>NW_012142857.1:2075751-2084338 GCF_000956105.1 Propithecus coquereli | reverse complement strand
GTCTCGCTCTTGCTCAGGCTGGTTTCGAACTCCTGAGCTCAAACAATCCGCCCTCCTCGGCCTCCCAGAGAGCTAGGATTACAGGCGTGAGCCACCGTGCCCGGCCTAGCTTTTATTTTTGTTTTTAATTCTAACATGTTTAGGTAATGATAGATTATAATTTTTGGATTTAAAAACTCTGTATCAAAAAATATAAATACATGTATTATTTACCATAAAGCAATGCTGTTGTCATTGCATTCTATTTTTCATTGTTTGGAGTACGTGTTCCACGTTATTTGTTTTCCTTGGCCAGCACACTCACTGAACATACTCTCAATATAGGAGCAGGTGCTGACATGTATGATTCATTAAAATAAAATTTCTTTGTTGTTTTCTTTCAGGAAGCAAAGCTTTTTCCAGTTAGTGCTTCTATATCATCGAAAGAGGCGCCCAGAGCAGCAGAATCTATCACCAAATTATATCAATTGTGAAGACTTTGAAGTGAACCTTTGCTGTAATTTTTTGATATTTTAAATTTATGGGAGACATTTAGTACAACTTAAGCTAGTAGAGTTCCGTAATTTTTTGACAAAGTTTACAAATTTCCCCAGACTGAAGAATTATTCCTTCCCTGTCAGTTACTAAAGTTGTGAATGAATTGTGTTTTCTCCTTGGGAAGCAGGCAAGTTTCTGGATTTGGAGTGTTGACTCTTGAGGGAGCAGAGGTGGCTACAGAGGAGTCTGAGCCACCAACTACAGAGGAAGCTCCTTTGGCTTTGAGTAGCACAGCTATGGAATTTCCACAGTGACACACACTCTCGGTGGTGCAAGATTTAAAATTACCTTCCTTTTTGGCTGGAAGACTTAGAAGACATATGATTGTATTTTCCCATTTTACAGATGAGGAAACAAAGCCTGGAAATCAATTTCCTTCCTGTTCTCCCAGCTAGTTAGGGACAGAACCAGAACTAGAACCAGAGCCCATCCCATATCAGTATTCTAAGCCTTCCTGAGGCTGTGATGCCCATGCTGAAATTTAAGATGCCAAATATTTTTGCCAGCATTTTTTCAATTGGGAAAATTACCAGGATTTAAATGTCAGATTTATTTTTATGTGGATTAGTGTGTGCACTAAACTACAGAGCACCATATTTAATCTAATTTAAGAAGCCATTGATCATAAAACGTGCCATTAGTTTATGTTGCACTGAGAGGTGGGGTAGGAGAGTTGCCAATGAACTTGTGACAGGCCACTGATGGCCAAGCCCATTTGAATTTGAGATGCTAAAGTGTGGAAAAAAAGTACTTCCCAGAATCAATGAAATATGGTATTTTGATTCTCTTCCTCAGGAGAATTCTAGAGTTACAAAGCCAATCTTCAATCCTGGGTCTTCACAGAGAACCTTTGCCTTAATAGACCTTGGAATTTAAAGTGTCCATCTTACCCTTACACAAATATTTTGGTCTTTCTTTGTCATGCACAAAAAGCAGGGGAGATTATGTACCTTTTGCACAACATTTGCACACTGTGAGAAAATGGTACATTTTAGTTAAGGGCAAGTTAAAATCTTATTCGGTATGTTGGAAAATTCTATGTCATCCCAAAGAGCAAATATTTTGTTCCTCCTGCTCTGTGCAATAGCTTTCCCAGAACTATGGACAAATTGATTGAAAGAAGATTGATTATTTCTCCTGCCTTTAATGTAAGGTGCTACTGAATGCAGCAGCTTCTTGTCATGGCAGGAAATTTGCATCAGTTGGATATCCTTTTGAGAAACTGAAGTTTGCAAAGGGTCAAACTTCCCCAAACTGGACGGGCTCAGGAAATTTTCCTTTGCACTCAGAACATTCTAAAGTATATTATTTATTGTTGGCAGTTCCTCAGGGATTTCACTTTTCTATCAGTCAGTGTAATTGATGTAAAAGTGTTTAATGAATGGAAATTAATATTTTTATTTTATTGCTCTTCCGGTTTGATATGAAGCAAAATAAAGGTTCTTGGTGATTTGGGATTTATTTTGTATTTTTGTGTTGATCCTATGTCTCTTCCAAGCTTTATTTGACCCCTTGTCCCATTTGTGATTGTTAGACTACAGAAAGGCAAACTGCTGGTCAGGGTGGCCACATGGAGGTGGTGTCATGCCACAGGTGCAATGGCCCCTCCTCTGGGAGGACTGTCCCTGCCTCCAGACTAGGTTGGATCTCACTATTGTATTCTCAGCACTCACACCCATTTTCCTTGTTATCACACGATTCACTCTTGAAATTAATCATTCAAGGTCTGTCTTTCTTCTAGACTAACTTCCCTCCATGAGAGCAGAGCCCTTGTCTATCCTTTTCCCTGTGGTATCCCCAGCAACTGACACATAGTAGTAAATATGAAAGATTTAGTGGCTTGTAAGAAAACATAGCTAGAGAAACCACCACTTGAAAGAGAAATAAGGAGTGTGAAGGAGTGAAGCCGGCTAAATAAGTGTATGTGTTAATTTTCGTAAATGTGAGCTACTCTTTAGACTGTTGGTTTATTAATTTGGGTTCCACCAGAAGCAGACTCTGAGATAAATACTTTTTCTGGGGGGTCATCTCAGAAGCACCAGTGTGGAAGTGCAACAGAGAAAGGAAGGAAGGCAAAAAAAGTGTGCATCATCAGGCAAGCTACACGCTGGGCAGCTGGAGCTCACTCCTGTCGGAGACTCCTGGGAAACAATGCAGAACCCACGCTTTGGAGATGGGTATTTATTCACTAACTCCTGTCAGCCACTGGTCGAGGGCGGCTCCTGGGAGGCATTCATTTCCTGGCACTTCTGGGCTGCCTTGAGCATTGGCAGAGTGACTTCCAGTAGTCTGAGAGAGTCCCTGGGCAGGGACACAGATCCTGGCAGTTGGAAGTCAAGCTGGTGTTTGATGAAATGGAGGGACTGAGGGCATGTGGATGGGGCACTAACAGCATCTGACCCTAGCACAGCTCGTATCCATCTGTGCCCCACGTTCATTTTACTCCATCCTGTCACTACTTCAAGTCCCAACTTCCCAAAACAAACACACGTAAATGAAACAGGAAGTTAGCAGGACAAACTGTCGTCCCTGTTGCTACAGATGGTCCTAAATCCATAACTGATATTCATCATCTCCTTCCTCTACCACTCTGTTATGGGCAAATTGTGTCCCTTCCCCATCTGCAATTCATAGCTGAAATCCCACCCCCAGTACTTCCGAATGTGACTGTGTTTGGAGACACGGTCTTTAAAGAGGAGGTTAAACTGAAGCAAGGCCTTTAGGGTGGGGCCTTAATCCCATATAACTGGTGTCCTTTTAAGAGCAGGAAGAGACACCAGGGGTGCACGTACACAGAGGGATGACTGTGAGAAGATGCAGCAGGAGGACACTGTCCACCATCTGCAAGCCGAGAACGAGGCCTTGGAGGAAACCCAGCCTGCAACTTGATCTTGCTCTTGGACCTCCAGCCTCCAGAACTGTGAAAAAATAAATTTCAGTTGTTTAAGCCACCCAATCTGCGGTATTTATTTTTATGGTAGTTCTAGCAGACTAACACACACACATTCTAGTATCCCCTTACACGTGGCTAGTTCTTCTTCTGCTTGTCTAGGTTGCTTGACTGGTGGGGTAACCTGGACCTTCAGCCCTGAAGGGTCGTAGCCCTGGTTATCAGGCTTTTGGTAGACCCTGTTTGCTGAAATTGCCAATTTATGTTATTTTTAATTTATTTAACCCCGGCCTTTTTTAGGGGGAGCCAGTTTATGTTTATCACCAGGCATGGGAACACAAAGAGGCATGCTAGTGAAACTCCTGAGTTCCAGATATATCCATCCTTGCCCCCTTTTCCTCATAATAATCCCTAACTCCTGCTGGGATTGTTACGCTTTTCTTTACTTGCTGGTCTGTTGGCATGAAGAAACCCAAATGACCAGGCATTGGCCATAGTTTTAGTGGAACCCTTTCTATGTCCGCTGGTGTATGTATCCCCTGCCAACCTTCTAGAGCCAGGAGCTCTAATCCAGCAGAGCCCAAAGTCAAAGGGATCAGAAGCACAAATTCCTCTTTGGGTCAGTGGGAGCTTTGGTGACAGAGGCCACTCTCACCTCTTGGTTCCCAGACATGTTTGCTACCTGTTGGAGTCATAACATTCAGTACCATATTGTGGCCATAGAAACACCAACACCTCATCTTCAAGGCCAGCACCTCAACCTGCAAAATATCATCCTCCAGCTGAGGATGCTACTCCTCTGAGAGGCCAGGACAGCAGCTTCCAGGTGACGTGGTGTGTAGTAGGCAAAGGGGAGCCCCTGGACACTGCCCATTCTTGTGCCACTTTCACTGTAACGTAAATCTCTTGGTGCAAGGCACGCATTCTCCACACAGGCACTATTGCTTCAAAGGGGGTAAAAATTCGTTTTTGATGGTCAAAACAAACCTTACTCTTTTTATGTATAAAACACTGATATACATACAGTGCATAAACAGAGATATAGTGTATCTGTGGTATTAAGATTTCACAGTGGTGGCAATTAGAAAATAAATGTCTAAAGAGGCTCCTTAGGGGAATGATAATGAAAAAAAATGAGAAACACTGGTCTAAGATAATGTCATGTGGGATTCCATAATGACAGCACCAGACATTCTATAAGCCCTTGGCTAGTGGTGCTGGCTGAGGCGCTGCTGGCAGAAAAGGGAAATCCAGTGTTGGACTCAGTCCCAGTAGAGAGAAATGTTGCTTATTGTAGGGTGGAAAGGGTTTGATGACCAAGTGGCTGGCTGGTCTCCAGAAAGGCTGGTAACATATTTAGGGTTCAGCCTCTGCCTTGGAGTGATTGGTCAGACATTCAGTGGTAGTTGCTAGATCAGGGTTGGTGAGTAGGGGCTCCTTTCTTAGCTTCATCTGTCACCATGGCTACTCTGCTCATGGGCCCACTGAGGAGCCACAGGGAAGTCAAGGACAGAGGCTAGCTAACTCCACTGGATGAGTCATCCTCGCTCTCTGCTTGTGCGGCACCTCCTCTGTGGTGGATACTCTCTTGTGGACATTGATGTGACACAGAGATTTCTACATTTTGTTGCTCATTCCCAGAGGTCCACCTACATTCTTCTTCCCTAGACCTCTTTGTCTTCAGTCTTTTAATTTTCCTTCCTGACCAACCAGTCAAGACTTGTGCCACTGCCCAGGAGTCTATGTATATATTTACCTTGGGCTATGTCTCCTTTTAGAACAATGACGACCAGCTGGATTGTCTGATGCACAGCCCATTGGGAGTACTCCTCTTCCCCACTGTTTTTTGCAGTGACTCCCCAGCGGGGCTGTCATCTGGCAGCAGTCCACGTGCAGACTAACAGTTAATATATCCAGCTGCCCTGTTCTTGAATCGGGCTGGAGTTTTATTTCTTCTCTATCAACTGGGTCGAAGGACACCTTCTATGAGGCCACAGGTGTGAGGCGAGAGAGAGGCATAGGTGCAACAGAGAAAGGTGATTGGTGTGTCTGCATTACCACTTTGTGTAACATATTTGTGCTTTCTGGATTTGTTCAGGCCTGATCCAGAATGTACCATTTCCACTGTGTGATGGATTGCTGATGTGCTTTCCCGACCTATGATTCAGGAGATCTGAAGAAAGCTAAAGCAATTTAGAAGCAACATCCTTTCTTTACATATTCACGTTATCTTTACAACTTTATAAAATGCATCTTTTAAATGCTGCCTTTGGGGCTTTCTGGCTTTCCCAATATTCCCTATGTCAGGGGTCCCCAACCTATGGTGAGTTGTATAATTATTTTATTACATATTACAATGTAATAACAATAGAAATAAAGTGCACGATAAATGTAATGCCTTTAAATCCTCCTGCAACCATCCCCCCTACGCCCTGCCCCAGTCCATGGAAAAATTGTCTTCCATGAAAATGGTCCCTGGTGATAAAAATGTTGCAGACCATTGCCCTATGTGACCCGAGCTTGTGATTTTCTTTGGTGCATAAACAACAGTTGATACCAACCAACTACTCTATAGTTCTTAGAACTGCTTTTGCCCCCATATCTTTCAAATGCTAGTGATTTTGCACAAGCTCTTCCACCTAAATTCCACCCTACTTTCCCACAGGTGAGGCCTCAGTAACAATAATGTTGCAGCACAGATATCATGCATTCCATTTCCAGTGAGGCTCTTGTCATCTGGCTGGGGAGGCACTAATTCCAGAATCCCATCCTGACAATCTACCTGACAATCAGAGTACCATTTCTCATACCAACTGTCTTGGTTCGAGGCCCCTCAGAGGAGGACCTGAGACAAAGATGTGTGATCAAGTAGTTGATTTAGGAGGTAAACCCAGAAAACACCAGTGTGGAATGGGAAATGAGAAAGGGAAGAGAAGGCAGTGAGTAAAGTATGTGCTATTAAGCAAGTTGCTGCGGTGGGAAAGTGGGGCTCAATTTCCCCAGAGGACTCTGGGAAACAGCACAGAACATATACCTCAGAGTTAGTTCACCTGAGGGCTAAGGGAGCTGGGTGTTGGTTATTAGTTTGCTAGAGCTGCTGTAACAAGATACCACAACTGGGTGGCTTAAAGAACAGAAATGTATTGTCTCACAGTTCTGGAGGCTGGAAGTTGACAGAGCTGGTTCCTTCTGGGGCCTGTGAGGGAAGGGTCTGTTCCGGGCCTCTCTCTTTGCATTGTAGATGGCTGTCTTTTGTCTCTCTCTTCACATTGTCTTCCCTCTATGCATGTCTCTTTCCAAATTCTCCCTTTTCATAAAGACAACAGTCCCGTTGGATTAGGGCTTACCCTTATGACCTCTTTTTGACTTGATTACTTCTGTGAACACCCTATCTTCAAATAAGATCACATTCTGAGGTACTGGGGGTTTGGACTTCAACATGAGAATTTAGGAGTGGGGGAAAGAATTCAACCCATGACTACGTTTTTATGCCAACTCCGTTGTGTCACTAGTTGAGGGTTGTTCTAAGTCTGGGGGAGTGCGCTGTTTCCCTGGCACTTTCATCCTGCCGAACAAAGGAGCTCTGAGGCAAAGAGATGCTAGTTAGTGGAATTTGGGCCTGAACACTCAGAAATGGTAAGTGACAAGGGATATGAGTGGGGCACCGGCAGTGTCCGATGCTTTGGAGGTGCAAATAACTACAGTTGACCCTTGAAGAACATGAATTGCAACTGTGTGGGCCCACTTATATGCAGATTTTCTTCTGTCTCTGCCACCACTGAGACAGCAAGACCAATCCCTCCTCTTCCTCTTCCTCCTCAGCCTACTCAACGTGAAGATGACGATGATGAAGACCTTTATGATGATCCTCTTCCACTTAATGACTAGTAAATGTATTTTCTCTTATGATTTTCTTTCCTCTAGCTTTATTATAAGAATACAGTATTTAATACATATATTAATAACATACAAAATATGTGTTCATGGACTGTTTGTTATTGGCAAGGCTTCTGGTCTAGGCTATTAAGTTTTGGGGGAGTCAAAAGTTACATATGAATTTTCAAGTGCATGGGGTCAGCACCCCTAACTCCTGCATTGCTCAATGGTCAACAGTATTTATATGACTCATTTAGCTTTTTTTTTTAATAAGGAAGATGATGAGAAATAATAGAAAAAAGGCAAGTTTTATATGCTCTTCTGCCTATGGAAGCAAAAGTCTGTTAATGAAAAAGACCCCATCATGGAAGAGTTGTTAAGAAAAATGTAGGCTGGATGTCTTTGGTACTTATTTGCCCTGTGAGCTAACTGTCTAAGGAAACTGAAATAATTTAGAAGTAACACGATTCCTTCAAAATTTTACAAAATGTATTTAGTAATCAAGAATGATGAAATAACGCCTCATATAGAGTGATGTACAGAAATTATCTGTAGAATGAATGAATGACTTCTCGGAAATCACCTGTAAGAGGTTTCACCAATGGGAAATTGCCACCAGATGGCACCAGAGACTAGGGAATAGAATTTTTCTTTTTTCGTTTTTGTTTTTTTGAGATGGAGTCTTGCTCTGTCACCCAGACTAGAGTGCCGTGCATCAGTCTGGCTCACAGCAACCTCAAACTCCTGGGCTCACCACTCCCGGCTAATTTTTTCTATTTTTAGTAGAGATGGAGTCTCGCACTTGCTCAGGGCTCAGGCTGGTCTCAAACTCTGAGCTCAAGAGAGCCTCCTGCCTTGGCCTCCCAGAGTGCTAGGATTACAGGCGTGAGCCACCACACCCTGGTCCCTGTTATGTCCTTTAATTTGCCAAATTCTCTTAACCAGTACAATCACTTTATATACAAAAAGGTACTGATTATTCCCAATTTAACACAAAAGGATGATGCTGTTGGCTTGAATTACTTTATCCGCTTTGTTTTTGATTCTAAACTTTCCTGAGATGCTACTTCACCTCAAGGAACTGGTTTACCTTTTCAAGCTACTGCCCCAAGCAAGTTGGGTTTAGCAGCAGGAACTAAGATTGCTTATCAGCCATATTTCTGGCTGGGACATGAAATCTTTGATTGCATATGTTCAGGGACTTTTCTGAATCCCTATATTCCCTTCTCCCCTTTAAAAGTTGTTGCTGTGGCAATAGAGACTTCAAGTTTATAGCCTTTATTT
>NW_012142857.1:2071132-2074561 GCF_000956105.1 Propithecus coquereli | reverse complement strand
CATTTTTTTCACATGTTTGTTGGCCATTAGTTTATCTTCTTTTGAAAAGCTTCTGTTCATGTCTTTTACCCACTTTTTAATGGGGTTGTTTGACTGTTTTCTTGCTGATTTCCTTGAGTTCTTTATAGATTCTAGTTATTAGCCCTTTATTGGATGTATAGCATGCAAATATTTTTTCCCATTCTGTAGGTTGTCTGTTTGCTCTCATGATTGTTTCCTTGACAATGCAATCTCAAACTCCTGGGCTCAAGTGATCCTCCTGCCTCAGTCTCCCAAGTAGCTGGGACTACAGGTGCACGCCACTGTGCCTGGCTAATTTTTCAATTTTTAGTAGAGATGGTCTTGTTCTTGCTCAGGCTGGTCTTGAACTCCTGAGCCCAAGCAATCTTCCCACCTTGGCCTCCCAGAGTGCTAGGATTACAGATGCAAGCCACTGCACCCAGCTAGATTAACCCCTTTTCATATGAAACTCACCCATGTCCTGGTATCATCTCTTCATTCGATCTTCCCAAAGTATGCCTCTTTTTTTTCCCATAGACAATACACATATCACATATCACTATTGATCTATGCATTGTGTCTGCTTCCCAACAAAACTGTAAAACATGCAAATTGAAGGTAGAGCCAGTTCTGTTTTGCTGACCAAGTAGTGGGTGACACACAGAGAACTTCAAAAGCCACAAAAGATTTGAACTGGGGGAGGCCAGTGAGGATATTCCAGACTGGGAGAAATACCAACAATAGTTATGGATAGTAGTGGTGGGTATAAAGATATTGTTCATATTTGCCAGGTTTTGCAGGCAATAATTATACACATACACAGATACATACACACACCTCCACACACCTCAGGACATTCAGGACAAAGCATATGTACATTCTGAGTAGCTTGGTAATTGTTTTTGTTGTTGAGGATTTGGGATCAAAATATGTGAAACTGTATTTTATATGATTAATTAAAATATGGCCATAAACAAGACACCATGCTGACTGCATCTCTAAAGTCCTTTCCATTTTCCATACCATTTTCCTGGATTTTTCATTCCAGGTACGCTATGGGTGGGTAGATAGTCTTTTTCTCCCTCTCCCATACACTGCGTCTCAACTATCTTATTCAATCACCAGACAAAACAGGTCACATTCATTCGTTTGATTCATCAAATATTTATTACCCACTATGTGCTAGCCTGTAGTTCTAGAGACCCTTGGGATACATCACGGAACAAAACGAAGAACCCTGCCCTTGAAGATCTCACATTCTAGGAGGGCGGACAACCACTAACCATAAACATAAAAGCAATTATAGAAATCCTAGAGCTGCAAAAGGGAGATGGGGACAGGTTTTTCACACCTGGAATTTTCAAATGAAGCAAAATGTGTACAATGTATACTAAGAATACTTTTGCGGGTCTTACTTGTCTTGTTACCGGTTGGCTTGTCCTTTTCGGAGCAGATGTCTCTTTTCCAACCTGGGAATCTGTATGTACTGATGTCATGATAATTAATAATTACCATTTACCGATATGTCTGCCTCTACCAGGCCCCTTTTACGAGTAGCCCCTTTAATCCTTGGGACATCCGAAAGGCAAGTATCATCATTCCCCTTTACAAAAAGAGGACACTGAAGTGCACATCCCGATAGACATAAGGGTTTCCTTGCGCGCATTGCAGATTTAGGCTAACTATCAATTGGATCTGGTTACCTAAAGATCAAAGTAAGACTGACAAGCCCGCCAGTGTGGGTGAGGAGCGCGGACGCACCCGGGGTCCAGACCGAGCGCGGCTCCGCAGGGCTGAGGACACGGAGGTCTGTCAGCCCCGGCAGTCGGTACCTGTGTCCAGCACGACCCACGGAATGGGTGAGCCCGGGACCTGGGCGCCGGGAGAAGGCGGGGCCCCCATCCTCCAGTGCGAATGCATCCCGGAGTGGTTTGTCCTTCCTTGCGGCCCGTAGAGGCCCCAAGACACCGCCTCTTCTCCAGGAGTGGTGGAGATTCGGTCACGTGGTACAGTCCAGAGGCTAGAACCCGGCAGGAGGCGTAAAGCGCAGGGTATTGACAAAAACAAACGGCGACGGCTCTGCTGCCGGGTCTATGGCTGAGGCGGTGAGGCCCCAGCGCCGGGCCAAGGCCAGGGCCAGTCGGACTAAAAGCAAGGTAAGGCTCCCCGTCCCTGCGAAGTCCTGGCAGCGTGCTCTGTCTCCCTTTTCCTCTCTTCGGCCTCTCCAGCCAACTCCACTCCCGCTCCCTGAGCGCTCTGCACCCTATGCCTCCACCTTCCAATGTTTGATCCCACCATCCATTAACACGGGGCCTGTTCCTCGGTTTCTCCCCCACAGCCCCCTGCCACACTTTGTCAGGAGCTCATTTTTCCTTTTCCCTCCTGCGATCTCACTGGACTCTTCTTTTTCTCCTGCTATCTTGTCTTTCCTCACCCGGGTCTGGTTTCCTGCCGTGAAGCAGTTTTTCTCTTTCCAGCTCCATCTTTGACTCTCTCTTTTCTCCTTATATCCTGAAAATATTTTCAGTTCGTCCCGTGCATAAAGAGGGAAGGCTTCTTATCCTTTGGCAGAGCTCTATGGGTAGACACAAATATAAAGCAGACAGTAGTGATGTGCCAGTTCTCTTCACTTCCAAATTTCAGAGTGGCAGTGGTGCTGCTGCTGTTTATTTCTCATTTTATGCTGGTTGTTTATGATGGGGCACGAATGTCTAGAAATTAACCCAGAGCGGGACTCACACAGCAGGGACATATTTGATTTTCTGCGTTTCCTGGGTTAAACTACATGTGGTATTAATATGATTTTTAAGTTGATTTGTTTTGTCTTTAGGTACAGTCCAGATTTTCATTTTATTCCTATATATTATCTATAGTGAACAGATTAAATTCTGCTCCTAGCTGGCGGGACCTAGATAATTTGGCTTACCTGAAGCAGAATTTACATTAAGGAAATAATGAGGATAGTATTGCAAGTACAGGAAATTTCTTTACCCAGCAGTGGGTGATGTTCTAGAGCACGTGCAATTTAAACGTGATACCATAATCTGCCTTTTCATGGGAATTAGGAAACTAGTGTTCGTAGGTACCCTGTTTAATAAACTATAAATGACTTACGTGGATTCCTTTCATTATGATGCCTTTTTAAAAGGCTGTAGTTAGTGTTAGAGTTAGGCACATTAGTGTACCCAGATATGTGATGACTTACTCTGGTGAGAAAGCCATTTTGGTACCTAATTTCAGAAACGTATTTAAGAGAAATAATTTTGCAAGGTATTGGGTCGGTAGAGAACTATTTAGGCAAAGGAAGAAGAAAAACATCTTTGGCCAGCCACACATAAGATCCCTGAATCTAGAACATAATCGTGCATAACACGTAAACATCAATTATCTGTAGAGAGCAGAATCTTAGATCTTAATCTCTAGATGCCC
>NW_012142857.1:2069047-2070024 GCF_000956105.1 Propithecus coquereli | reverse complement strand
AAAATTAAAAGATTAAAAGTCTTAAGCTTTAAATCTGTCATGAAAAACCAATTTCTTATGTTATTGGTACTTTTTCAGGCAACTTTCCTATACAGACATTCATGGATTTATTTTCTTATGAAGAGGACTTCACTTCAGAGGCATTTGGTCAAAATCTTTGACACTTTTTCTCACCCTCCAATAATCAGTTACTAAGTCTTGCTGATTGTATTTTCTAAATATTCTCTTGATTCTGCCCATTTCTTTCCATCCTAAGTACCACGGCCTTCCTCCAAGGAGGATTTCTTGGATTTCTGCTAAACTGGCCTCTTTACATTAATTCTTGCTACCTATTCTCTAAACTTAAGCTGGATTCATATTTTTAAGAACAAAACTGATCATGTCACTCACGTTAAAACCTTTCAAAGGTTTCCTATCATTCAGGCAGGGGTGGGGAACCTTCTGGATCCTTGAGTGTGGCCTTTTGACTGAAGCCAAATTTTATAGAACAAATCCCTTTTCATAAAGGGAATTTGTTCTGTGAAGTTTGGATTTGGTCGATGGGCCACACTTGGGGATTTGGAGGCTAGAGTCCAAAGTATTGACTAAGGGCCTGCATGGTCTTGCATCTGTCTTCCTCCTCAGCCTCAGTTCTACCCCCCCCTCTTTTTTGATTCTCAACTCTTTATGTCCTTTCCTGCTTCAGGGCCTTTGCACAGGCTGTTTCATCTGTCCTGGCACCCCTTCCTGTCCCTCTTCACCTAGCTGACTGCTGCTTATCTACAATGTCTCAGCTTAAACAGTACTTCTCAGAGAAGCTTTCCCTCACCACCCTGGTGTCCCTCCCTCCTCCAGTAGCACTCTGCACTCTGTGTCCCTCATCTCACTTGTAGTTACTTTGCCAACATTTCCCTTCTCTCAGCTGTGGACTAGGGAGGGACTCGTCTTGTTCCCAGTACCCTTCACAAGTGACTACCCTTCTGTAGTCACTTGATAAT
>NW_012142857.1:2059379-2068490 GCF_000956105.1 Propithecus coquereli | reverse complement strand
AGGAAGTTTGAGTGGCTTCTGGGATTTTACCCAGTAGCTGACCTACATTCCTCAGTGTTAATCATCAGGTAGATGAACTTAGCTGCTCGGTGGTGGTTGGGTATCTGGTGCTTATCACCTGCTGCCTAATAACATTTTCATTCTTTCAGTATCATTTTCTACTAAAAAATCCCCCAACTCTAAGGACCCTGACTTCATTGATCTTGGTAAATTATGGGTGAAGAACAGTGGATTCTTGGGTATTTTCATAGTTATGTTAAATTCTGAATGCCAGCAACTCACTGATGCTAAGAGCTGGTAATTGCTAAGGACAGATAGATGTGTCCCAGAAAGCTGAAAACAGGAAAGACCTGGAAATCCCCATCCTCTCTTACTCCATGGCCTGGATGATTGATTTCTACTCTAGTCCCTCCCTGCCAGGAGAGGTTATTGGCCTGAAGTTGGAGGATGCTGTGTAGTACTATTTAGCTTCCTTTGTATCTTCTAAGATCCGTTTATTTGTTAAACAAACATTCATTGATCACCTTTGTGTCCCAGAAACCATTCTAGGCACTTGAGATGTAAAAGAGAAAAACCCCAAAGAACCTGGCTTTAGTGGAGCTTGCATTCTAGAGGGGGAAGAAAGACAAAACAAACAAAAGCCACATAAAAATAAAATATTGTTTTAGAACGTGGTAAGTACTGTGGCAAAAAGAAAAAGGACAGGGTAAAGAGTAGGGAATACTGGTGAGAGACTAGGACAGGCTGCAGTTTTAAATCGGTGGTCTGGGTAGTCCTTGTTGACAGACTCACTCTGTCGCCCTGGGTAGAGTGCAATGGCATCATCGCAGCTCACTGCAGCCTCAAACTCCTGGGCTCAAGCAATCCTCCTGCCTCAGCTTCCTGAGGAGCTGGACGATGCCCAGCTAATTTTTGTATTCTTGGTAGAAATGGGAGTCTCACTCTTACTTAGGCTGGTCTGGATCTCCTGACCTCAAGCAATCCTCCTGCCTCGGTCTCCTAGAGTGTCAAGGTTACAAGTGTGAGCCACTGTGCCCAGCCGAAGGTGACGTTTAAGTAGAGACATGATGTGAATCTTGGGGGAGAAGTGTTCCAGGCAGAGGGACTGCGAGGAGGCAATGTGGTTAGGGTAGAGTGAGTGAGGGGAGAGTTGCAGGGGATGAAGTCAGAAAGGTGAGAGGACCAGGTCATGTGAGGCTGTGTAGGTCCTTGTAAGGAATTTAGCTTTCACTCTTGAGTGACATATGAAATCACCTCAGGCTTTTGAGCTGAGGAGTGACTTGATCCAACTTGTGCTTTAAAGCACCAGCCCCAACGTCTTTGGCACCAGGGACCTGTTTCATGGAAGACAATTTTTCCATGGATTGGGGGAGGCAAGGAGGATGGTTTGGGGGTGATTCAAGTGCATTACATTTATTGTGCAAACCTCTTTGTTAATGGTAATCTGTATTTGCAGCTGCTCCCCAGCGCTAGCATCACTGCCTCAGCTCCACCTCAGGCGTTAGATTCTCATAAGGAATGTGCAGCCTAGATCCCTCGCATGCACAGTTTACAGTAGGGTTTGTGGTTTATAGTAGGGTTCGCACTCCTGTGAGAATCTAATGCTGCTGCTGATCTTCGATAGGGAGCCGCTGTAAATACAGAGGAAGCTTTGTTCAGTGGCCCACGGCTGCTTACCTCCCATTGTGTGGCCAGGTTTCTAGCAGGCCACAGACTGATACCAGTCCATGGCCCAGGGGTTGGGGACCGCAGCTTTAAAGAATCAGTGTGCTTGCTTTGTTGAGAACAGACTGAGGGAGCATGAGGATTAGCAGAGAACATCTAAGACAATTGCAATAATCCAGGCAAGAGGAGATGGAGGCTTAGACCAGGAGTGTTAGAGGCAAGGTGGTGAGATGTGTTTGAAATCTAGGAGCCAAGGGGATTTGCTGATGTTTGGATGTGGAGTATGAGAGAAAACAGTCAAGGAAGACTCTGAGATGGAGAGGGCGGTGGATGGAACAGTTTTTTGGGGGAAAATGAGTTCAGTTTTGGATATGTTAATTTCGAAATTAATGTCTATTAGACATTTGATTGGACACGTAGAGTAGGGTTGGATATGTGAATTTAGATTTTGGGAGACAGCTAGAGGCTGGAGATAAAGATTTAGGAATCATTAACATATAGATGGTATTTAAAGCCAGAAACTGAATTAGGTCACTGTGGGAATGATGGTACTGTAGTTTAAAAAAGTGACAAGAACTGAACCCGGAGACCCTCCCACTTTAAGAGGTTGGGAAGGAGAGGCAGAACCAGCAAAGGAGAGTGAGCAAGTGCCACCTGCAAAATAGGATGCATTCCCAGTGCCCTTCACTGAGAGTGCAGGAAGGAGGAGGGAGAGGTCAAGCCTGCAAAATACTGCTGATACGTGAAGTCAGATTGTTAAGAACAACACCGAAGAAGTGGTGAGTCGGAGAAGTTACATTCATAGCAAAATGTATAATCCCCATCCTTCCCCCTAAGCCTTTCCACTTGTGTAGCATTCTTGTATAGCCCAGGGAGAGCTGGTATAATCGCCCTGAGAGCTTTTGATCTGATAGTTGTACCTGTGTACCCAGCTTCTTTTTTATCTGTTCTGTGCTAGGCATTGTGCTAAGTGCTGAGGACACAGACATGCGTGATAAACAGACCCTGCCTTTAAAATAATCTAATGATAAGTACCCTATGAAATGTGTACAATCAAACCATCATCATTCATGAAGTATTTCATCATTTTTAAGGAAGTTAAGGGTTCTAATTTTATTTAATATAGTTCATAGAGAAAGAACTGTAAGTGATAAAGAGAAACTTTCCATTTGTTTTCCAAAACTGAAAAAAAAAAAAGCAATTTTATTTGTAATTGGGCATGGTGGCATGTGCCTGTAGTCTCAGCTCCCTGAGAGGCTGAGGTGGGGGGATCACTTGAGCTCAGGAGTTCGAGTCCAGCCCGAGCAACATAGTGAGACCCTGTCTCAAAAAAGAAAAACCTACATTTTATTTTTTTTTAATGATTACTTACTTTCTGGTTACTTTTTTCCTCATTGCTTAAAATAAATGTTTATATGAGTGTACCCACACATATATACACACACACAGAAAAAGGTACAGCCCAGGAATGAAATGCCCAGAATTTCATCTCCTGGAGATTACTGTTGGTAATAGTTTGTTATGTTCTTCTTTAGTTGTTTTCCCATATACCAACACTCCAGAGCATATTTACCGTAATGTATGGTTAAGTATGGTTTTCTGTCTTTATCATCAACTCTTTCATTTCTATATAATTTACTGGTTATTTTTTTTTTTTCCTGTTGAATGATTTCAAAATTGATTCTTTACCTGTATATAACTGATGCAAAGATCAAAAATAAAGAAATAGATTCTTCTTAATCTGTCTGGCCAGTTTTAGTTGTAAGGAATATCTTTTACTTAAAATTTTGTAAGCACAGATTTTCGCACAAGTGACTTGATACACATAGAGTTGTTTGAATTTTATTTTGTGATCTATAATTGATTATTATATATGTAGTATGTCCTCCTCTTCACTGTTTAACTGAAGTAGACAAAGTAATTGGAAGCTGGCTTTTTTATTTTAAATGAAATGGAATTTTGCATTTTGAGCACAAGGATAGATTCAGACTTCAGCCTGAAAGTTTTTCTTCTTCTGAATTCATTGGCTTTTCCCTCTGCTTTCTGTGACACATATAAAAACAAACTTCTGAATGTATCAGAGCACATGGTAAGTATAAATATTTGTTGGGTACTTCAGTAATTTCTTCATCTTAGAAGACCTGTACCTAGGACAGAATTCAGTGCACAGCTATTACTCAAATTCTTGTGAATTATAGGTCATCGTTGCTATCCAGAGAAACGGTTATTGAACAGTGTCAAAAATCAGAGGCATATCACATCCAAAGAGGCCCAAGATAAAATCCCTGCCCTGAAGATACTTGTGGTCTGTTTGGGGAGACAGAACATAAAGATAAATAACCATGTGACATAGTGTACAAGCAGGGCCCACAACAGGTACCTGTTGCAGGAAGGGGCTCACAGGAAAGCCTCTGTGGCAAGGTTTGTATTGGGACAGGATCGTAGCTGAGTTGTCTGGGCCACTAAATCCCAGAGTTAAGAATTAGCCTTTCATCCTAGCTCTCTGGGAGGCCGAGGTGGGTGGATGGTTTGAGCTCAGGAGTTCGAAACCAGCCTGAGCAAGAGCGAGACCCGTCTCTACTAAAAATAGAAAGAAATTAATCGGACAACTAACAATATATAGAGAAAATTAGCTGGGCATGGTGGCGCATGTCTGTAGTCCCAGCTACTCGGGAGGCTGAGGCAGGAGGATTTCTTGAGCCCAGGGGTTTGAGGTTGCTGTGAGCTAGGATGATGCCACGGCACTCTACCCCGGGCAACACAGTGAGACTCTGTCTCAAAAAAAAAAAAAAAGAATTAGCCTTTCATTAAGTGGAGAGTCAAACTGCTCTCGTGTTCAGAGCAGTGTTTCAGGGAGATCAGTCTTACAATGGTGTTTGGGATGAATTGGCAGAGCAGAAGCTGGAGGCCTGGACACCATTCAGGACCTGTTCCCCTGTTCTGTGCTTTGGAGAAGTGAAATGAGCCACAGGAAGCCCTCACCACTGCTCTTGAGATGATGATGAGGTGATGATTGCAACTCCCCTCCTCTTCTTCCATACGCCTCTGGCCTGGGAATCTCTGAGGGAGCAGGGCCAGGTGTGTGCTACCTGCTCAAAATTGTCCATCCCTTCTTGCCACCTGCCTCCTTTGGTGTAGCTAGTCCCTTTGATTTAAAACACCAGCTTCTCTTTCTTTTTCCCCTACCTTCTTCCCTGGGGCAACTCCAGGTTAATTCCTCATTGGACCTAACTTCCCTAACAAAGTCAGGGGTAGAGAGTTTTCTTTAGTTCTGCTTTTGAAACCCAGAGAAGTGAGTTCCACCCACAGGGGAAATAAAGGCCTAAACAAAAGGCTGTTGTGTTCTTCCAGAGCGGGTAGGAGAGTTAAAAAAAAAAAAGTCTCTTAATTGATTATCTGACTTCTTTATCTGTTGCCGTTATTATGGTTATGGTGATTCCCTGGGAGGTAGGGCTGCAGGGTGTGGACTTAACAAGTTTAGGGGTGGTAGCTGGTAGATGGGAAGTATTTGAAATTGCAAGGGCAATCCTAGAGTGGGCAGAGGAAGCAGTGAGGTGGGATTGGGGTGACGTGGTGGGAGGGACAGTGGAAAGTTAAAAACTGCCTGAGGGTTAGGCTGGGGAAGAAGCCTTGGGGTGGCCTGAGGGTGGTGTAGGGGTGTGGTTGTTTGCAGGGCTGGGATCATGTGGCCCATCCTGTGACTGCTCCCTGCTCCCTGCCTTTGGTCTTTCTTGAAGTTAGCATTTAACATTCCCCGAGTTCTCTTACTGCTTAAGAAAAGAAACAAAAGTCTCCTTTTATTCTACATTCCACTCTCTACTTCCGTATTTTCATTCATTTCTCATTTTACTAACTTCTTTTAATCTTTGTTCTTAACAGCTTTATTGAGGTCGAATTCACATACTATACAATTGGCCTTGTTAGTACATAATTCAGTAGTTTTTAGTGTGATCTAAGGGTTGTGCAGCCATCTTAACCCTATTTTTCTTGGTAGGTGCATCATGTTACATTCATTCCCACCAGCAGAGTATGAAGGTTCTAATTTCTCTACATAATTACCAGTACTTGTTATTATTTGACTTTTTAAATAGTCATCCTAGTGGATGTGACATGGTATCTCATTGTGGTTTTCATTGGCATTTTTCTAACGGCTAATGATGTTGAGCATCTTCTGATGTGTCATTTGTTTATCTTTGGAGAAATGTCTATTCAGATCCTTTGCCCGTTTTAAAATTGAGTTGTATATCTTTTTATTATTGAGTTATAAGAGTTCTTTGTGTATTCTAGATGTAAGCCCCTTAGAAGAGATTTGTGTTATAGATACTTTCTCCCATTGGAGAAAATTGGACAATATGAATTATGAAACATTTTGCTTATGAAGCGAATTTAGGTTCTATTTGTTAAATGATAAAATTTAGATTTTCATATACAACTTAAAAATTCCCCATGCTGAGAGCATCAATTATTGTTACAAGTTATTTCACATTATAAATCTTGTTTTTAGGAAAAGAAGAAATATGAAACCCTGCAGAGGGAAGAGCCTGATGAAATTTTTCTTCCAAAAACCTCCAGAGAGCAAGAAGAAATCCCTTCTCCAGCCTGTGAATTCAAAGGCGACCATCTGAAGGTGTTAACTCAGTCCCAGCTCCAAAGTGAGGCCAGTGGACAAAATGAAAGTGAAATGGTTGATGTACCACTCACCTCCTTAACTATAAGCAATGAGGGGTCCCTGAGTAACCCAGAGTCCCTGAAGGAAGGGGGAGAGCTTGGAACCTGTGTGGGGGACAGTACAGTCAAGCCAAAGGTTGACCCTGGAGATGATGTTGGAACTACAGTGGAAACCCCCAAGAACTTTACCGAGGTAGAGGAAAATAAATTGGTGCAATGTGGACTTTTGGAAAGCCCACTTCAATCTAGTTTTTCATATACTCAGCAGGAAATGGAAAACTTAGAAGTTAGAGAAATTCAGAATAGGAAAGAAGGCAGACAAGCCCTGGGTTGTTCTTCAGAGGTGCTACAAAATGTTGGCTTGCAGAGTTCTTGTGAAGCCAAACATGTTTTAAAGCCACCTAGAGTGAAGAAACTGTATCCCCAGTTGCCAGCGGACATTGCTGGAGACGTACCAGCTTTGGTGGCCGTGAAACCCTTGCTTCGTAGTGAACGACTCTATCCAGAACTCCCATCTCAACCAGAACTGGTACCGTTTACTAAAGAACAGCTAAAAATCTTGGAGCCTGGTTCATGGCTGGAAAACATTGAGTCATATTTGGAAGAATTTGACAGCATGGCTCATCAGGACAGGCATGAATTTTATGAATTGCTTTTGAACTACTCACGATGTAGGAAGCAACTACTGCTGGCCGAAGCTGAGCTGCTCACTTTGACGTCTGATTGCCAAAATGCTAAAAGTCGGCTGTGGCACTTTAAGGAGGAACAAATGTCTGTACAGGTATTTTGATCAGGAGCTGGGGAATTTGCAGTGGAGCTGCTATTCCGGTGGTGCTGTCCAGCTCTGGAGGCTGCTCCCTATGCCCACCCTGACCCCGTCTCAGCCAAGAGTAGCACAGTGCAGGGGTCACAAAGTCAAATGTCTTGCAGGGGCCTGGTGTGTGACCTGGAGGAGTGAAGCAGGCTGAGTGGGATGGTGGTCACTGGGTAAACTCGTGCTCTAGAGGAGACGGCGCTCTTGAGTTCTAGGTGATTGTTGCTGTGAGGTTGTGATGGTCCAGCATGGCCACATCTTGTGATTTTTCTGAGAAAAACTAGAAATCTGGATTTTTATGTGAGGGATTCTAATTTGTAAATGTTGACAACAAGTCAGGCACATACACATACACACACAGTATAGGCCAAGCAAATCATGTCTCCAGGTCAAATTCAGCCCATGGGCCATTAGTTTGTGACCTTGGACATAATACCACAAACATCTAATGGGTAGAGAGTGTCAAGGTTGAGAGGAGATGAGGAAACAGGTAAGGCCA
This sequence comes from Propithecus coquereli, assembly GCF_000956105.1. Lineage (NCBI taxonomy): Eukaryota > Metazoa > Chordata > Mammalia > Primates > Indriidae > Propithecus > Propithecus coquereli. The sequence goes on along the minus strand of NW_012142857.1, from coordinate 2,060,844 downwards.
TTAGTGTGACCCTGTGGAGGCCAAGGTGACCATAAGAAAGCCATTTCATAGTGGATTGGGAGGTTATAACAAGGATGAGAAGACCGTTCTTGACAAGTGTGGCAGTAAAGGGAAGCTGGAGGAGATGTTGGGGGAAAGCATGTGATTCCTCCATCCTTAACCTTCATTTGTTGGGAGACCTGGTAATCTCTGTAGATAGGAAGAGGCTATGGAGAAGGAACATTTGGAAATACTGCATTGAAAAAGAGGGTAGAATTGAGAACACAGTTGGGCGAGTTAGTGTTGGAAAGGAGAGGGGTTTCTTTCTTTTCAGCAGAACCACAAGGAATGATGAGGGTAGGTCCAGAGATATTTTGAGGTACCCTGAAGTGGAGGGGATGTCACATTGGCCTTAGTGTTCCTGAGATAGAAGGTAAGAGCATCAATCATGAGAGTCTCAGGGACAAGATCTGTTATTTCCATGCACCTTTCCCCACTGACCACTTCTTACTCTTGACCTTGTCTGAACTTGCGATGTGTTTGTGATTGGCATTATACTCCATTGCACCTGATCGTATATTTGGTGGTAATATTCTCTATGCAGCAATATTGTCCCCTCACCAGGATTACAAGCTCTTTGAAGATAGTGCTGAAGTCTGTATATCTTGTACCTCCTACCTCATTACTGCAGATGCAAAGAGTAACTGGTTTCATATTTTACCTTTTTGTCTACTGGTAGGGTATCTGTGCAGATCAAGTGAAAGTTTCTGGCTATCATCGCTACCAACAAGTAGAGATGAATGAGAATGCACTGGGGGAGCTAAAGAAGCTATTTGATGCCAAATCTGAGCACCTCCACCAGACCCTGGCCCTGCATTCTTACACTTCTGTGCTCTCGAGATTACAAGTGGAGTCTTATATCTACGCATTGCTCAATAGTTCGGCTGTTCTGAGATCTTTAGCAATTCATCAGCAAGGCCAAGGTGTGTAAGAAATGAAGATCTCACTCTTGTGTTTCAAAATGAAAAAAATTGAGGGGTATAGTTTGGTCACATTGTCTATGTTGTAATTGGTCCTATGTGGTACATTGGCACTTGCAGTTTTACCTTGCCTCCCTCAACGTAGCATTGAAATCTGCTCTAATGACATTTCTAAGGACCAGTGCTAGGTCTCTCTTCCTCAGGGCTGTCATTCTCTGCTTCCCTAGGATGCCAAAAATCTATCATTACTGTCCCTTGCTGTCCTAGTTCATGTGCTTTTTATGAAATTGAGTCCAGATACAGTTTTTGATTATAAAACTAATAATCCAAATACTTTTTCATCCTTTGTCTTTTGCACTTTATTTTTGCTTGTCCAGTTTGTTGAGCTATTTTGTTTAATATCCCAGCAGAGGATCTATAATGTTCTGAATTTTTCATCTTATTTTAGGTTTTAAGAAATTAGCGTTGGCCGGGCGCGGTGGCTCACGCCTGTAATCCTAACACTC
>NW_012142857.1:2057087-2057545 GCF_000956105.1 Propithecus coquereli | reverse complement strand
AGATTTGCAGAGAAACTTATAATGTTACCGTAGTACTCATAGAGTTGCAGGCCTCTGTGGTAGAAACTCAACTGGTATATAGTATATCTTATATCTGGTTATGCTAAAAGATTTTGCATATTTAAACATTGGATAAATGAGGTTATTAGCCCCCTAGGTAAATTATCCTTTTTTTTTTTTTTAAATAGACCATATGTCCTTTATTGTTCAGGTATCAGTACTACAAAGAGTTGGCTGTCCTGGAGATCACCTCTTCCTTTTAAACCATATTCTTCGATGCCCAGCTGGTGTTAGTAAATGGGCTGTTCCCTTCATCCAGGTATGGTGAATGGTCTTCTGGTGGGTGGGGTAGAGGTTTTATTAGATATTCTCTTGAAGAAATGGCTTTATGAAAAAAAAGGCAACTTAAAAAATATTGATATTTAAAATAAAAGTCTTAAAATATATCTAGTGTATAT
>NW_012142857.1:2053859-2054388 GCF_000956105.1 Propithecus coquereli | reverse complement strand
AACTATTTTAAAGGGTTTTTTGTTAAAGACTCTAAGAATTCTCTCAAAAATACCATTTATGAGGGACTCATTTAATATTCTCTTTAATTTATAGCTTCTAAACAGACAGAAAGCATTCCCTCTGATCTGTGTCAGCTAAAGGAATGCATTAGTGTCTTATTCATGTTCACCAGGAGAATTAATGAGGATGCTCAGTTCCATGATGATATTCTTCTCTGGCTGCAGAAATTGGTAAGGAAACAGAAGTAGACATGATAGTCTTTCTTTTATTTCCCTGATAATTTAAGAATTACCTCTTATTTCATCATATTTTTTCTTCAACAGCTTCCTCAGCTAATTCATTTAATGAGTTAATTAATGACTTTGGTCATGATAGATGGTAGTAAGTTGTTTATCTAGTGCATTATTGAACACAAAGTGCTTTTCTCTTTAATAAATTTTATGTTAAATGAACTCGGGCCTTCAACTTAGGAAGAAATGGAAATGCGGGAAGTATGCCAAATTGAAGGCTAGATGTGTATTCAGAAAT
>NW_012142857.1:2022991-2052629 GCF_000956105.1 Propithecus coquereli | reverse complement strand
ATAGAATTGCACAAGTTCAGTTGTAGTCTGGCTTGGTAGATTCAGTAGTATTTAATTCTATAAAATTTCTGTGCAGGAAGGCTCACCAGGACTTTTTTTTCTATAGTACTCAACACAGTTTCCTAAATTAATGCCTCTCAAACCACAATTGAAATCACATCTCAAACTTCTTTAATACTATCAGAGCTGTCAGGTCTGTGTGATCAACTCTCATATACTTACGAGTTGACTGTATGATCTATTGTTTCTCCTCTCTGCTGCTTGCCTTTGCTGCATTTTTTTTACTGAGAGCAGCCACTCACATGGGCAGGAGCCAAAATGTTTGCCAAGTTGAACTTCTCCACATTTCCTTTTCTGGAGTGTTTCTGGTGGCAAGAAGTCTGAATCTTTTTAGGTGGAAGGGGGATTTTTTTTGTTTTGGTTTTGTTTTTCTTTGGGTTAAAGTTGCAGTAGTATTTTTCTTCCCATGTTGTTATAGGTAGTTGACGTAAACTGCTCAGCTACCTCTACCCTTTGAGTACAGCTGACTCAGTGTTGCCAGGTAACCCAGCTGCGTCTCACTTATTTTGGTTAGGTGCCAATTTTAGCTTTGTTCTCTTAGCAACTTTTGTGAGAATGCTTGTGAACTAAGATAGTGGATGCTTGGGCTATTGGTTTTCTACAATATGTTTTTTCCTTTTCTGATTTCAGATCAAGGTGTTGAATAACCCATCAGGGGTCTTTCATTTTATGCAGTCCCTTGCCCTGCTGATGTCTCCTGTCAAGTAAGTGTGGAAAGAGCTTTGTGAAGTAGAAGTTGACATCTTTATTTCTTTCAAGGCATTGACTTGCTAAATTTCCCAGATCCAAAGAACTACTAGGGAAGTGTCAGCATTCTGGAATTTAGCATTGTAGATTTTCTTTGGGTTTGATACTTCTTGTTTCAAAGTGACCCTCTAACTATATGTGTATAAACAAATATTTTTGGGGATCCCACTTTTGGTGGATTTACCTCTCTTATCATATATGCCATTGTGAAAGGTGCCACTGGCACAAAAAGATGATCTGTTCCTTGGAAGAACAGATTTAGTGCCAGAGGAAAAAAAAGCACAAAGTGATTTAAGTGCTGAATTGTGAAGCTATGACTGATGCAATAAAAATGAAGAGAATAAAGAGTTGAGTGGAGTAGTTAGAGAAGCTTCCATGGTAGTTGAGCTGGGTTTGAAGAATGGATTGGATTTCCGGAGTAGAGAAGGACTAGTGAGGACATGTAGGTGGGAGAACAGTATGAGCAAAGGCCCCAGCACAGGTTAGGATAGCTGTGCAGAGGACAGGTAGGGGGTTAGCTTAGCTGGAGGGAAGGCAAAGATGAATAACTAGGGGGAGTTGGATTATAGAAGGCCTTGAAATTGAGGTGGAGGAATCTAGATTTGATATGGTCTGGACTTTGTAGCAATTGAGGGTTTTAAAACAGGAGGAAACATTGTATTTAAGGAAGATTAGGATGGACTGGAGGCAAAAGAAGAGTATGCACATCTGCTTAATTGAATGGTTACAGATGTCCAGCTCTCCTGGCTCTGGAACCCAACCCAACATCAAGAGGGGACATCCTTTTGGGGTAGAAGGCAGGATCTGTGTGTAGGTGACTCTTAGCCATGTACCACTGGCTCTTTTGTTCTAGAAAGCCTAACTACCTCTGACTTGAATTGGGGTAATTGTGGTGGGAAAGAGGAAGGGATGCTAAAGTTCATCTTTCCAGGAAAGGATGAAGTAGCTGATAAAATAAAGCATGTGGGAAAATAAGGGGTCAGACATAACTCTGGACTTCTGAGTCTGAGTGAGAGGATATCGGCAGCCCTAACAGACTGAAAAGACAGAAAGGAGAGCTGTTTTGTAAAGGAGGAAAATTTGAGGTCATCGATGCATACAAGTGGACACATATAAGTGACACATACCAGTGGACATCTGGAGTTCAGGGAGGGAGCTTGTTGGGTTGAAAGGACAGCACTAGAACTACAGAACTGGAAGTCATCGAAGAAAGTTTCTGATTAAAGGTAGGAGTGGGTGAAATTTCAGGGTCAGGGCAGAGAGGAAGGAACAGAGGACATAACTCGGTTGTGGTCTGAGAGGAAGCTTTCCTGGTTACACCTGCTTATCAGATCTAGCCAACACCTTGTGAAAGCTTGGCTGGCAGGAATTCTCCCAGCTTCCTTCCCCTTACTACCTGGATATGGGGGCTGCTTCTACACATGGTAGATATGATTTGACTCACAAATGTTTTTGTATTTATATGTACTTTTTGCCCTAAAGGAAAAAGCCTCTGCATTACCCTTTGTATTCAATAAGGCATGCTTCCTAAGGTCATCTCCCTGGTCAGGTATTGCAGCTGTCTGTATGTATTGAGCTCCCACTGTGTGCTGGGAACTGCTAGTATAACTGCTCTTCTGCAGTTCTCATTACTGAGTCAGACTGGTTGTGGTCTCAACACCAAAATTAGTGAGGTTTTAGTATCCTTGATTTTTAACCAGTTTTTATTTACTAATTTAAACCATTTGAAGATTGGGTCGATGTCTGACTCTTCAGGGTGAGTAGGTGATCCAGAATGCACTCATATGGGGCTTTCTTTGTGCATGCGATTGAGTGATTTCCCTTGTCCTTTAGAAATCGAGCCGAGTTTATGTGCCACATGAAGCCCAGTGAACGGAAGCCATCTTCCTCGGGGCCTGGGTCTGGGACCTGGACCCTAGTAGATGAGGGAGGAGAAGAGGTAACTCGACATGTCTGCATTATTTTGATTAATCATTTTTGAACTCTTCTCAAGTGCCAGGTATTGTTGTAAGCACCTTTCATGTAGTATCTCATTTAATTCTCCCAACAACCCCAGGAGGTAAGACTGTTGTGATCCCCATTTTATAAATGAGGAAACTGAGGTTCAGAGGCGGTAAAGTAACCTTATCCCAATTGTAGTGTCATTAGATGTGGAGCTTCCAGAGCCTGTGCTTTGGGCCAGTGTGCTGTGCCACTCTTCTCTAGGATATCCTTCTGTTCAGCTGGGATAGTTTGACACCTAGAAATTAAATATAGCCATATTCTATAAAATTCACATGAGTTTCTTTCATATGGTAACAAATTTCTGGGCTTGGGGTTTCACACCTACTGATGGTCTGAATAGCCGGAGCTTACCAAGTTTCTCCCTTAACTCTTATAAACTATTTATCCAGATCTTCTCATTTGCAAGATAAAAGATGGTTTTCTATTTTTGGTGAGAATTTAATGATCAAAACCCAGCTTCCTGAGATAATACTTGTTAATTTTTCTTACTACTATAACTATTTTTTCTCCAGCTAATTATTAGTTCTAGTCCTTTTTTCTAGTCCAAGTCCTGATTTGATGTTCTTGTCCAGGATGGCCAGTGACTGGATTTATTAAAATCCCTTTCTTTAAAAGGAGATGAAGATGCGCAGCAGACAGTTCTCAGAGTGACAGTCACGGCAGCTGTGGTGATGCTGTCTGTGTATTCCCCCGAGTGCTCACTCAGAGATGAGCATCCCCCTTCGTGGTCATTTTACACTTCCTGAGACGTGCAGGTGGTGAGGTGGTGATACATCATGTGGATATGCACACATCTTGGCTAGAGACTGAGCAGTTGTCCTTAAGAGAGCTTCTCAGGAGCTGGGACAAATTGATCTTCCAAATGTTGTGGTGGAGCAATATTTTTTCTTTTTTCCGAGTGGTCTTTCTTGGGGAAGAAGTCTTTTTTCTGGCAGGTTTTCTGCATTTATTCCCAGGGCTAGATAAGGACCCTGCATTGGTGCTTGGCTTCTGGCTAGCGCTCACTAAATGTTGTGTGAGTTCAGGTCCTCGGGGAGTCAATGAGAAAATTGGGAGTGTTGTTGAATCAGAAGAGGCCGTGGGAAGGAAGGCACTGTGGGTCATCCACGTCAGTGGTTTCTCCACATTAGCTGTATACTAGAGTCACCTGGGCAATGTGCAGACCTTGCCCAGGCCCCCACCCACACGTCCAGGTGTTTCAGAGTCTCCCTGGTAATTCTAATGTACAGACGGAGTTGAGAACTACTGCTCTAAGTAAAGCTTCTGAGACTCTTGTTTGTCAGCCATTTTAGACATATAAGAGAGTAAAAATGAGTAGTTTAAGGAAACGATGAATGAATTGCATTAGTTCCTTGTTGAAATCGAGGTGATATATCCTTTAGGTTCTCAGGATCTTTTTACATCTGTTTTTTTTTTTTTTTTTCTGAGACAGGGTGTGGCACTGTCGCCCCAGGTAGAGTGCAGTGGCATCATCATAGCTCACAGCAACCTCAAACTCCTGGGCTCAAGCAATGTTCCTGCCTCAGCTTCTCGAGTAGCTGGGACTACAGGCATGCACCACAATGACTGGCTAATATTTCTATTTTTAGTAGAGACAGGGTCTCACTCTTGCTCAGGCTGGTCTCAAACTCTTAAGGTCAAGCAATCTTCCTGCCTTGGCCTCCCGGAGTGCTAGGATTACAGGTGCGAGCCGCTGTGCCCAGCCCATCCTTCCATTTTTAATGTAGTATATCTTAAGATGTAAGCTTGCTTTCTAAGGTGACTTTAGTACTATATATCAGACAAAAAGACTCCCCAAATTTTCCCCTATGTAATCTCTGGGTATGACCTCTGTTACTTTTATCTTGCTTTCAGCAGCACTAATTGACAACAGAGCTCCTATCATCCGTAGCAAATGTTAATTGCTTCCTCAGTAGACCATTGAGTACTACAGTAGACCTTGATTTTGGGGGAAGAGAATTGTAGCTAAAATAACTTGGACTCTAGTACATGGTTCTTTAAGTGATGTCAGAACACTGAGCCCTATAGCAAAGTCCCCACTGTAGAGGATTTCTTTTTTCCATCTTCTTTGGGATGAAAATGTAATGAGACCAGTTTCAGTCACTGGTCATGGCCATGACCCAGATACGTGTAAAATTGTGCTTATAATTTCAGGGGATTTGCTGGCTGTGTGTGGAACCGAGACTATAAATTTCAGTCCTAGAGGCAAAGTCCATGAAGACTCATGAGGATATCACATGTGTACTGTTTTGAGACCTGTGATAATTTAGCTCTTGTAACTCTAGACCATAGTGTGATCTGATCAGATCAGCTGACATGATTTTGTATCTTTTCCCTTAGGATGAAGACCCTGAGACCAGCTGGATTCTCCTTAATGAGGATGACTTGGTTATCCTTTTATCACAGTTCCCATTTCATGAGCTCTTTCAACATCTTCTGGGGTTTAAAGCAAAAGGTAGACTAATTTCTTTTGTCTTATGTAAAATGTAGCAGTGGCAAGCTCCAACACAGGAACTCTGCATCAAGTCTTTCTTCTTTTGTTTCCCCCTGAGCATGGACACCTTGACTTAATTCTTGTATAGGCTGCAGATTCAGGTTTTCTTGCGCGTATTGTAGACTTCTTTTGTCTTATGGTTATTTCCCACATTGTGCTTAAATTTGAGAAGGCTAGCTTGTGCATTGCCCAGTTTAATAAGTTATTTTTAGTTTTGCACTTTGTTTCAAGTTTTCCATTTCATGTTGATGTAGGAGCCAGAGTAGTAGGATTGTTAATTCCTCTCCATCTTGGCTTTGGTTCCTCGTTCAAGTATTTACACACCGGTATCTTTTAGGATTTTTTCATAGTAATTATAACTTTTTCCTTTTATCTGATTAATTTCCAGGTGATTATTTACCTGAAACAACAAGACCTCAAGAGATGATGAAAATTTTTGCCTTTGCCAACTCATTGGTGGAACTTCTGGCTGTGGGGTTAGAAACCTTTAACAGAGCACGCTATAGGCAGTTTGTGAAGCGAATTGGTTATATGATCAGGTAATACTCCGTTTCAGTGACCATTCATTTTCTACCTCCTTGGTGGTTTCATTCTCACTCCAGACTTCGTAATGTTGGAGTGCTCAGGACTCAGTCCCTGGACCCCTTCTTTTTTTTTTTTTTTTTTTTTTCAGGGTATTGTGAGGGTACAAACATTATGGTTACACTTTATGTCTTTGCCTCACCCAAGTGTGGGTTAAAGGCATGCCCTTCCCCCCTACAGTGCTCCCCGTGTCCTTTAGTTGCGGATTTACCCCCTCTGCCGCCAATCCCCCTAATCCCTGGAGAGTATTTCTGCCATGTGATCACCCTAGTGTTGATCAGTTAGTACCAATTTGATGGTGAGTACAAGTGGATCCCGTTCTTCTGCTCTTGTGGTGCCTCACTTTGGATAATGGGCTTAAGTTTAATCCAGGAAAGTATAAGAGGTTCTAGATTACTGTCGTTTCTTATGATTGAGTAATATTCCATTGTAAACATATACCAAATTTTAATAATCCACTCATGGATTGACGGGCACTTGGGTTGTTTCCATATCCTTGCAATAGTGAATTGTGCTGCCTTAAACATTTGGGTGCAGATGTCTTTGTCGTAGAATGTTTTGTGCTCTCCACACTTGCTTCTTGGGATGCCATCCATTCTTATATCTTTAAATATCTAAATACTGTTATTCTCACAGTTTTATTTCTAGCCCATACCTCTCATAAACTTGTATATTCAACTACCAACTCAGCACCTCCAGGTGGATGACTCCCGAATGTCGTAATTTAATGCTCCCAAAGTGAACTTGTTTTCCTCACCTCCCAAACTGCTTCTCCCACTTGCAGTTTTAGTAGTGGCGACTCTTTCCTGTTTCAGTTGCTCAGGGCAAAACACCTGCTGGCATCCCTGGGCTTTTCTTTCTTTTACACCCCACATCCAGTCTAACCGCAAATTCTATCATTCTCTATGTTCACAATACCATCTTTCATCAAATCCAAGATGCCACTAATTCTAAAGATAAATTCTATGTGCCACTAAAACAGAAAAACTGTTTCCAAATTATAACATCATGTCATCACTATTAGTGTACATTCTAATTGCAGAGTCGTTAGTGTGAAAGACGTGCGTCCTTTTGGATCAACGAAGCATGCTCTTTCCAGAATCCAGCCTCTTCCCACCACCTTCACTGCCTCCACCTGAGTTCATTCATAACCTGTTGACTTACCTCCCTGCTTCTGACCTTGCCCAGCCCCGACTCCCGGCTTCAGTATAGTCTCACAACAGCGAGTGTCCCTGTGAATCACGAGTCAGCCCATGTCACTCTCTGCTCAAGAACCTACTGTGCTCCCCATCTCACTCAGAGTGGAAGCCCAAGTTCTCACGGTGGCCTGCAGGGCTCTCCACGATCTGGTTTCCTGACACCTTTCTGATTATGGCTCCAGCCAATCTCCCTCTCCCTTACTCCGCTTTAGTGCACTGGCTTCTGTGCTCTTCCTCAAACATACCTGACGTCTCTTGGAGCCTTCGCACTGACAGTTTCTTCTGTGTGAACACTCTTGCCATAGATATTCTTGTGACTAACTCCTCACCATCTTCCAGACTTTAATGTCCCTGTTTGCTGAGGCTTCTCCTGCTCCCAGCCAATCTCCTTACCCCTGCTTACCCTTCCATCCCCAGACATACTTTATTCCTTTCCTGCTTTTTCTCAATTTCACTTACAACCGTGTGACAGACTGTATATTTTACCTTATTTTGATTATTGTCTGTTTGCCCTTCACTAAATGTAGACTTCATAAAGGTAGAATTTTTAAATTTTTCCCATTGTATTGCTTTTAGAACCTGGAAGATAGTAGGTGCTCAATAAATGTGTTGAATAAGTTAATGCTTCAAATGTAACATAAAGGTGGTGATATTGAGTGAGTTAATGAAAAGTACTATATTGTCCTTCCTCATGCTCAGGATGACCCTTGGCTATGTAAGCGACCACTGGGCACAGTATGTGAGTCATAACCGAGGCTCAGGATTGGCCCTGCAGCCCTACTCCACGGAGAAACTACAGGTGGAATTCGATGAGCTGTTTTTGAGGGCTGTCCTACATGTGCTAAAATCCAAAAGGTAAGACATGGTGATATTTGGTGAGAAGTAACTCCTTGACTGGTAAGAAAGATTGAAGTGAAAGTCTTCTGAAGTAGATCTCTTATAATAATGTCTTATTGTATTTTATCTATTTCTTTTCTAGGGCAAATCTGTGGGCCTTAGTTTCCTTATCTATAGGGCACCCCCTGTTGATGGAAATGATCTCTCTCTCAGGTTTCTTTCTGTCTTAAAATAAGTCAGTTTTGGCCGGGCGCGGTGGCTCATGCCTGTAATCCTAGCACTCTGGGAGGCCGAGGTGGGTGGATTGCTCAAGGTCAGGAGTTCGGGACCAGCCTGAGCAAGAGTGAGACCCTGTCTCTACTAAAAACAGAAAGAAATGATCTGGACAACTAAAAATATATATATAGAAAAAATTAGCCGGGCATGGTGGTGTATGCCTATAGTCCCAGCTACTCGGGAGGCTGAGGCAGAAGGATTGCTTGAGCCCAGGAGTCTGAGGTTGCTGTGAGCTAGGCTGAAGCCACGGCACTCTAGCCTGGGGAACAGAGTGAGACGCTGTCTCAAAAAAAAAAAAAAAAAGTCAGTTTTGATGTCTCAGTTTTTTGCCACCCCTGAACTTTTGGGGCAGCCTTGAGCAGGGGAAAACAGGATGAATTCTATTACACACCCAACTGCAGTGCCTACAGTGAGGCACAGTAGGCGCTCAGCATGTGGTGCAAATGATTTGCTGACTTTATTGCTCAGGTTGTCTCACTGCAAGGATTTTAGGTCTAGGAATGTCCTGGGTCTCGGTCCCCTGTCTTGGCTGTGTAAATCATGTCTTCTGATCATGCTGTCTGTGCTGCATCCTCAGGTACGTTTGAGGCATAGGCAGGGGCACGGCTGTGCACCCCGTGCTGCTTTCCCTTGTCTCGGGCCAAACAGGTTCTGCCACAGGATTGCACCCTCCACTAGCAGGTGGGGGCTGGCTTCCAACCCCACCTAGCTCAACTCATGAACTGCTAGCCCTCCCCTACTTCACCTGCTCTTGAGCCAGCTGTCTATACTCCCTTTTGCTATGTGACTCTTAGCCTCAGTCCCTGATTTATGGGTGTCATATATTGAATTTGTGTCCTGATCTGCCGTTTACTATTATTACCCTGGGAAGTCCCTTAATATTTATGGTCTCGCTTTCTTCATTTATAAAATGGAGATGATGACAATGACTATCCCATTGACCTCATGGATATATTACCAGAGTGAATTGTGGTCATGTGTGGAAGTCATTTTTAAATCATAAAGGACTTTTCAAATGTAAATAGTGGGGATTCTTGTGTGGTTTCAGATGTAGAACAGAATAACTTAGAGACTTAGAGAAAGATCTTGGCTAAGCATTAACCACTTTTAGGCACTCAGAAAGCATGGGTCTAACATAAATAGAACTTGGGCCTAGAAATTCATCTTCAGATGACTTTTGTTACATGTATAGTATACATTTGGTGGTCTCATGAGATGCACCAAATCCTGTGCAGGGTGGTGCCAGGGAGTCAGTGCAGTCGCACCTGCCCACTGAAGCCGGTGTGGTGCTTGGCAAGAGGCTCCATCTCTGATCTCCTGTCACTCGTGCTTGCTTAGCCGAGTGGCAAAGCTTTCATTCTGGTCACTTACAGAGATAATGGTTTTACATTTTAAAATGTTGAGAGCTATTGTTCTTGAGCATAATTTATTTTAGGAAATAAATTCTAGGAGAACCAAATATTTAAAGCCATGAAATTTAAATTTATTTAACGCTCAGTGGAAATTTCAGACAGTAGCTATCCCCTCAACCTAAAACAAAACAAAACCAAAAGACAGCAAAAACCTAAGGCAGGTTTCCTGCATGTCTTCTGTTATGGTACGGAGTGCGAGAAGTGACCACTGAGAGACCGAATTGAGCCAAATTGTGAGTCTTTATTAGCTGGCCAGCGACCACCCTCTGCACCGCTGAGAGGCAGCAGCACAGAGAGCAGCCCCGAGCCAGGAGAGACAGGCTCTTTTAAAGGCAAAAACCACATCCTGTAAAGTCATCTATCTGTGCAAGCAGGGTTACAGAAGCCTAGATCAGCATTAATCATTATTAATCTTGGTCAAAAATACATTTAACATTTTGTTTTAAGTCAGAGTACATTCTACTCCCTGTTATCTGGGTACATGAGGCACCGCTGGGCGTTTCAGTGCTCCAGGGCATTCCGGCCCTCTGGGCTAGCGGTTACTTTATCTTGTTGACACTTGCGGCTGTGTGAAACGTATCCTCCTCCCCCTTTCTCCGTTTATTCTTTGCTTAAGCATACTGACAGAAGCTGAGAGCAGGTTATTTCCCATAGACCTTAACATCTTCCATGTAGGGAATTTTGAAATATACCTTGTTTTATGACATTACTTTTAAGGCTTCTGCAATTCCCCTTCATTGTTTTGGAGTTATAAAACAGCATCAGGTCCCATGTGAGATATTGGGATAATTCATTAATAAGACAGAAGCCTGGCCCTCCTGAACTTAGAGAAGTTTCTTCACCTCATGCTCAGGAGTCTAGCTGGCTTTTCCAGAGTTCAAGTCAATGTGGGTTTGGGCTACTAGTCATCTGCCTAAGTTCTTAGGTGTGGATTAGGTATTCACTATTTCTTTCTTTTTTCTTTTTCTTTTAATAAGTTTGGTTTATTTGTAATTGGTCAATTTGTAGTTGTGCCCCAAATATAGCAACAATTTTGAGTGCTTCCTTGTTGTTGTTTTTTTTTTTTAAAGATTTTTAAAAACTTGTGAAAGAGTTCACATACAATTTTTTTCTTTTTTTTTCGAGACAGAGTCTGGCTCTGTTGCCTGGGCTAGAGTGCCATGGTGTCAGCGTAGCTCACAGCAACCTCAAACTCCTGGGCTCAAGTGATCCTCCTGCCTCAGCCTCCCGAGTAGCTGGGACTACAGGCATGCGCCACCATGCCCGGCTAATTTTTTTTTCCTATATATATATTTTTTTAGTTGTCCAGATAGTTTCTTTCTATTTTTAGTAGAGATGGGGTCTTGCTCTTGCTCAGGCTGGTCTCGAACTCCTGACCTTGAGCGATCCACCCACCTCAGCCTCCCAGAGTGCTAGGATCACAGGTGTGAGCCAACACGCCCAGCCACAATTTTTTTCTAGCACATTAACTACCATGTTGTATTTAACTCACCCTAGTTTTGAGCTTGGGGCCTCGTGAGGCATATGTAACTCACATGTCTCTTTACCTTGGGAGCTGCGAGAACTATTTTTCAAGTTGCATATAACTCACGTACAGAAACAATAAAAAACAGCAAATTTTTCATTAAATTAGAAAGAATTGTTTTGTTTTCAAAGTTTTTATTCTGTTTTAGTAATAAAACACCGTGGCTCCAAGGAAAAATTTTTTTTCTAATGTGACAGTCTGTGTTAATAAGCATCTATAGAGTGCTGATTGCTTTTGAGATACTGGTTTAGGTAGCGGATAATTAAACTACAAGGCTCTAGTTACAAATTTGTTTATATAAAGATGAACAAGATCTGGTCTCCAATTAATGGTAGGCTAATAGGTTTACGTCAATTACAGTAGCTCGAGGTGTTTCTCACAGCATGGTTTAAGAATCACTTGAGTCTGAGTCACCGCCGGTGTCTGTACAAGGTGCAAATTCTTGGGCCCCAGCTGTGACCTACAAAATCAGAGTCTCTGTTGGTGGGGCTGGGGAATCTACATTTTCCACAAAGTTGCCAGGTGATTTTTTTGCTACTGCAGTGTGGGAACCACAAATGGAAGGTTTGATACTGCCAAAGTCAGGTGTGGATGGAGTTCTGTAATAGTGCCAAGGAAGAAATCAGAGGAGGGCTTTACACATGGAGAGACATTGGCCTGGAGGTGCAGGAGATTCTCTTCAGGCTTGTTGGAATGCAAGAATATTCTCTATGCAAAGAAGGCTCTGGTTGGAAATACAGACCAGAGGTGCATTGTGGAAGCCTTTGAATATAGGGCTGAAGAGTGTGAACCTCAGTGATCACTGAGGAGTCACTGGGTGCTACCTATCCTTGAGGTGTTTATGACCCAAAACGTGCAAATTTTGATAGTGCAATTTAACAATCTTTTTTTCTGTGAGAGCTGAAGGTTTGTGTACTTTCTTAGTGTGGTGAAGCTGACTAATAAATAAAATCATTCCTGCTCTTTTTAAAAATTGCAGACTTGGCATTTGGCTGTTTATGTCCGAAATGCCCTTTGGGACGCTGTCGGTCCACATGCTGTGGAAGCTTTTCTACCTCATGCACCAGGTGGAAATCGGGAACCTGCAGCAGCTTTGCTCCATCCTCCAGCCTGCGCAGTGCAAGCAGCAGCTCCAAGGTACAGCCCCGCCCGAGTGGGCAGAGTCCAGCTCTCCCTACCTTTGTGGGCTTCTCTCTTCCTTGTGTCATTTTTACTTTTAGAAGGACCAGGAGAAAATATTTTACTCTGTACTCAAGCGTAATGATTTTGAAGTTTGAGAGATTGATTTGTTGTTTTGATTTATTAGATAGCAACTGGCATATCTGAAATCCAAATTTGATTAGTCGTAAACGGTATCAATAAATACAGTATTTTGATTTTTAGAAAGTACTTTTTACATGTGTATGTGAAATTATTCTAGTTTACAGTCCTATTAACAAATGCATATTAATTGTCTAGAAATTTATTAAGATTTTGTGCCTGGTTGTTCTACTAATACCTTCTATTGCTGTTTTTTTTAAAGTTGTATTATTTTATGAACTAGACAGGTATACTTTAAAAAATTAATGTTGGTGAAAACCTGGTAGGTTTTATTGTCATACCACCACTAAATTCCAGGGTATTTATTTATAACAAAATGATAATGTTAAAAATGAAAAACATGAGGCTATTTAATTAGACATATAATGATTTTTAAGAATTACAGTATACATTTAAAAAAAATTTAGTAGAAAAGAAACCAAAATACTAACAGGATTTTAAAAAATACCAAAAGCTAATTCTGTTTTCCAAATTTTTTTTTTTTTTTCTGAGACAGAGTCTCACTCTCTTGCCTGGGCTACAGTGCCGTGGCGTTAGCCTAGCTCACAGCAACCTCAAACTCCTGGGCTCAAGCGATCCTCCTGCTTCAGCCTCCAAGGTAGCTGGGACTACAGGCACGCACCACCATGCCCGGCTAATTTTTTCTATTTGTAGTTGTTTGGCCAATTTCTTTCTATGTTTAGTAGAGACGGGGTCTCGCTCTTGCTCAGGCTGGTCTCGAACTCCTGAGCTCAAACGATTTGCCCGCCTCGGCCTCCCAGAGTGCTAGGATTACAGTTGTGAGCCACCGTGCCTGGCCTGTTTTCCAAATTTTTAAATGTCTTTATCATTTAAAAGAAAACAATAAACTTCAAAAAAAACTTTAAAAATTATTGAGTCTCTACTATTTGCAAGGTAGTTTCTTCAGATATTCATGATTTATGTTTTTCTTCTTTATTTCTTTTTTTTCTCTCGATTATTGATGTCTTCATTTTTCTGTTTCTGTTTTTTTCTCTTTTTTTGTGTTCTACATGAATCCACTTTCGTCTCTTTCTGTTTTTCTTTTTTGTCTTTTTAGTGGTAGCTCTGGACCCCTTTACATTGTTCTGTTTTGTAAAATGCTTCTCCACTATTCTGGGGGAGGTGCTTCCATTAGACTGTGCCATAGCTAGACCTGGGCTTCCGAGTGAGTTAGGTGAGAGCACCTCCCAGCCCATTGTGTGTTCCCTGGCAGCTAATTCTATAGGTGAAATAGTTAACACAGAAAATAAACATTGCCTCTGGAAGTGCCAAGGATGGTTACCAGCTCTCACTTGCACAGTTTGGTCTTGGGTATGTCTCCTTTGTAGTGTCATCCCCTTTCATCCAGTGCTTACTGTCTGCCAGGCTCCTTGTTAGCACCTGTGGCAGATGTCGCTGTCAACAAACAGATCAGCTCTGGAGTGGATGTTCCAGACCTGAAGAGGTAGTACCAGCCTTGCTTCACCCTGGAGCTTTGGATCTTGCTGCTGGAAGTTTTCTCTCTGGACTCCAGGCACCCAGAGCATTTTTTTTTTTTTTTTTTTTAATCTCTCTTAAGACCTATGTCACCTGGCCCAGGAGTTACTGTGGCAAGGTAGAGAAGTTTCATCTGCCTTAACAGGTTCTAACCTTGAGAGTCAGGTCTTTGCAATATTTAGTCCTCCTCAAACTTGCTAATTTTTTGTCTTCTCATTTGCTTAATCTTTTGTGTACTCGATTTTGTTGGGAGGCTTGATTTTTACTGTTTGTGGAAGAATAAGACTTTTTATTTTACTTTCCTAACGTTCTATATTTAACAAATGCCAGAAGTTCTTTTTCTTTGTATCCGGTTTTTATTTATCTGTGATAATGGGGACACAGTGATCCTAAAACCACAGTTTCCAAAGAACAAATTTTAACCAATTTTAACATTACCTAACTAGCAGATTTCTCAGCAGTGATTGCTAATAATCGGCCTGCTTTAATTTGGCTTCTTTTGTTTGTGTCTAGTAGGATCAATCTTCTGACTACTAGTAGAGTGTAATTATAAATTTAATGATAAATAGAAATGTGTTTATCTTGTTTGTTTTTCAAGTTAATGTTTTAAAAGCTAATTAGAAAGTTATTTCTCTTTTTCATTGTTCTTTTTACAGAATCCTTTAAAATGTAGGGCCTTTCCCTTGACATGAAGGTTAAACATTGTCAATTAGCATGAGAATTCTGATTTTTATTATTCTGGGGATGCTCTGTATGATAATTTCCATTATAAACCCAGTTTGGGGATGGGAAATGAAAATTGGTTTGGTGAGTGCCCCATACATAGAGTTGTTTTGAAAATGCATGAAATTTGGTAAACTATCTTTGATTTCTCAAATGTGTAAACGTGAAAAGAATTATTGGCTTGTTGCCTTCTTACTGGGAAAAGTTCCATTGGGGTTGTATTTTTCACGTAGGCTTTTTCCCCCCTTCCTTCTAAAACTTTGCCTTTCCAACGTCTAGTTTTCTGTCCTGTATTGCACAATTCTTTATGAATACTGCCTCCTAGTGACAAAGTGTAATATTGCTTACACGGCATCTTCAGAGAAATAGGCAACACGTATCACACATACAATGTTTATTACATTCGTTAGTATTTCAGTCATGGTCATAACTATTTTTCTGCCCTCAGTTTTTCATTATAAGCAAATCTCTTTTGTTTGGAATGCCATGTTTGTGCTGAAGACTTTGCTAGTCTTTGTGGTTTTCATTAGTAGGGTCTTCATTCATCTGGCTGACAGTTTACTGAGTAGCTTCAGGTGTGCCCTTGACATTGGCAGTACCGCCTTTGCAGGTGGCTCTCCTAGTGATGGTAGCAGTGCCTTGCAGTTTGCAAAGCACTTCACCAGTGACACATCATTTAATCTTCTAATTAAGTAACCTTTTGGGACAGGGGAAAACCGAGGCTTAGATGTTAACTGTCTCCTCTGAGAGTACATTTTATTTAAAATCTGTTGGAATTTCAGAGGCTGTCTGGTCCAGCCTTTTTCCTGATGCCTGTGGAAATCCATTTTGGAACAAAGCCCTTTTGTATGTTTAAATATTTCTAAACATCTCTTAATTTTATATCTTCTTTCTCTCTGGAAGAGTGATTAAAATATATTCATAGGTTAACATTTATTCTTTCCCCACTTTAATTTTCTTACATAAACTTGCAGACCCAGAACATTTTGTGAACTTTGAGAAGTGTCTTTCTTCCATGAATAGCTCTGAAGAGATTTGCCTTCTGACTACCTTTGCTCAGATGGCTCAGGCCAGAAGAACAGACATGGATGAGGACTTCATAAAAATTATTGTTCTGGAGATATACGAGGTTAGAATATGAAGTTTTATATCAACTAAAAAATGTTTTCTTCTGGCTTGTCCATATGTTGGTTCTTTTGGGATTGCTTTTTAAAAAATGTGGCTGATTGTGCTACTATCTGCACTTATGGAATGAGATAGAGGATCCAAGGAACATCATTTTGCTGTAGGGAATATTGAAAATGTGAATTATAGCCCTTCCATTTCCTACTAGTGTCTTTTGACGTTTGATACATGAATGTTGGGGAGGAGGAGACAATGTAGCACAGTGTGACACTTGTAGATTCTGTACTGTCTGTCCTGACACATGTGACTTTTGTATTGTCTGTTTCCCTCACTCCCCAGCCCAATCTCCACTCCTGCCAGGAACCTGGAAACCTGACTTCCAAGCCAATTTAAATGAGGTGGTAGAAAGAATATTGAACCTAGAGTTAGAAGACCTGAGTTTTGTTTTAACTTTGCTATTAATTGCCCATCTAACATCAGAAAAGATAATTTACCACCCTGGGCTTTATTTTCCTCATTTGTCAAATAACAGGCCGAGTGAGATCCTTGCTTTCTTCACCTTTTCACTGAGCCACCCCTAACAGTAGATCAGAGTGAACTTTGGACCCCTCAGTGTCTGGGGACTAGCTCAAAGCAGCTACCAGAACTTCCATTGGAGTTTTATGTATATTTAAAAATCATGCACATTTTACACTTTAGGCACATTTTACGTTTATCTGCTTATCTTCACACAAAATGTCTACTCTCAATTATACTCAAGTAAAATTATGTTTGAAGAAGATTCTCTGAGTTGCATTATCCTCCCCCAATAATCCAATTTGAGAATGACAACAGACTTAGGTGATCTAAAGTTCTTTCCAAGATCAAATACTCAATTTAGCTGTTCCTATACTGATACTTCATAACCATAGTGAGGGTAAGACCTTGATGGATTGGAATTCAGATTGTCTTCATGGTCTGAAAAACTTGGGGGGACGTATTTTCGCATTCATTAAATGACATTCTCAAGATTATTGCTACAGTAGTATTTGTGCTCTTGAATAATGTTTCCAGTGTTTTGACCAGGAGTCACAGTAAAAATTAGGTTCTGTATCACATTCTGATCCTTGTGTGTGTGTAATTGAAACAGTATCTAATCTTCCTGTGATGTAGCCTTAAATTTTCTATTCTGTTTTATTCTGTTATTTTTCTGTCTATTCCATTGTATTAAGAAATGCCGAACATTGGCGTTAATGGATTGTAACCTGTAGTTTGAAAGAAATCGTTCAAAAGGAGTTGGTAAATACTGGTATTTTAGAAGCTCTTGTAGTTAGGGATCTTATTTTGTGGGAGAGAATGGGCATTTCCATGAAATACATTCTGATTTTCATCATTTTAGTAATTTCCTCAAGCTTAGACAAGTTTTGAAACTGAAGGGACTGCTTTATGCTACTGACTACTTTGGGATATACTTTTTGGATCTACACTTAAAGTCACTGTTATAAATAGTTGCCATTCCCTTCCTCTCCTTACCTTCTTGCCTCAAGGTAAACAGTTTGCTGTATGAAGTTCTGACATTTTTTTGAACATGGTGTGAACTGAGGCTCAATGTGAGATTCTTTCTGTTTTACTTGGAAAAAACTGCGTACATCTGTTTTGGTTGCTAATTGATATTTAAAGTGCCATCTCCCCCCACCCCCATTTAGGTGTCTTATGTCACCTTGTCCACCAGAGAGACTTTTTCAAAGGTCGGCCGAGAGCTTTTAGGGGCCATCACAGCTGTTCACCCTGAGATAATTTCTGTCCTTTTGGATAGAGTTCAAGAGACCATTGACCAAGTTGGAATGGTAAGAGCACTGATGTTGTTTGTTTTTGTTGTTTTTTTGAAAAAAAATCCTGAAGGAATGGAACAATGGCAAAAATAGGACAGATGTCGGGAATGACTGTGTCTGTCAAGGGCACAACAGAGTGAAGTGAAGGGAACTAACATTTACTGTGTTGCTGGGCTCTGTGCCACTCACCACGCCAGCATGGGATTAGCTGCTGCTTATGAAGAACTGTGATTGTTTCTGTCAAATCTCCTCAAAGTTGACTTTCCAAACTCCTCCAATAACAGGTTTTTGCTTTGTTACAGCCTGTAGCTAATTAACAATTTTTATTTCACAATTTGTTTGGCTTTCATAATTCTTATGTTTCATACTTAGAGGAAACAACTGTGACTAAGAAAGAAGGCCCTATTTAAAATCAGTCAACAGCAAAATTAAAAGTACATAGTAATTTAAGTTGAGCAAGACGTAGTTGTAGTTTATTTCTGTCAGTTGTCACAATCCCTTTTGCAATCTTCATGTAGTTTTTTTTTTTGCGACAGAGTCTCACTCTCTTGCCACTGGGTAGAGTGCAGTGGCGTCAGCATATCTCACAGCAACCTTGAACTCCTGGATTCAAGCCATCCTCCTGCCTCCTCCACCTCTACTCTTGGTTTATACATAAGGTTCCATTGTGCTCTGTGAACTTGCTGAGGTTTTTGGAGGGACTTGTTCAAACCCTCATGCCTTCAGATGAATATGATGGCTTTGAATATTTTCACAATGACCTTGGGCTCGTCTGGAATCAGTCTCTAGCCCCAGAGTCTGGGAATGAGCTATGGTGGGGGCTCTGAACTTTCATTGACATACTTGGAGTGTAGGTGAAGATAACTTTCTATTCTAAAGGCCCAGCCTGAGAGGGGATTGCTCTGGATTAGGGTCGGTGCTGATAAGGACAAAGCCTTTTGGGAGTTCCCAAAGTATAGAATTCAGAAGTATATTTCATGACAACCTGCGAATTGATGTCATATTTTCCTTTTGGCCTATTTTATAATTTTAAAAATTGGCTCACGTCAGAGGACACTTTCTACTTCTGTTAGTGAAATCCATGTGTGTTCCCTATAACCTCTTCAAGTAAGATTAGTGATCTCTTGACTTTCAGTGAAAGCATAGATATATTTTAAAATATACTATTTAAATCCTATTTTGTTGAGAATTTTTACAAGAATTCTTAAATGGATTTTTCCTTTCTAATCCTTATACCTTTAATTTCTTTTGCCTTATTTCTTTCTTGCCTTATTGAATTGACTTTAGGGTCTTTATTATAATAGTGAATAGAAGTATAATGGTGAGAATGGCCATTTCTTACCTCATTCCCTATCATAGGGGAAAGGGTTTAAAAATTCACTGTTAAGTATAATGTTAGCTGTAGGTTTTTCATTCATGCTCTATATTAGGCTGAGAAGTTTCTATTTCCAGTTTGCTGAGGTGGTTTTTTTTTTTTTTTTTTTTAATGAGTGAGTATTCAAGTGTTTTTTTCTGTGTCCATTGAGATGATCTTACGATTTTTCTGCTTTATTCTGTTAAATGTGGTAAATTACATCAACTGATTTTCAAATGTTGAATCATCATTGTTTCTTTCTGGAATAAAAACCACTTGATCATCATGTTATCCTTCTGAGGTATTTCTAGTTTCAATTTGATAATACTTTGCGGACGATTTTCGTATATATTCACGAGGGGTTATTGATCTATCATTTTATTGTCTTGTCATGTCTTTATTAGGTTTTAGTTTTAGTATTATTTTAATGTTATAACATGAGTTGGGAAACATTCCCTCCTCTTTCTTGTTTTTTGAAAGAGTTTTTGCAAGATTGCTATTAATTCTTTTTTAAGATTGCTATTAATTGTTCTTTAAATATTTGATAGAATTTACCAGTGAAATCATCTGGGCCTGGAGTTTTCTTTGTGGAAAATCTTTTGATAACAGATTGAATTTCTTTTCTTTTTTTTTTTTTTTTTTTTGAGACGGAGTCTCACTGTGTTGCCCGGGCTAGAGTGCCGTGGCGTTAGCCTAGCTCACAGCAACCTCAAACTCCTGGGCTCAAGCGATCCTCCTGCCTCAGCCTCCCGAGTAGCTGGGACTACAGGCATGCGCCACCATGCCCGGCTAGTTTTTTTTATATATTTTTAGTTGTCCGATTAATTTCTTTCTATTTTTAGTAGAGACGGGGTCTTGCTCTTGCTCAGGCTGGTTTCGAACTCCTGAGCTCAAACAATCCACCCTCCTCGGCCTCCCAGAGAGCTAGGATTACAGGCATGAGCCACCGCGCCTGGCCCAGATTGAATTTCTTTAAAGATACGGGACTATTCAGATTTTTTTTTTTCTTTAGTCAGTTTTGGCAAGTTATGTTTTAAAGAAATTTTCCCATTTCATCTAACTAGTTGAATGTATTGGCATAGAGTCGTTTGTAATATTCCCTTGTACACCTTTTAATGTCTCCAGGGCTTTTTCCATGATAGCCCCCATCTACTCCCTGTCCCCCCCCAGGTTGCTTTGAGCCAATAGAAATATCCTCTTAAATGCCACGGAAGAAATAATTATTTAAAGCGCTAAATTTTTTTGTAAAGTGAATGTGCCCTGATTTATCACAACTTTAAATTTGTATCTTACTATGATGGTTTACCTAAACTGAAGCACATCAATTTACACATTAAAAAGAAGATTGGTCTTTATAAAGGATTGCAAAATGTGCTTCTGATATAGCATCAGTTTTAATACCCATTTGATTTGGTTATCTGTGATTTCCATTTCACTTATCTAAAAATCAAACCCATTTCCTTTTGGAGAAAAATTTTTGCAAGCAGTTTTATAATCTAGTATTGTAATATAAGATTGTCCCTAAGTCTTGATTTTAATGATTATCGTTTTCTTTTTAATAAGGTTTCTCTATACTTGTTTAAAGAACTGCCTTTGTATCTTTGGCGACCTTCTGCCTCCGAGATAGCTGTGATTCGGGATTGGTTATTGAATTACAACCTAACAGTGGTGAAGAATAAACTGGCCTGTGTTATTCTAGAAGGACTGAATTGGGGATTTGCTGAACAGGTATGTGTTAAAACCATTCCTTAGAGACTGGAGGTTCTACATGCATGGGTTTCAAAGAAGTGTTTTCTCAAAACATTAACATTTCTAAGTATCATTTGCAAGGTCTGCAAATTCTTTTAGCTGTGTCAGAGTTTGGGATCTTCTCTTTAATTCTGTTTTGCAGAGTGAGCCACCACTAAATGAAGATAAATTGTTCCATATTGAAAATTCTTCTCCTTTTCCTTAGATTGCTTGTATCTGTTATTTTATCTCTGGCTAGTTAATGTAGTTCCTCCTAATTGTCTCCAGTCCCCATTCCTCCTGTAATTTGTCCTGCCAGAGTTGTCTTCTGAAATACTGGGCCTTGGTTAAGAGACTGAGCTCTGAGCCAGCCTGCCTGGGTTCTGATCCCAGCTCTGTCCCCTCCTGGCTGTGTGACCCTGTGCACGTTTCCCAAACTCTCTGGGCCTCAGTGGCTCATTTGTAATTTGATATTAATAGATATACCTCATAGGGTTGTTGTAAGGATTCAACAAATTAGGACACAAAACATTTAGGACAATTCTTAGCATACGTTAAGTACTTGGTGTAGTTGTTATGAATAATAGTTTATGATTAAGGGTTTGCTAGAGAGCTGCATGAGCGTCTCCTCATTCCTTTGTTAGAGTTGGGAAAGCCATCTTCCTGAGAGAGTGAAGGAATGTATTTCTTCAGGCTGTAAAGGAAATAGGGTGGGAAATTTGATAGGCACCTTCAGATTCAGGGGAAATATTTTACTTGTGTTGCTCAGTATCTTATTTATTTTAATAATGGTAGAACAAGAAAAGGGAATGTAGACTTAATTCATGAACAAGAAACCCAAGGTGGTATGTGTGTGATTATTTTTCTTTCTAAAAGGGTACCTTGCATCTGGATCAAGCAGTCCATGCTGAAGTGGCTTTAATGGTTCTTGAAGGTTACCAGAAGTACCTTGCACAGAAGCCATATGCTGGGCTTCTTTCTGAAAGTATGAAGCAGGTATTTCCTTCTCTTCTGCATTGAGAACATAAATCTTTATTTATAAATGGCCTGGGCAGATAAAGTATGGACTCTTAGATACCCTAAGAACATTTCTGGAAATTTAAGATATAAAAATTAACTTCTATGATTTGATAAAGATTTTTATTTAAGAGGTAACCTTTATATAACCATTTTAATGTCAATAGAATTTGGGTTGAGCTACACTGGTATGCTAGAGCTCGCTTGTACTGGCTTGGGAGAACTAACTGTTAAATTTTCAGGAACTTTGCAACCCAGGTTGTTAAGCTGTTAGTAGTTTGAAATTGGCCATGGCAGGAGTTTTTACACCACCAGAGCTGGCAGATGCTATATATGAGACCCCTTACCCTAATTGTTCAGCTTACTTCCTAGCACACCATTCGTTGAGTATCAACTCTTATATCACTTTTCTTTTATTTGAGCTAAGATCAGGTTAACAAAGTGACTAGCAAATGGTCATTGTGAGTGAGAAATTGCTTTAATGCAGTGTAGCAAACATCTATTGAAGACCAGTGTGTAGTGTGATCCTTTCTTTCAAGGGCATTGTTGATCACAAAAGGAAATGGGTGGATGAGCTTACTGATTTAATTTGTGTGTAACTAATGTGGCTTAAAATAAATAATTGTTTTAGGTTTCATATTTGGCCAGCATTGTTCGATATGGAGAGACACCTGAGACCTCATTTAACCAGTGGGCCTGGAATTTGATCTTGAGGTTAAAACTGCACAAAAACGATTATGGAATACAGCAGAGTTGTCCGGCTGTTCCCTTCTCCAGCACTGTGCCTGACATGACAGAGTCACCCACGTTTCATCCTCTCTTGAAGGCTGTGAAAGCGGGCATGCCCATTGGCTGTTATCTAGCCTTATCTATGACAGCTGTGGGCCACAGGTACAGTGTTTGGGCTGAACCTCTAGGGTTGCTGAACCTTATAGATGGTAGTTCTAGAATCTCATCTTTCACATCCCAAGTTCTGGCCTCCATCAAACCTATTGAGTGATATTAGGGCCGTTAATAAGCCTTGATTAGTAGCTTATCAAGGGGAAATGCTGCCCAAATTCACATACGACAAATTTGTACCAGCAAGTCACCTTATGTCATTATGAAGGGGGTTATACCTGTCACTCAGAGTGGAATGTTCATGTCAGCAGTAGATTCGTACTCTCTTCCTCAAGATTAATGATCAAATAAAAATAATTGATCACTTGTAGTGAATTTTTTTAAAAAGCAGTGGCAGCCCAACTCAAGCTCCTTGACTAAAGGTCTTGGCCTGTCTAGGAGAATGAAATGCCTGATCAGGTCACATGCCTGTTTGGTATGAGCCCATAGCTATCTGCATGTCTTCCACCGGAGCATTTATCACAGTGTATTGAAGTTATCTGTTTAATTTTCTCAGGGATCTAGTTACATATAACTTACATGAGGTTAATACCCAGGGATGGTATTTGTCTTGTGTTACCATTTTATCCCTAACAATGAAGACTGTATCTGGTGCAGTAAATAATTGAATGCATGAATGAATTCTTAGTTGGGTTAAAAATCCTTTTCTTTAAAGCATTAATTTTTTTCTAGCCAGTCCATTTGCTAAAGCCTCTTTGACCTGTGCTTTCTGGTTCTTGTGTTTCAGACTTACTGTCGTGCATTTTTAGCACCATTTCAACATCTTGTTCCTAATTATGTATAATTTCAGTGAGATACCAATTGTCCTATCAGCTGTAGTGTTCAGTCTTGTGCTAGGAAGGAGGAGAGATACAGATTTATTAGATAGTTGACCTCCGGTTGTTGATAGCTTAGTGGAGATGTAGGCATAAAACGATTGGCAATAGTATAGAGTATAAGCACAGGCTGAATGATATGTAGAGAACAGTGATTCTCAATTCTTGCTGCTGTTTAAAATCACTTTTGGAACCTTTAAAAATATCCTAGTGCAGGGAAGGGAGTCAGAATCCTTACCTAATTGGGCTGGGGACCAATTCTCTAGATGTCTCTAATGTATAGCCTGGATTGAGAACCACTTAGAATCTGAGCAGAAAGAATTTAAAAGAAGGAGAGATCAGTAGGGCCAGGATACTTTCATTGGGGAGCTGACTTTTAGGAAGGAATCTTAATTTAGAGAAGACATTTGCTATAGTTAGGACGTTTGTCTCCCCAAACCTCGTGTTGAAATTGGATCCCCAGTGATGGAGGTAGGGCCTAGTGAGGGGTGTTTGGGTTATGGGGGCAGATTCCTCATAAATGGCTTAGTGCTGTCCTCGTAGTAATGAGTGAGTTCACTCTAGTAGTTCCTGTGAGAGCTGGTTATTGAAAAGAGCCTGGCACCTCCCTCCCATTGCTTCCTTTCTGACTGTGTGATCTCTGCACGTGCCTGTCCCTGTTTGCCTTCCACCATGAGTGGAAGCAGCAACAGGCTTTCACCAGATGCCCAGTCTTCCTTCCAGGCAGCACAAGTGTGAGCCAAATAAACCTTTTTTCTTTAAAAATTACCCAGTCTTGAGTATTCCTTTATAGCAACACAAAACGAATTATTAATAGGACAACACCTGAGGCTAAGGAGCAGAGTGATGATACATTCCTTCCTCAGCTACTTAGTGCCCAAGAGTTTATCGAAGATTCAGCTCAAGGGCCATCTCCTGCCACTTGCAGCACCTGTGCATTCTGAACCACACACTCACTGTTTTGTATTGTAATATAATCGTGGTCCATCTCTCTCCTCATGGACTGTTTGCTCTGTGGAGGTGGGGGTGTTGTCTTGTTCATCTGTGCATCTCCAAAACTTGTACTTAGTAGGTTTTCAACAAATGCTGGTATGTCGAATGAATGTGGGAAGGAGCGTCAGTTGTCTGAGTGGGTGGGGCGAGAGGAAGGGAGTGATGAGGAAACACTCCAGACTGAAGCCTGTCATCTGATCCGTGTTGGAGAATGGAGGTGATCAGGTGGTTGGTAGGGCCAAATTATGGACAAATTTGAAAGCTAAGTAAGTAAGAGAGGGTAGAATTGATCTAGAAAAGGAACTGATAAAGGCCCTTACAAAAACACTCTTTATGTTGTTTCCAGTAGCTCTACTGTCGTTAACAGTGTCCCGTACCTTAGGTCCCTCATCTCTAAAATGGGAATAATAATAATATTGCACTTAATTTATGAAGCTTAAATCAGTTGGAACACACTTAGAACAGTGTCTGGCGTATGGATTCTTGGAGTGCAGTTATCTGAACTTAAGTGTTTCATGATTTTTCTGATTTCTTATATCGATTCTGGGCTATAGCTCTTTATTCACTGTTACTGCTATGTTACTATGTTTATTCACTGTTACTGCATAAATATTTGGTTAGTGTTGATTACTGAATGCTTAATGGGAGTGAAGGTGAGAATAAGTGTTTCTCTTCAGGGCTGACTTCTAGTGTAAAACTCCACGGTAGTCATCTAGGAAGTAGCTGTACTAGAGTAGCTTAAAATAATCTTATGAATGGGCTTGGGGTTGGGGACGGAGCAGGTAGGGATATACATTATACACGACTATAACATTGCAGACAGTACAGAGAATAGTAGTCAGAATCTTTCCCACCCTAAAAACATTGCTGTTTTATCTGTTTATTTTTATACAGTATTTTTTCCTTTGATCTTTTTTAAAGTTATAATATATATATAATTTTATATCCTTTGTTTTTACTTTAATATTGTAAATACTTCCCTTGTGGCATAACCTTTGCACTATTATTCTTTGAAATGATTTTTCCTTCTAGAATTAAAGCAGTATAATCAAACTGCAGAATTAGGAAAATGGAGAAAAAGCCACTCACTTCTACCATTCCAATACAATGAACATTTTGTTGTGACATTGTCCCTGTATTTTCCACCCTATAAATAACTTTACTAGTAGTTGTAATCTTGAGTATAAGATTTTATGTTTTTTTTTTCCCCCCAGTATCATTATAGTGGAAGTATTTTTCCTCATTGCCCTTGGTCATCATGTGTATTAATAAATGATGCAATAAAATTCCCATTGAATAGATTTTTCTAAAATTTACTTAAATCATTTTCTGCCTGAGTTTTATAAATAAGTCTGAAAAGTCCATCTTTGCATGGATCATTTTTTATATTTTTTTCCATATTTAGGATTATTTCTTAAGGATAGATTCTCTGAAGTGAGTCAAAGAATAAGAAAATTTTTATGCCAAATTGGTTTTAGAAGAATTTTGCAATTTATACAGGTTAAGTATCCTTGATCTGAAAATCCAAAATTCAAAATGCTCCAAAATCTGAAACTTTTTTGTACACCCACCTGATGCTCAAAGGAAATGTTCATTGGAGCATTTTGGATTTTGGGTTTTTGGATTAAAGATCGAAATTCGAAACACTTTTGGTCTCAACCATTTCGGAAAAGGGATACAGATTAGATTGGGCTCACTTTTGAATCTTCTCTTTACTGTAATACCTTGTGTGAATATCCAGACAAGAAGAGACCCCATGGCTCTCAGAAGCTCGGTTTTGAGAAACAAAATGTGGTAATGGTAGCGCTCTGGATTAGAAATTTGCAAACCTGGGTTTTCCTTTTGAACCTACCGTAGGAAATTATGTGAATTTGGGCATGATACTTCACCTTCCTCATTTACAAAATGAAAATATAGATGAACTTTTAAGTTCTTTTGTAACCTCAGAGTTCTGGTTCTAGTATTTCTGTGTGAAGATTGGGTATAAGAAATATGTTGGAAACCTGAGATAATCCAGGTATTGTAGGCTGATGATTGCTCATTGGATGAATGTAATTTTATGAACCGGCTACCTTGTATGCTCATTGCATTTTTCTTCCTCTGTAGCATCGAGAAGTTCTGTGCAGAAGGCATCTCACTGTTGGGAATTCTGGTCCAGTCGAGGCACTTGAGAACAGTGGTCCATGTCCTGGATAAGATCCTACCTTTGTTCTACCCTTGCCAGTATTATCTTCTAAAGAACGAGCAGTAAGTATGTTCCATCCATTCTTTAGAAACAGCCTAGAGAGTACAAATGACTATGTCTTCTGGTTTCTAAAGTAAAATAAAGGGAATGATACTTCAATAGTGTATTTTTTATGGGGCAGAAAACTTTTCACCCCATTTTAGAGTGCAGGTTGATGAACTGTGATTCTAATAATGATTCTATTTTTATGATCATGAAAGATCTTTTCCTTCTCATTTAACTGTGGATTGCTAATTATAGCATGTTAGTATTTAAAAGAGCAGATGTTTTTGTGATATTCTGGAAATGGTGCTGCTGACGTTGAGCAGCAATGGCTTTGCCATTGTAACAATAGCAAAGCACGTTGTTTTTAGTTGCCCAGTGTGCATAGTGCAGTGTTGCAGACAGGTACATACGAAGGTGGGAAGAGAACTACCTGTCCAGGAAGTGGGGAGGTGAGCATCTGGCTGGGGCCTCTCGAAGAGTGGTGGAAGGGAGGCGTGGCCCGATGTGGAGGAACCCTGCATGGTGGGGGACAGGTACATACAAGGACACGGGGAACGTAACGATTTTCTTACTGTGTGTCTCATGCTTGCTAATGACGAGAGTCACCCAAAAGAGCTTACTAAATATAGATTCCCAGGCTCCTCTCCTGGAGTTTTTACTTTGGAAATGGGCTAGGGTCCAGGAACCTTTTTATTTTATTTTATTTATTTATTTTTAAAATTAGCACCCTGGGCACTAGGCAAGCTTGGGAATTGAATGATTTGGAAAACATCGCTGTTTTTATTAGCAGAGGTGGGAGCGTAGAGGGGATAGTGGTGCTTTTGGGTGTTTTTCCTCTAATGCTCTTGAACTTGCATGTGTTTGTGTATCTTAGATCTGTTTGTTAGGCTTCAGCTAGATAGAGTGTCTTTTAATCCACATTAAGTTTGAAAACTTCATTTTTTGAAATTTCTGAGGACTTATTAGAATCCCTAAACAGTGCTTTGGTCTAAAACTGGGACCAGTTTAATATTTTTCTGTTTCCTCATAAGTAAATAGCTGCTGGAAATTCTGTTGACTCCTGACGGGAAGGTAAAGTGTGTCATCCTGTGCGCTTGGCAGGTTTTTGTCTCACCTCCTCCTGTTCCTACACTTGGACAGTGGCGTACCTCAGGGTGTCACGCAGCAGGTTACCCACAAGGTGGCGCAACATCTGACGGGAGCTAGCCATGGGGACAACGTGAAGCTTCTTAATAGCATGATCCAGGTCAGAGCCCCTCCCAGCCTCTAAATAGACCCTTGCCTGTCGTCCCAACCAAAAACCTCTAGTGTTAACACAGTTATGATTTGGTTAATTCAGATCACTTGGCTCAGTGCTTTTGGCCAAGGTCAACAGATTTGGGCTTCGTAGTGGAGGTAGATATTGTTTGGTTGGGGTTTTAAAAATGGAAGGCTGGTTATTACCTTTCACATCACCTGAACCTTTTCTTCGCAGGCGCACATATCTGTAAGCACTCAGCCCAACGAGGTGGGCCCTGTTGCCGTGTTGGAGTTCTGGGTTCAGGCTCTCATAAGCCAACGTCTTTGGTACCGAGAGCAACCTATCCTCTTCCTCATGGACCACTTGTGTAAAACAGCTTTTCAGCTGATGCAGGAAGACTGTGTGCAGAAACTACTCTACCAGCAGCACAAGGTAAAAAACCTGTTAGAGAATTTATCTTTCATTCATTGGCTAGATAGTAGCTTTCTAAAAATGTTCCCCCAAAGCACAGTTCTCAGTATTCCTCTGTGGCCACTGCCTTTTTAAAGCTTTGCCTTAATGGTGTCTAATCTGTAATCTGAATAATTATAGTCAACTAGTGCAGATCCCAGGGAAGTCAAAGGAGAGGACACCCGGGAAGAGCCCTGCTCGTTACATTTGGCTATAATGTGCTACCTGGAACTATGGCTGCTAGTGGACTCATTCTTGAAATCTGTGTCTTATTAGATTCTTTCATTGTAGTAAGACAGTTGTTGATACTCTTGAAAAGGTCATTGGTAAGATTTTTAAAGCCTCCTCTCTGTGCTCCATGTCTTCTCCCTGCTGTAGAACGCACTGGGTTACCACTGTGACCGGAGTCTGCTCTCTTCTTTGGTGAGCTGGATCATGGCGGGCAACATCACGCCTTCCTTTGTGGAGGGCTTGGCCACGCCCACTCAGGTAGGAAACTTACTGACAGGACCATTTGTTATCTTTGCGAATTTTAATCTTGTTACTATTCTCTCTAATAAATTACTAATAGTCTAAAATAACTCACATTTATTTAGCACTTAACTTTATAAATATGCTTTTTCATTAATCTTCATAGAAGCCCTCTGCTGAGCTTGTACTATTGGCAGCCCTGTTTTACAGAGGCGCTCACTGAGGTTTACTGGAGGTAAGGGCTGGCTCAGGATCAGACCGCTCTTGATCAGTCTCCAGTCGGCCTGACTGCAGAGCCTGCCCAGCAGCATGACAGAGAGGTTCAGAGTAGGCGCTGGAGTCAGAGGGCCTGGGCTTTAGTTGCGGTTTTGCCATCCAATAGCTCTGTGGCTTGGGTAGCTTGCTTACCTCTCTGTCCTCAGTTTCCTCAGTTGTCAGTGGGAATAATGATTGCACCTATATGGAAAGTACTTAGAACAGTGCCTAGCACATAACCAGTGCTCACTAAGCATTTGCCATTGTTATTACTGTCATCATTAGCAGAAGCAGCATTATTTTTATCATATTGTTACCACTTCTCAGACTGTTTGTAAAATTCTATCTGTTTCATCACTCAAGTTAGTAGTGGTATTTTTTCACCTCCTCTCAGTCTTACTTTCCTGCTCTTTGTGATTGAGCTGGAGCAAACTCATTGCTGTTACCTGGAAATATCTCTGGTTTTTCCTCTCTTTGCCTCTGCCTTGCTGGTTCTCTTACTGGCATACTATTCCCTCCCATCTCTCCAAAGCGCCTTCTCTGATATAGCACTTCACCCGACTCAGTCCTCGCTGCTGCTCGCTTCACATTTTG
>NW_012142857.1:2015563-2022526 GCF_000956105.1 Propithecus coquereli | reverse complement strand
CCCCCCTTGCCTGGTGTCATTGTAGGTCTGGTTTGCATGGACAGTACTGAACATGGAATCTATCTTTGAAGAAGACTCCCAGCTCCGAAGAGTCGTTGAAGGGGAATTGGTTATCAACTCTGCTTTCACCCCTGACCAAGCTCTGAAGGTGCAAATAGCAGTTCTGCATTTGATTTGTAGAAGGTGGCTTACACTTTGATGCTGATGGACTGTATTATAGCTTTTGGACTTTTGTGTTTTCTTTTGTTGTGAATGTATGGAAAGCTCAAAAACCAAACCAATGCTTAAAACTATGTAATCAAAGTCTATACTTGCTTCTCAGTGTTCATTAATGAGAGTCAGAGTGTAATCCTTGAAGGTTGTGTTCATTGCACATGTGATGGCGATTGCCTGCTTTAGAGCCATTGCCATTGTGTCCCACATGCATCAGAATTCCTGGAGGGCTTGTTAAAAATTAGATTCCTAGACCCCACCTTCTGAGATTTGCCATCTCGGAGTCTGGAGTGGGCCCAGGAATTTATTTTTTAAAACTCCCTAGCTGATTCTTAGGCTTGCTGAAGTGTTACAAAAACTGGAATAAGGGTTCAGATTTAAAGACCTTCTCTTTTAGGGTCCCGTTGTATAGTATATACTTTATTTTTGGGTTTCAGAGCCATCAAAAATTCAGCATTCTTGAACATTCTTTTAAAAATCTAAATTTTCATAAAACAACTCAAAGTACAATAAAAAAACACAAAACTTAATTTTCAAAAGATTGATAAAGTTTGATAGTGATTTACATTTGGTTTTTATGTTATTATACTCCCTTGCACTATAGCATTATACATAGAAAGGAATTTCAGAAATATTAATAGAAATGAGGTTAAGATTCTTAAGATCGGTTCTGATTCTTGGGTCTATGAAATGTTTTGACAGGAAAAAAGCTGCCCCATATATCTTGCTACAAAGGAGGTTAAAGTGTTAGATGGTGGGTAGAAGTGAGTTTTGGAAGACTTTTTTTCTTGCTGAAATGAAAACAAAATGTTTGGCGTTTCATTTGGAAAACTCAGAGTAAACTGTTTGCAATTGTGTTCATTTTGTGGTTACTCACAGCCCCTCCTTTTTCCTAGAAAGCCCAGGCCCAGCTGAAGCTCCCCATCGTGCCGTCCCTCCAGAGGCTGCTGATTTATCGCTGGGCCCACCAGGCTCTGGTTACGCCTTCTGATCACCCTCTCCTGCCACTCATTTGGCAGAAGTTCTTCCTTCTGTATCTTCACCGCCCAGGACCGCAGTATGGGTATGGTACCCAGTACTGTAGTAACTGCCTGTGAATCCATTTCTGCTTTTGCACTGCTCTGATTCTGTGTGTTCTTAGACTGTGTAGTGTGACTTAGACTCATTCTTTGCTGATCTCTGGCTAGGAATCTCCTTCACTCTCTGCTTAACATTTATTAGATTGGATCCTTCTTGAGTTGGGCGTATCTTGTGGCAGCTTCTCTTTACCATCCTTCATGCTCAGGGTGATGAAGACAACACCCTGGGACTGGGCATCAAACCTCTGGAGATGCAAAGGGAGACAGACCGCCTCAAACTGAGGCTGCTTGTGTGACTGTCATGGGGCTGGGACGAGGGGACCTATGATGAGTGGTGCAGATATGAACAAAGGCCAGGCTGTGTCTGGCAGCCCTTGGGTTGCCCTTTCCACTGGATATGAGGATACTCTGGTCAGCCAAACTGTCAGCTGTTACCAACCATTGCTGTCTAGCTCCTACCTCAATTCCTAGCCCACCCTCATTCCCCTAACTCACTCTAACACCTTATAGATGTTGATTCTTTGTCACTTCGATTTTCTACTGGAATGTAAGTTCCTCAAGACAGAGATCATCTTTAATCTGTTGTGTACCTCTAAGTGGTGATGATGTCTTGTATTTGTGTAGCATTTCTTTTTACAACTGCTTTCATATACACCATCTTGTTGGATCCTGAAAATTACCTTTGAGGTACAAATGATAGGTGTTAATTTAATGGTGTATATCCCCAGCAATAGTAAATTGCCTTGCTGATTGACTGCTGTTTTGTGCCATGTAGAAAGCACATCCTGTGCTGAAAGGTTATACATCTGTACTTGTATTTTTAAGGTTACCCATAGATGGTTGTATTGGAAGAAGATTTTTTCAGAGTCCTGCTTATACTAATTTGTTGAAAGAAATGAAAAGGCGTCTGACGGAGGTGGCTGACTTCCACCATGCTGCAAGCAAAGCCCTCCGAGTTCCAGCAGAGGGCAGCGAAGCGCTGCCAGGGAGCCAGGCTGGCACCCCTGGGTACCTGACGTCACCAGAACTGCACACGGAGCTAGTGAGGTGAGCGTGGTTATTTAGCCATTTACATGGTTTGCAGCACAGATACTGTGCTAGAGCAGTTAGCTGTGTTACAGACCGCTAGGTGTTATTCTCTTAATTAACCCTGTTAGATTGAATATGGAAGGTGGCTTTGATACAGATCTGTATCTTGAAATGTTTCTCTTTTATGTTCCTTAAGAGAAGTGAATCAGCAATTTGGATGGACCTCTGTCCGGTGGCTGGTGTCTGACTGATAAATCAGATGGCTGATATCTTCTTCTATTTCTTTATGTAAAAATAGAAATAAACCAAAACAAATTTATCATAGCAGGTAAACAACTATGAAAGCCTGCTAGAAATAAATGATCCAGGCAGAGCTGTGTAAGTGTGGTTCGTAGATCCTCCGCGGGACTCAGGGATGCACCTGGGGTGGGAGTGGGGGTGTCTAGTAATCTCCCCAAACTGCTTATAAAGGCAGGCACAATGTTTACATTCCCCAAAAGGTTAAGAACTCTGAAGTAAGTTTGGGTTCCTTTCACACTATTCCTTTACCTTTCATTTATAAGTTTGATATAAACCAAGTATCAGTCTTACAGTAAGACTTAATAAAAATGGCTCTCACTAATTAACTCTGACTACGAAACAGCTTGGCGAGGGAACCCAGCTTTCATCCAGCACTGAGGCCCCAGGCTTGCTGTACCCTAAGCCCTTGGGGCTCTTTCTCACTCTCCCCATATCTTGGTTGAAGGGAAACTTATTTTTAACTGGGCTTAATCAGTAGCGGAAGGCTGTCTCTTTGAACATTTTTGATAAGCCAAGAAAATCTTTGATATTCTCTATGCCTCCTAAATCCCCTTCCTGTGGTGTGTTCATAAAGTGGTCATCTAGCTCCCAGAATCAGAGGCTGGGAGAAAACTATATATCAACCTCTTCCCTGTAAGAACCTCAAAGCCCTATCCGCGTCTCCCTTCCTAGATAGACTGTTGTGGAGGCAAAGGAGGTAATTTTCCACCTTATTGAACAAAGCCATGCCACGTCCCGGTCCCCCACCAGTAATTTGTGTATTGCCAACTATTTCTCCAGTAATAATGCTGCAAACAACTGCTTAAAATACCAGTGATCTTAGCTAAGTGGACTGTGTTCCTTGTAAAAACAAAACAAAACCAAATAAGAGCTGGTTGCAGTAGCTCAGGCCTGTAATCCCAGCATCTCAGGAGGCTGAGGCCTGAGGTAGCGGGATTGCTTGAGGCCAGGAGTTGGAGACCAGCTTGGGCAGCATAATGAGACCCCCCAACTCTAAAAACAGTTAAAAAAATTAGCCAAGTGTGATGGCATGCCTGTAGTCCGAGCTAGTCGGGAGGCCGAGGAGGGAGGATTGCTTGAGCCTAGGAGTTTGAGGCTGTAGTGAGCTGTGATCGGGCCACTGCACTCCAGTCTGGACAACAGAGCGAGACTCCGTCTCTAAGAAATAAATAAATGAATAAAGGAAAGTATATTTTTAAAAAAGTTTGTACTGGAAAATTGGGACTTTTTCTTTTTTAAAACCAGGCTTTATTTGATTACTTCTTAATGATAACAGGGTACACAAATGCTGGTGAGTTTTATTTGTGATTCTTTGAGGCAGGAGATGTTCATTACGCCTAAAACTGGCAAGTTCTTCCAATGCATAAGTTTAAGATGGCTTTTAATATTTTTTCTGAAAACATGCTTATTTGAATGGTTTTTTTACTTTTCCAAGCTGTTAAGACTCACTGTGACTGAATTGCCCAAGAAAGAAAAGCTCTAAATTCAGATCCTCGGTCTGTGGTAAAAATCACCTTCTCCAGTTATTTTTCCTGTGTACTGTATTTAACCCTACTTTAATAATAGTTCATTGTACCTTTTGTTTTAGCAACTGTTGCACCATATTTTAATGATGTGTGACATGTCTTCCCTGCTGGACCATGTGTTTTTTGGGGGTTTTGTTGTTTTTGGAGGCCTTTTTTTGTGTTATGGGGTTTCTTTACTCTTATGTAGTGGTGCCACAGTTCCTAGAGATGTAAGAAACTTCATTTGCCTGTGTATCTTTTTATATTTTATATAATTTGTTTTTATCTTTTAGGCTCTTCAATGTATATATATTATGGCTAGAAGATGAGAACTTTCAGAAAGGAGATACCTATATCCCTTCTCTACCAAAGCACTATGATATTCACAGGCTAGCAAAAGTGATGCAGAATCAGCAGGTGAAACTGTAGCAATGTCTTTTTTAGCATCTCTGAATGTAATTTGAATTGGTCATGTTCATAATGTAATGGTAAAAGCACTTATTGATAAGGAAATGAATGTCACTGAGATGGTCATTGTTCCTGTGGGTTTTGTCAGTATATGAGTGATTGTACTGAAGGGATATTCCCTTTTGAATTTTTAGCCCCACCATGGCCTTGCCTGAAGGGTTCAGGCTTGTTCTAGGTCTTTTTACAACCTCATAAACAAAGCCTCCTCTCAATGCATTTTTTTTTTTTATTTTGTTAGAAGCTGAATACTTCTAAGCAATCATTGCTAGTCCCATAAAACGTGCAGTGTAAGAATTTGTAAGGATCCATACATCGTATAGGGGATTAATTGCATGGAGTAAATAAGGAGCTCACCCTCGTTTAGCTTGGCAGATGGTTGCTTGTCAGTGTCACTGTTCTGCTTGACCTTCTGGAGCCACTTGATTCTAGTCTTCATTATGTCCTAAGCCGTTCTCTCCCTGACACTCAAAGATGTTTGTGGTCCTTTTTCAGGCCAAAATTTCTAATCCCAGCTTTCTCCAAGCTTCTGTAACCATCTTGGGGGCAGGCTGGGGGTCAGGAAGACTTAGCTCTTCTATTCCAGTTCTTCTTTTCTAGGGGCTGAAATCTACTGGGCATTGACCCCAACACCAGGATGGAATTTAGGAACTTCTGAGAATTGGGAGACTTTCATTTGGATTCTTAAACCTTCCTGCTTCCACTTTATATGTATATTTCATCTCCAGTAGGTGTCTTTGTCTTTGTTTCTTTTGTTTTCTTTCCTTTTCCTCCCTTCCATGAATATTTATTGAGCACCTTCTAAGTGCCAGGTACCAAAGACACAAAAAGAAATCTGATACAGTCCCTGCCTTCCAGGAGCTTATTGTTAAGCAGGAGACTAAACAAACAATTATTACATCTTGTGGTCAAGACTGGGAGGGGAGTGCACAGGGTGCTGTGGGAACATAGAGGAATAGCCCCTGATTCAGACTAGGAGTGGTGACCTTTGAGCAGAGCCCTGAAGGGCAAGTGGAAGCTGGTCAGGTGGAAAGGAAAGGCATGGTGTTAACCAGCAGAAAGACCACTGTGTGCAGAGTCATGGCAGGTGAGGGAAAAGTGCAGGGCAGCACAGCATCTGAGGGGGGCAGATGAAACCAAAGAGGTGAATAGTAGTGAAATCACTAAGGACCATATATATGTCTTTCTAAAGAGTTTGGAGAGCTATTGAATTAGCATCAGTGATTAAATAAATAGATGAATTAAAAATATATTGAGGAAGAATCAGATACGCAAGGATTTTGAAACTTCTAACTTGGGCTGCTAGAGATGCTGTTTGCAAAGATAGGTAATACTGGAAGAGGAGGTGCTGAGGGCTGTCAAAGAGAGCTCTCGGTGAAGGAGTTGGTCAGGAGGGGAGGTACAGATCTAGAATTCAGAGTAGGAAATATGGGTTTGATGGGATAATAGAATTAAGAAAGTATTAAGAAGAGGAACTGAAGGTGGAACCTTGAGAAATAACATTTAAGGCACAGAGAAAGAAAGCTGAGAATATAGAGCCAGAGAAATAGGAAATATAAATATGAGATTGTGGTGTGCAGCCCCATACTCATCTCCTCCCTGTGCTCTGTACCCTAAGTCCTTATCCAAGGCTCTGCACATGGTAGGTACTTGGTCAATGTTTTTAACAATTAAATGTAGCTTTCTTGGTTCTCTGAAATTTATCCTGGTTCCTCAGCATCTACAGAATTAATTGCTTTCTTTCTCTCTCTTTTTAAGTCAGTTTTTGCTTACCATTTGCTATGTAACTCCTTTTTTTGATCTGTAATTCAAGCTCAGCATTGTTTTGTATTTTTGATTTCTAAGGCGTCTCTGCTTATCCACTGTCAATTCTCAGTGTTTGCTCTAATTGTCAGCCTCTGTCAACAGTTATTTAGCATAGAGACAGAGTAGGTGACACAGTGACCCTATTTCAAGGAGACGTGTATACACAGGAAAGCGTCCTGTAGCACTTGGGACAGTTGGGTGCATTTAAGATTCAGGGTTGTGATCAGGATTTCTTTGGAGCTCCTCCTCTGAGTTTGGAATGCCTTGTGCTATGTGGTTGGTTTGCAAATAATGATTTAGGACTTTATGGCAGTGTGCTAATTGAGAAGCCAGGGTCATTTTTGGGTTTAGTGGGATCCTTGGGCCTTTAAAACACCTAAAATCAAAAAAAAAAATGGTCCACAAATCCATAGTCCATATTTAATCACTTGCTGTTATGATTTGAAGTAATTTTTCATGTTCATTGAGAACTGACATTTTTTTTTTTGTTTGTTAAAAAGGCAGGCCATCATTCTAATGTGTAGTGATCACCAAAGTGAAGTAAATATGCAAGACAGCCTATTGGA
>NW_012142857.1:1985722-2012912 GCF_000956105.1 Propithecus coquereli | reverse complement strand
GCCATAAGGGACAGTGCTGTATTTGACCTGTTTCGAATGTGAAATTCCATTTATTTGGGGTACAAACAGTACAAGTCTCCTTATGCCAAGTAAAGTCATGGCTGTTAAATTTTTTATTAATTTTTCTCAAGAATAGAGAATTGAGTATTACGTCTGGAATGAAATCGGAAATTCATAGTAGTGCCTTAAGTACTTATTGACTTGACTTATTGACTTGAAATTCCCTTGATCTTTCCCCTTCATGTTACTGTTGGAAAGATTTGGGTATGGAGCAGCATTTTTCTTCATGTTCTTCAGTTCCTACCTGCTGTGTGGTATGTGTGTAGTGTGGTGAAGAGAAAGGGAGGAAAGATAGGAATTTATTGGACACCTACTGTGTATTCAGCTCTGTACTTAGTGCAGAAATATTAAACATTTAAATTTGATTTACCAGTATCAGACTATCTGCAGTCTCGGGCAAAGTTACATGGTATAGCTTCACTTTTATTTCCTTGTATGGCACTGGAATGCTTATTTGGACTGCATAAATCATTTCTTGAGTGAATAACTGATGGACTGTTCGACTGTATAAATATAAGTGCTGAAGGAGCTTATGCTCATGTCTTTATTCATTTTATCTCTTACTACTTCCAGCCCTCCTATTCAAACCTTGACTTAATTTCATATTTTTGACTCACTTATATTCCATAGTGCCCATTCCTTTCCCCCATTCTTAAGAATTTTATCTGGATGATGGCATTAAACTCTGGACTATCTGCCTCTAGCCTATACTCCCTTCACCCAATCCATTATCCAGATGATAGCTGCTGTCTGTCAAGCTTGCTTAGGGGCCTTCACTGGATTTCCTTTATACTAATATCAAGTCCGAACTTCTCATGCAAAGCTCTCTAGGGTAGTAATTTAAGATCATGAGATTTAGCTCTTTAACTATCATCTGACTAAACTTTTTAAGGCTAGTAATTCTATTGAATTGTACCTCATGCTTCTGAGCTCTTTCTAATTTACTCATTACTTAATAAATATAACTTAATTTTCTTTCAGCTAAAGAAAGGGTTTTGAGTAACTTGCAGAAGCATGAGGCTCCCCAGCCTCCCCTTGTTCTGCACCTGATGAGGCCTCCTGTGCCAGTTATTTCCTCAGCTGCACTACTGAGTCAGAAGGACGCCACCCAGCTGGTGTGCACAGACCTGAATCTGTTGCAACAGCAGGCCAGGTAAGACCGTGCATCCTCAAGGATCATGCTGCCGTGTTCTGACAGCCTGGAGGATTGAGTACCTGGAGTGGCTTCCTTGTCAGCATTTTCGCCATGAGGTTAATTTGACCAGACTGGCTCAGATGGTTCACTTGGTTAACTGAGTTGTGACAAGTCTTTTAATTTCATGTTGAAGTTATGTGACATCCTTATGGACTACCCATTTCACGTGTTTCCTGTGGTAGCATTTCCGAGTGTCAATGGTACCAGCTAAGATTTTCTTACGTTTCCCATGAGGAGACCTTTAAATACTGGAAAGATGGTGTCAGAAGAGTGCAAAATGGGATTTCCTTGCCTTGTCACTGCTTTGCTGTCTAACCCTCCATATTCTTTTAAAAATTGATGTAGGCACTTGATTGATGTGTGGGGAAGTCATTTAGTATTTTGAGTTCACATGGTAGATACAAAATGATCAACCGTTTAAGGTTTGATTTGAGCTTGTGATCTTGTGAGAAGGAGTGTATGTGGAGTAAGTCTGTTTTATCAACAATAAATGAGCCTTATTTTTACAAATTCCAGGTGAATCAATTGCTTATTGGCAGTTTTCGATTCAGGCATTGGTTGAGTGTGTGTTCTGTGCACACATAAACACCTGCCCATTGATGGAATAACAAATACAATTAAGACTAGTATTGACACTCCATGTACACAATTAGTTTTCTTGGTCTTTGACATTTCGGATTGAGTTGCTAATACCTAAAAAGTCATTGGTACTTACAATTAATGTACCCTTTTAGGATGATTAAATTAGGATAAAATTCTCATTTGTTCTTATATATTTAAGGGTCCACTTAAAAAATATTGTTGATATAACATAGATTCTAAATGGAGCTTTGTTTCTGGCTCGAAAGTTGTCCTACTTTTCCATAAGGCTTTTCCTTCATTTCTTAGCTTTTCTGTTTAGCCTGTCTGCCAGGGAGATGATTTGGGTAAGTCTTGGCTTACACAGTTTTGGTCTTCTGTTACAATGGAATACTTGTGTCTTGCTGTATTGCTGGCTGGGGGTAACCAGAAGCCTTCATTACTTATATAACCTTTCCTAAGGCTTTCTTTACCTCCTGATGTTTTTCAGAACTGCAGCTCTTCGGGAATCTCAGCAGGTTGCCCTGGATGGTGAGCTGTTGGACACGATGCCCAAACAGTATGTTAATCGAGAAGAGCAGACCACACTACATTTGGAGTGTAGAGGCAGTAGCGGTAAGAAATGCCAAGGAGCCGCAGTTGTAACAGTTCAGGTAAGATTGTTTAAGTATCTTCATAATTTAGAGAATTTTAATTGATTCCCTAATATTGGCATGTCACTAAGAAAGATTAAAAGAAGTATATAGCACGTGATCCTTGTCTTGAGACATTTAATGGTTTTTAGGGGAGTAAAAACACACACAGTGCTAATCATACATTTCCTTAAGTTCCAGATAAGTCCTACAAGACAGATATTTAAATAGGAATTCAAAGAAAAGCAGAATCATTGAGAAGATTCTTAGAGGGGCTTAACCTGATCCTTAAAGGATTTTGGCGATGCTAGTTGGGGTACAGTTAAAGGAGTGTGGTAATGGAGTGGCCGTGATGTCATTTAGGAGTCAGGGGCTAGATCAGTCTATTTCAAGTGTTTTGGGAACTCACATTGCACAGGTTGATGTGAGTGATCATTGGGAGCTCTAGCTATGTGCTGTGGACAGCAGGGAGCCCCCGAAGACAAACATGGGAAGGACATGTGGGAAGCAGAGTGGCTGGGTGGAGCCTGCCAGCAGGCAAAGGAGAGACACGCAACAACAGGACTGAAATGGAGCTGCCTCCCAGAGTTACCTTCTTGCACTTTACGCCAGGCCCTGTCTAAACATTTTGCATTACTTATTTTTTCTCACAATAACCCTTTGAGGTGGCTATGATCGTTATCTTCATTTCTCAGATGAGGAAACAGAGGCACAGAGAGGTTAAGTTACATACCCGACAAGTTAAGTTACATACAGCCAGTGAGTGGTGGGGCCCGGAAGGCCCAGCAGTCTGGGTCCAGAGCCCATGCTCTTTAATCGCTGCACTTGACTGCTTCTGCCAGTGAATTTGTGTTCCCTGAGCTGGGAAAGAAACGCTTGGAGATGGGCACTACCTGCTACCTGGGTACATTTTCACACAAATAGCTCTTTTTTGTTAGCTTTTGGAAATTGAAGAAAATTTATTTTACTCACTCTGGGTTGTCTTTCAAAAACTTCCCTTCTTTTTCTGCTAATCCACATTTTAACTGTTCTAGTGTATTCTTCATCAATTTCCTTGGGAGACTCTTTTCTCCAAAATGTTTTCTCTGAAATAACTTTTTTACTTACTGTATTTTTCATTATCTTCAAAACTCATTTCTGATTTTTTCAACATAGTTATATGCATCTAAAGTTAAGAAATTTGACCTGAAATTTAGGAAGAGTCCAACTTATTTTCCTGCGTTTTGTTGTAAATGTGTGACTCCTAAACATTGAGTTATCTTTGCCCAGGTACTTTATAAAGTTAGTTTTCTTCTGGTGTATTTTTTCACCAGTTATATTTAATATTAATGCTGTAGTAAGACTGAGGTAGAAGTATTTAAGAAAGATCACTTGCTAAAGTAATGAAACTGG
Organism: Propithecus coquereli; assembly: GCF_000956105.1. Taxonomy (NCBI): domain Eukaryota; kingdom Metazoa; phylum Chordata; class Mammalia; order Primates; family Indriidae; genus Propithecus; species Propithecus coquereli. The sequence goes on along the minus strand of NW_012142857.1, from coordinate 2,009,054 downwards.
AAGAAGAGTTTGCCAATTTAGGGTGAAGTTTGAGTTAGTGGAGAGAAAGACTGAAAATGTATCTGGCTATAATAAAAACAGGATGTCATTACCAATCTGTGTTTTTTACAAATAGGGTATTTTTCCACATTTTGAAACTACATATCTGTGCCAGGCTGTTAATTTTATATAGAGAAGGGAATTCTCATGCATTTTTGTAAGTGACTAGTGAGATTATTACGAAGAAATGTTTTTCCAACTCTGGCCAATAGCCTGCCCTGTGAAGAGTTGTCAATACTTGCTGCCCCAGCCAAAGAACAGGTCTCGTAGGCTGACCTGTTAACTCTGAGGGCCTTGCAGTGGAAAATACCACCAGGCAGGCCACTGTAACTATAAGCCTACCAGTGACTTATCTCTTTCCCTTTACAGAAAAAGGGATCATAGGATTATTTGAACCCTCAAATTGAAATTCTTTAAATAATCTTGCTTGGTTAATTCTGAAATTAAAAGGTACAAAGTAAAATAACTTCAAGGTAATTTTGATTGGAGGGAGGTCAGAAAGAAGATCGTTTATGATAATAAAGATTGATGTGAATATGGCTTAAATATTTTTACAGATGCACTGAAATTCTTTTTGTTTTCTGTTCCCAAAAGAAGAATCGGTAATTGCTTGAAGAAAGAGGAAAAAAACAATAATAAAAGTCAGAGGAAAAAAAGGAGGTTTTAAAGAAGCCTAAAGAATTTTCCAAAGTAGCTGTGCTTTGTGGCCATAACCTCATTAGAAATAGTCAGGTTTTCTTAAAGGTTTTAATTTTTTGCTGGCCTTACTCATTTGCCTAGTGCCTTGACTTTCAGTTCCATTTGGAAAGATCCAGAAGCTTGAGATCCCCCATTGATGGCTCCTAGAAGTTTAGTATCAATAATAGTATCTTCTGCAGCCAATGTTTTGCCTCATAATGCACATGCATGTACCAGGGGAATTATGTGAAGACAGTGAACAACTTTTATAGTTTGAGACTTAAATTAGATTTCTCTTGAAAGTTATGTAGTACTGTAATTGCTAATTGAGGCTGTCCTGGACAGCATTTGCTGGTTGATACTTCTAGGAATTGAAGATAAATTTTTGATTTTTTGTCTATTCATTGATAGCTAAGAACAAGGTAGAGGAAAGTTGAAACACTAACTGCTATGAAGTTTGGGCACTGTCTATGCAAGTCAATTATTAGTAGTTTGCTCTGATTTTTGGCTAAAGATTGTACTTGAATCTGAAGCAATCCTTTACTCAGATGGATGACTTTGGTTATGGATGACTTTGGTTTTGGAAAGAGAGGTGTTAATGCAGGATAGGGAGGGTGAGTTCTCAGTATTTATGACTCATCATGAAACTGTCACTGGGCGAGAGTATGTCCTGCAAAAGGTGGATTGTGTTATTATATGTAAACCTTATTTGTATACCTGTATCTTCTATGTACACATGTCCAATGACCACCTCGTGGCTATATGCAGTGGTTGTAATTGTGTTTAACATCTTTCTATCATCTCTGGTATCTGACTTCATGTGGTCTTATCTAGTCCACCTGAATCTCTGACCACTTCTCAGTTTCCAGGGTTTCCTCTTCCTCAACTCAACCCTTAGATTGAGTTGTACTAGTTGTACCTGATTCTACTGCCGATCCTTTTCTTCATATGACATCATCTGCTCTTGCCTACTGTCTGTACTGGAGTTCTTATTCTGGGGTCTGTGAATGGTCTTTAGAGAGTTGGTGAAGCCCCTGAAAGTATATGTAAAATTTTTTTCTGGAGAGTTTGTAGAGCCTCAGAGTAGTGATTAAGAACCATTTACTCACATGTTGATGACCCCGTTCTGTTTCTGTAGTCCAGAATTCTATCTTGAGTTCCAAATCTAGGTTTCCACCTGCTTCTTAACATTCTACCTAAATGTCCCATAGGTACCTCAAACTTCATAGGTTCCAAACTGATCTGATCTTTACCTTCTAAACCTATTCCTCCTGTAATTCCACATACCTAGTCTCCCCAGGTGGAGACCTGGGCATCAGTATCATCTCTTCCATATACCATCCCCCACCCCCATACTTGCCATCTAGTTGCTTCCCAAACCATACTGGTTCTGCCTCTGACATGGCTTTAAATTGATTCTCTTCTCTCTGTTTCCGTTGCCATTGCCCCATGGTAGGCCCACCTCACTTCTCTCTCTGTCTAGTCCATTTTCCATTCCATCACCATTCATCTTTTTAAACACAGATCTGGTCACATTTCCAGGCTAAAAACCCCCGTTGGCTCTCCAGTATCTAAGAGGAAAATGACTCTTTATGGCCCTTCCTAATCTGTTCTTGGTCTTTTTTAGTGGCATCATTTATCCTTTCTCACTCGCGAAACATTCATTTTCTAGCCACATAGACCGTCCCCATTCATCAAACACAGCATGCACATTCATACCTTTGTTCTTATGTGTATGCTGCATTTGTGCTCCTCCCATCCTCCTGCTCAGCCTTCAGTACTTGGTTCAGGCTATACTTCTTTTCGAGGTCTTTCCTGACTCCTCTGGTGAAATTGGGATGTTCCCTCCTCTCATTACAGCTTGTGCCTAAGTGCTGCTGCAGTTACTTGCTCATTTTATTAGATTGAACTCTTTGGCAATAGGGTTTCCATCCTTATTTATTTGTATACCTGTACCATCTAGCATGGCTCCTGGTACATGGTAGGTGCCTTTCAACATCCTTGAATGAGTCAGTGAAAGCCACCAGGACACCACTCAATTAGTTTGTGTTCCAACTTATTTTGTAGCATGACGAATTCTATGGCTGTTACTGGATTTTGAGTTATGCAAGGTCAGGACTTTGTCTTATTCACGTTTATATTGTCAGTGTTCGCAGTGCATTCCATTGACAAAATGGAATGTGGCACTGAACAACTCTAGAAGGAATGAACAACTCTAGATTTATACCCTTCACAAGTAAGTCCCCAATTTTACCTACTTTCTGGAACTTTGTAGATGTTATTTGGCTGTGAAAGACGTCACAGAAGTTGGAACTTTTTCCTGCTAGAAATTAGCAGTTCATTCATTATGCTTACCCTTGGCCAATTTAAACATCTTAGTGCTTTCCATGCAAATCTCAACTTAAATACTACACAATGCTTATCTTACGTTTTTACTCTAATACAAATGTCTCCCAGGCATTTGATCTTGGAAAGCAGTAAGGACGGTTGTACTGTAGTACACCACGTTCTTTCCAGCCCTGTTCAGAGCACTTTTTGTTACTTGCTTGGGCACTCTCACATCCCTGGTATTATGCTAGCTGCTTTGCTTGCATTATCCCACTTAATCTTCACAGAATGAGCGTGAGTTCAGAGAAACAGGTTCAGAGATGCTATAAGACTTGCCAAAATCACATGGCTAGCAGGTGGCTTAGGCAGAATTCAAACCTGCAATCATCTAAATTCAAGACCCATGCTTTTCCCATCCAATACTGCCAGGCATTTTGCTTTAGCTGCTTCAGCTGCAGCTTTTCAAGACTTGTAGTGTGATTCTGAGAAAGCTGATCATGACAATTTAACCTCATAAAAATGAATGTGTGTACATGCCATTTTCTCTTTGAGTCCATGTGATAGTACTGCCATCTTTTTTCAGTGATTAGAGAATCCATGATCTTAACTGAAAACTCTGGATTCGATCAATTTTTTACAATCAGCTTCATGGGAGATGATTTTATATTTTAACACATTGACTGCCACAATAGAAAAAAAGTTTTGTTTTTTTTTTTTTAAATTTTTTCTGCTGGATCATTTTTATTTTTTTATTTTATTTTTTTTATTTCAGCAAATTATGGGTGTACATATGTTTAGGTTACGTGTGTTGCCCTTGGTTCCCCCCCTCCCCACCGAAGTCCGTGTTTCAAGTATGTCCATCCTTCGGGTAGTGCGCATTGCACTCCTTGTGTATACAAATACCCGTCCCCTCCTCCCTCCTCCCCCCTCCTCCTGCCGCCCTTCCCGTGGTACAGATGATTAGGTTAGGTGTGTTGCCCTTGGTTCCCCCCCCACCGAAGTCCGTGTTTCAAATATGTCCATCCTTCGGGTAGTGCGCATTGCCCTCCTTGTGTATACAAATACCCCTCCCCTCCAAAAAAAGTTTTTTCTTGGAGCCAATGGTGTTTTATTATCAAAATAGAATGAAAACTTTGAAAACAAAATGATCCTTTCTAATTTAATGAAAAATTTGTTATTTTTTATTGTTTTCCGTGAGTGAGTTATATGCAACTTGAAAAATAGTTTTCGCGGCTCCCAAGGTGAAGAGACGTGTGAGTTACATGTGCTTCACAAGCACTCGGGCTCAAAACTAGTGTGAGTTAAATACAACTCACATGGCAGTTAATGTGTAAAATATAATTTTTAGTGGCTCCTTTATAAAGATTTCAAATTATATCATGAGAATATTTTACTGCTTAATAGAATTTTTCTGGGAAAGACTGTCCTGGAAATTTCCAGCCATCTGCAAGTGTTTGAACTATGTATAGCTTGTTTGGGGTACACAAATGCCAAATATATTTTATGGGACATGAAACGTGCTTCTTCTGTGTTCTCCCTTTCTAGTAGAAGCCTCTAATAATTCAGTGATATTCCCTGAGGAAATGGGGCGATTTATAATTAGGTTCCTTTTGTTGTACTTTGGTATTGTGGGGCGTGTTTGCTGGATTCAGGATTGATTTATTACCATGTGAAAAATTTGTTCATTTCTAGAAATGAAACGCGGAAAAGACCCAGAGAGCGCCTCACATTATCGCAAAAACCTTCTGAAGGACATGCTTTGTCCAGCTTTTAAATTTCTTTGTCTACTTAAAATGAGTCAAGTGGAGGGGCTTCCACCGTATTGCTTTGTTCTATTGTCTACAACTTCTTGTAATTATGAGCTAGTAGTCATTCAATCATTCTCACCTCCATTCTAGTAAGAAAAAACTTTCAACAGTGGTGGGAATAATGAACACAAATAAGTAGACTAGAAAATAGTGATAATTGGGGATTTTTTTTTTGTGAGTGTGCCCAAATTTTCCTAAACTAGTTGGTTTTATTTTAGTAGTTTCTACAGTGTAGAGTGGCAGTTTTAAAATTTGGGTTACAAAATGGTTTTAGTCCTATCTTTGCATTTTCTGATCAGGTGGACCTCATCTCCTTTGTCTTTCTGTTATACTTACCCTTCATTCTCACTGTCTTCTCTCCTCTCAGATTTTCACTTTTCCTTTCTATTTGGCTACTTTCTCTCCAGGCCAGCCAAGGGTACTCTGTGACACTCGAAGTCCTAGTCTAACTGTAGTTGGTGACATATTGGACAAAAAAGCTGACTGCACATACTCCTAATCACATTTTAGACTGTTAAACATTGGTCTGTTATTTAAAAAATTTCAGATTTAATTCAGATATTTATATTGATTTATTATGTAGTTTAATGCAAATAATTTTTTATCATTCATTTCTCCAATAGCAAAAATTAAAATAATTATTGTTAACATTATATGTTGTATATTAACTTTCATGCATTTTGATCTCATATAGCTTATTTTTTTTTTTACAAAGAAATTTTATAAAGATTTTGAATAAAATATTGGTGAGTTTTTATAGAAGAAAGTTATTATTATTATCCTCACAATCATAAAAAGTAGGGGCTCAGTGTACTGTCAGTTATGCTATGCTGGAAAGTGAAACAAACAGGATAGACCATTGCCCTTCAGGAACTTTTGATATGGAATTTATGGTAATAACCCTGGGCTTCATAGGGGACATAAGGGCCTCAGTTAAATAAGTTTGTGAATTAAGTGTTGATGGTATTTAGAAAGGATACCTGTAATCATTGTAGTGGTGGCTGAAGACCGGGTTTGGGCAGGTGCATATAAAGGGAAAGTGTAGACCCTGCAGACCACCCATGTGATTGGGGAAGATCATGGGAGGAGAATGTAGGATTTAAAACTCCTGCCTTCTAAATGTTGTCGTATTTTCAGCATTCTCAGCTATACCTGCAAGATAAGCCCAAACTCCTAGCCTGCTATTCAAAGTCTCCCCAAGACAGCTCCCCCTGCTTCTTGGTCTGATTGTACTGCACTCTGCACCCCTGACTCCTGGCAGCAGCCTGGCTGGGCTCCTCCTCTCTACCTCTCTCTCCCCTCATCCCCCACAGCTGTCACATGGGTTCTTTGTGGTACAGCCTGGGGCCTACAATGTCCTCTCCTTTCCTCTGCTTCTACCCACATCCAAAAAAGGACGTTAAAAATGCACAAACAAAACTAGTTATCATATAGGTCGCCATCAGTTAGAGAAAGGATATGTTAACAGCCCCTATCAAGTAAGATCTTAAAAGAAGATAGTCTTACATTGAAATAAATTTTAGTATTTTTTTAAAGGTCAATAAACTCTTTTCATTTTTCACATGTTTACTGAGAACGAGTAAAAATCTTTATCAAAGACTAGCTTTCAGGAAACACTGAATTAGCCAATTGCTCTTTTACTTGGCATGCAGTTGATTTGGGCACTTCCCATATTTTATCTTATTTGTTTTATAATTATATATCTTTTCTTCCTGTCGAAATGGCACTTGTTTTGTTAATGACATCTGTCGTGCTGGGCACTCATGCAGCCCAGGTGTTTGGAAGTGAGTGGTATGTGTGTCGGACTGGGAGCACACAGAGGGTTAAGGCTGGGGGAGGCGCGATGTGCTTCAGGAAAAGCCTCGGTGGTGGAAGACTTGGGGTCCGTTTTTGATGAGGATTTGGGGAATGAAAACATAGGTGAAATAGAACATATCCCACAAAAGACTTTGAATCATTAATAAATTAATTCAAAAATGTATCAGTTTATAAGGCAATCAATATATATAGATACAAATTTTGATACTTTTATAAGATATTTTATAAAACTTTATAAAAATTTTATATTTTTATTTTATTTTATAAAAAAGATATTTTAATAATTCTATTTAAGTTTGATTCTTCATGGAAAACCTAAGATTCCTGAATAATGTTTTGATATTTTGTCCATCCCTCTCAGATTCAACTGAGAGTTTTGAGTTAAATTATGGTATTAATTGTAACTATTCTCTTCATCATATGCTAAGTGTATTTGCAATGAAATATATATTCTGGAAACATGGAAGGGGAAGAAAATCTGTTGACCACTTTAATTTTTGGTAGTTTGAAGGCATGAATAAGAATGAAGCAATAAGCCAACAGCTTCATAGTTTACGAAAAGAAGTGAAGCAGTTGCAAGCAGAAGCTGCTAAACCACCATCACTGAATGTTGTGGAAGCTGCTGTGCATGCAGAAAACTTGATTACGTAAGTTTTTTTTCCTCTTTTTTATTATTTTTTTCATAAACATCATAATTATGTAATTTTTGAATACCATTTTCTTATCATTAACAGTAATCATACATGCTTCTAATCCCCCAACCCATTAATTAAATTTGTACAGAGATGGACAAACTACTGCCTTTGGGCCAAATCTGGCCTTTTACTTATTTTTATAAAGTTTTATTGGAACACAGCCATCCCCATTTATTTATAATGTCTATGACTTTTATGTTACAAGGGCAGAGTTGAGTACTTGTAACAGAGACTTTATGGCCTGCAAACCATGAAATACTATCTGGCCCTTTACAGAAAAAATTTGCTGACCCCTGAATTATGAAACATTACAGTGCATTGAAATTCAATCATGGAGAGATTTTAGTGCTTAAATTTTATATCAAAGTCACATTTACCCAGGAAGTCATCATCGTCAACTCAGATTATTAAAGTTCACAGTATAATTGCTTGGGGGAATTAGGGCTCTCAAGTCTAGTTATTAACTTGCATTTGGCTATTGTAGCTCACACTTGGTTTCATTGTGCTACTCTCACCTCCTCTTTTCTTCCCAAAGCCACCAGGACATGACTAGAGAGGTGGGGGCTGACTCACTGCCTTTTATTTTAAGGTGACTGACTCCACATTCTGGTACCAGTAGTTGATCCCCTCAGTAGAGTGGGATGGTGTGTGGAGGGGAAGGTTGAGACTGGATCGGGGGCCTGAGAGGAAGAAGGAGATCAGGTGAACAGGAGATTGATATTTCTTTCACTGGGAAAGGAACTCAAAAAAGTATGAGCATTAGAAGGGATATCTTTATTCTAGGATCTTATTCTATATAAAAATATTTTCCTTAACCTCAGTCAGTGTTTTAGATTTTAAAATGTAGAGAAATCAGGGTTCTTGTGTTTAAAATATGTATTATATAAGGAATATAAAAAGTTAAATAATAAATTATGAATTCCATATAAAATATGAAACAATAAGGGTAAGACTGTTAATTAGTCCTTATAATATAGCTGATTTTTTTTTCCCTAGGAGAGCATAAAATCATTACTATGTTTTGAAAATAAGTGGCCAAGTAAAATTGGAAGGTACATATTTACCCCATGAAATATTTCTAAGCGACATTTGTATGGGGCTCTGAGGACTCTTTAAGAATCTTTCCTCGTAGTGTATCAAAGAAACTCTTGTGAATCTGGATTCTTTTACTGTAGAGCAGTAGTCTTACCCACATTTTCCCACAGGGCCTTAGTGAATGCCTACAAGTTGCAGCCTACACCTGGGGTTCAGAAAGTTGGCATTAGCCTTTTCTTCACTGTTGTGGATTATGTCAGCGATGAGACGCAGCGTCATCCCCCGACAAGGCAGTTCTTTACTTCATGCATTGAGATCTTGGGACAGGTAAGATTATTCCATATTTTTAGCATTGATCAGATCCAATGAATCCCTGTGGTGTCTTCATTAGATAGAGTCAGCATTGACTTCAGACTTATGTTGCAAGTTCAGAGTCTTACTTAAGTCAGAAGCCCCTCTGAAGTGTTGGCTTCTCAAGATGTGATTAGAATTGTTGGTATAGAATTTTGCTTCTCATACAAGAGATTATTTATGTCTGAAAGTCTGGGGAGACATCAGATTCTATCATATGTTGTTGGTGTTGTTAACAATAACATTACTGAAGTTCTTTATCATTTATAAAAATACTTTCCAGTTCGTTATTTCATCCTCATGGTATCTCTGTGTGGTTGATATCATTCCCATCTTAAAGATGAGGAAACTGGGCTCTAGAAGATTAAAGGACTGGTGTAAAGAATACAGCTGGTGAGTGCTGGAGCTGAGACCGGCTCCCTGGGCTTCTGGCAACATTCAGTGCTCGCTTCCGCTCACCAGAGCTGCTGCCTCCCAGTTGCTATTCTTGGTTAACATTTATTTATCTATGTGGCTTACAGTTAAATATATGGATTTTTAGCAAGGACAAGGACAATGTATTGGATTTATGCAACATGTCATAAAAAAAGGAAAACCACTTACTTAAAAAAAGTAAGAACACTAATTAACTGTGTACTCTCACCCAAGTTCAATTGAATGAGCACTTGTTTATTTGATCTTTATAAGGAAGTGATGCTGAGCAGGTATTACAATCAGTTTTTTTCTAAGGAGTTTTTTCCCTGGTCATAAAGTTAACGTGTGCTTATTATCAGCAATGCCAACGGTATAGAAAGTATAAAGAAGAAAAATTTCTCGTAATCCTAACCATGTAGAGATAATGATTACACAGCTAACATTTTATTAATTTTTCTTGTGTATGTATGTGTATGAGTGTCTGTGTATATGTAAACATGATATATCATGATACAGATGCACACTTAAAAATGAGCACATACTATTTTGTAACCTCCATTTTTCATTAAACACATCATTAGGCATTATTTCATGTTAATAAATGTAGTTTTGTATCATGATGTTGAATGTCTAAATAGTGTTCCATGACACAGATACATTTTAACGTGTAGAGCCAGTGCTCTCTGGATGGATATTTAAGTAGTTTGTTTTGCTACAATAAGGCTGAGGTAAATATTCTTATATATCTTGGTGAACTTGTTGGGCTATTTTCTTTAGGATAATTTCCTAGAAGTAAGATTGCTACGTCAAAGGGATTTGATATACATTGTGTATTTGACGTGTATTGTATAGCATTTGATGTATATTGTCACACTGTCCTCCTGGGAAGTTTGATATTTATTACTATGATATTTACACTATCATAGTGTGTTTGAATTGATTATTCTCTGTATCATAACCAACGTAAGGAATTATTATTCTTTTTAAGTTGTGATAATCTGATAAGGGAAGTGGTATTTCATTATTTTAATTTGTATTGCTTTAAATACTCGTTAAGTTGTATATCTTTTCCTGTGTGTATTGGCCATTTGTATATATTTTTATGAATTGCTAGTTGTCCTTTGCACATTTTCTGTTGGAGTTCCTTGTTTTCTGATTGCTTTGAAAGAGCTCCTCAGACAATTAACCTGCTATCTGGAATGTGCTATAAATGCATTTTTCTAGTTTGTCATTTTTTTATTTAAAATGTTATGATGCTTTTTGCTTTATAGAAATTAAAATTTTAATTTTAATATGTTCAAATCTATCAGCTTTGTCCTGTATTATTTCTGCCTGTGGTCAACCTTATCAGAGCCTTCCTGACCCTGACATTATTTAAATATTTGCTTATATTCTAGTACTGTTTAACATAAGAACCAAGTTAAAACAAGATGAAGTTATCCTGATTATATACTAATTGTGAAAGTTAGTTTTTGAAAGGTATTAAAGGCACATCTCAATAAAAAATATAACCTGGAAGTTTTGTTTTCTTGATGTAATACAGTACCATCCTAGATACTTAGTCATCATGGTGGCACATTACATTTTTTAATTCAAATTACCCCCATATTTTAATCTCTTAAAAATTTCATAGTACAGTTAACTCAGAATTTTCTACATGTGGCTTGTTCAAATCAGATTAATGGATTATCCAGAATTTTTAATGTTACCTACATTGAAATTGATAGCCTTATCTATGTTGATTTTTGATACCTTTTGATTGTTTTATATTTTCATGCAGAAAAAATTCTATTTATCTTATTTGATACCCTTAAAACTTGCTTGCTTAAATTAAGGTTGGGGAAGGAGAGTTTGGTGACAGTTTCTCTTTTTATTTTGTTCAAGGTATTTATCAGTGACACTAAATCAGAGTGCAAAAAAGTACTCCAGACCATTCTGAAGAATAGAAGGCTCTGCTCTCTTTTGTCTCCTTTCTTCACTCCCAGTGCTGCTCCTACAGAGTTCATACAGCTGTATGAGAAAGTGGTGAAGTTTCTAAGTGAGGACAACAGTGATATGATTTTCATGCTGCTGACCAAGGTGAGATGTCATTCAGTCCTGATGTTATCGTTGAAATACAGAAATGGTGGTTGCTTCCCACTCCATAGAAATGAAAGGACCTCCGGAGTTTTGTTTTCAGGTAGACCATAGGCCGAGAGGCCTTTTTCACATGTTGCATGATCTTTGAGCAGCCCGACCCCACGGCTTCCTCTTTTGGGGGTGGGGCGTTGGTTGTGTTGTGTAGGATCGTCTTATTCCACATGGTGTGAAAAGGACCTAGTTCCCAAGTCCTCTTTAAAAACTTAATACAGTTTTGAAAATATTCATAATAGTAGTTTAGTATATTCTTCTTTTAAATTTATCCTGAATTTATGCCTAACGTGTGTTTGATAAAAGAGTTGTAATATGGTAGAGTCTCTCCTATTTAGAATAAGCCAGATCTAAGCAAATTGCCTTTGTCCTCATTCTGAACAGAATATTAACTCTGTTAGAATAAAGCAATGAATTTACTTAACTAGTTGAGAATTTTAGAGTCTTGGCTATTTTGCCTTCCATTGTATTTCTCTGACATCTGAAAATAATAGTAAAAAATAAAAACCTTGGCATTTTTTAGGGCCTAGAGGCTGATCTCAGTTTGTAATGGAGGAGAATATGTTTTGTAGTTTGGGATTCTGGAAGGTAATATCAACAGTCTAAATTTTTATTAACTGAAATAGATAGGTAATTGACATAGACTGAGAAAAATTGTTCAGCTGTTAAATTGAGACAGTTCCATAAAGTGGCTGCTTGTTTGTGGCATTGTGACCAGAGAACTACAAAGTTCTGGTTCTGATTCAGGTCTTACAAAAGAAACTTGCTATAATAAGACAGACAGAAATGCATGGATCTTTCAGGAACAGAATAAAATTATAAACCAATAATGAATAGTCAGTAAGGTTTTTAAATTACAAGAAAACCACACAGAGCTAAGGAAACTCTGCCTCTGAGATCCCAGAGAGTAAAGTAGAAATGGCATCAATTAGCGAACTTCTTATATTCTTTTATGCACTTATGTACATTTTAGTTTCAATTTTTATAAAATGTTACACAGAGACCTCTCTCTACTTCAGTTAATTTTCTAGTGTAAGTAAAATGCTTCTCGTTTCTTTTTCTTTTTAGTTCGATCTTAAGCAATGGTTAAACGCCACTAAACCTCCTCTGTCTGATCGTACCAGGCTGCTGAAGTCCATTCATTTGGCACTTACTGCCTGGGGCCTTGAACCAGATGAGGATATTTTGATGCCATTTAATCTTTTCTGTAAGCACTGGACTTACCTTCTTCTCTACCAGTTTCCTGACCAGTACAGTGACATTCTCAAGCTGCTGATGCAAAGTAAGTGTCTTCATTTAATTGTGACTAACTAGATCTCAGTGAATATCGAATATCACATTTTCCATTCTACAGATGTCATCTAAAAATGTAAAAATAATACGAATACAGGAGTTTAGTCACTAATCATCACCTAAAGGGCTGGGTGAATAATGCCCAAAAAGTTATCTGTAAAAATGGTAAATTACTGTCCTAAATGTTAGAATGGGCTCTAAGTGGGTAAGGCAGCATCTAGTGCTTGGTGTTGGAGTTCCACGGTCATGCACCCACCTCTTCACCTTGACTTTGCAGCTGTCCTGAAGTGGGGTGGGCTGGGGTGGGAGAGGGCTCGCCTGTAATACAGATGACAGATGTGGTCAGGGAGGGAAGTTGCACCTTTACAGTATGTTTAGTATGCAACTTGGTTTCTTTGTAGTTGCAAAGAGTAAATACATTTTGGGGATTTTTTTCCCTTCTAATTTTTTGACTCTGGTTTTTTGCAAATGAATTTTATCCCTATATAATGATAGACTGTATTTATATTTGCCAAGGGAAAGAGCAGTGTTAAAATTTCCACATTCTCACTATTCCTGTCCCCTCTTCCTGCAGTTTTCCATAGAAGTGTTAGAGGTTAGAGGAAGAATGAATGGTGTAGGCTTTTTTTATTCTTGGAATTTCACTAGGCAGTAATTTTATTGAAATTTGATAAATGAAATAGTATTTACTTTTTTATGCAAACCTCATACTGTTTATAGATGTAATGGAAAACTAAATTTTACTTTATATCAAATCTTTTTGTTACTTTTTTTTTTATCCAATGGAGTTTTAATTAAATAAACACTTACAGTACATGGTGTTTTCAATATAAAATCAGTGTTAGGGTGTCCCGTGTTAATAATAACAAGTTATTCATTGATTCAGCAAATATTTGAGTGCTTATGATGTGCCAGGCACTGAAGATACATGAATGAACAAAACAGAAAAATCTCTGTATGTAGTAAATATTATTAGTATTTTAAGTAATATTTAACTTAGGTAACATAGAGTTTCTTCAATAACTTCTACCAAGTTTTCTACTTTAAATCTACCATAAACAAGTTTAAATAGATACTTCTTTTCCAGTTAGTATTTCACAAGCATATGTTGCTGTTAAAACATAGAATGGTAGACTTGAACAAAGAAACCGAAGAATTTGCTCTCAAGGAGCTGGTACCAGTTGAAAGGAAGGGAGCTTTTCCATGGGTGTGGACGGGGGATGGGGGGGGAAAGTAAAGTTAGAACTATGCATATTAAAGCATGGGTGTAAGACAGTGATAAACACCTTTGACTTTTAGAGACAGGCCAGTAGGTTTTGAAAGTTGTTTGGTTGTTTTTGTTTTTATTATTATTAATTTTATAAGTATTAATAATCTTGTTCTTTCCACCTGGAATACCTCATCCCTGGGACACCTTTTTCCCATGCCCATTTCTCTGCCTAGGAACTTCTATTTGTTCTTTAAGAACTTGACTCACATATCACCTCCTCTGAGAAGCCTTCCCAAATCCCATCTTCCCAAACCTCCAACACTCTGGAATCCCACAAAAATGTGCTCAGATTTCTATTATAGCCCAAGTTATATTATAAAGTGTTCATTTTCATATCTCCTCCTTGTACTAAATTCAGAACTCCTCGAGGGCTAGGACTGTGTCTAATTATTCCTTGTAGTTTCAGTGCTTAGCTCAGCTCATTGTAGGTGCCCAGGGAAAGTGAGATTGAATGAATCAGTCATCACACCTTGAGGATCCTGTGTCTTACCAGGTACCATGCTAAGAGACGTAAAGTTAAAAAGATCAGGCCTTTGGACCCTTAAAGTTCATAAACAAATTGAGGATGTGTTCCTATCTTTCAATTCTACATTATAAAAACCCAACACAAACTAGCTTAAAAGGAAAAAAGAATGTGGGCAGAGGACAGAATTTATTTGTCCTAGGCAGGTTACTTTGATTAATAGTTTTAGGAATAGCTGAATCTAAGGTCCAAGGGTTTCCAACAATGTTATCCTCCAGATTAGATCTCTTTCTATAACCTGCTCTTGGGTGGCTTCATCCTCAGGAATTTTTTTTTTTTCCATTGTGAAAGTCCCTCACAGCTTCATGTTTACATCCAGTTGTAGCAAAAATAGAGCTTTTTATGCCAATGGTCCGAGCAAAAGTCCTAGGAGTAATTCTCAATGCTTTTAATTGATTCACCTGCCCTTCACTGAACCCATTATAGTAACTCTGAATAGGCCTACGTCACATGCCTACCTCTGGATTTGGAAGTGGGGTTGACCCCATCCAAATCATATGGATTAAAAGCTAGGGAAGGTTATTCACTAGAGGAAAATCAAGTTGCTGTTACTAAAAGGGGAAGAAGATAATAGGCAAGCAAAAACCAACACATGTCCTCCATAGAGGAGATGTTCTATACATCAGTAATTACATGGTAAGGCTAGGAGTGATGTCTGTCTTAAGTGCTTACAGCCAAAGATTAGGTAGGAGAAATGGATCACTTCAAGGACAGCTATCCACAAACACCTTCTAGGAGGAAGCCTATGAACTAGGCCTTTTGGACAGGTAGGATTACGGTAGGTGAAGATACATGGAAAGGCATGAACAAAGGCAGGGAGGTGAGGATCCTTTGGAGGTTTTCCAAGTTTGCTGGGAACTTTTGGGAATTAAGTCTGGAACTTTGGTTAGGGGCTAGATCTATACATAGTCTAATAAATGCTAATCCTTTCTGCAGATTTCTTCCATATATGATCTCAAAAAAGAGTAATTTTGGCAGGCACCAGGAGTAGGATTATTCTTCCCATGTTACCGATGGGGCAAGTGAGGCCTAGTGTAAGAGATGCCTGCTGAGAGTTCACCCTCTTGTGTCCACAGATGGAACAGCACAAGAAACCCAATTTCTGCCCTCCCGCGCAGGACTGTGCCCCTCTCCCCATCCACAGTAAAAATAAAATCTAGGGTTGGAAATCACCAGGACAGCAGCTGTGGCTCAGCCCCAAGGCCAGTCTGAGGACAGCTTTGCAGGAAGCTGTGGAAACAACCATATAGGCAGAAAGAAGGCATCTGACTTGCCTCATGGCTAAGAGCAGAGACTCTGGAGTCAGCCCTGGTTTTGATTCTCAGTTTCATGAGTTAAGTTATTACACTGAACAGATTATATAACTTCTCTAAGCCTTAGTTTCCCCATCTGTAAACAAGGAAAAGAACAATACCTGTCTTATAGGATGGTTCATGAGGTCTGAATGAAGTATTGCAGATTAAGAACTTAGCACTCCCTCATCCGATCTGGTCTCCTCCTCTTCTTCTGGTCTGGTCTCCTCCCAAATCTTTGTGTTACTTAATAGGAATTGTTAATGGCTAAGTTAATGATCCAGTGTCTTAGGTTACCTGAAGGATCCTGAAATGTATGGTCTCTCATTTTCAAAGCACTTCAAGTTTTAATTGTTTCCTACAGAGGCAAGTTGCAGAGTGGTGGAGAGTGGTGGAAGAGAAATATATTTATATGAATTTTAATGAATATGTGCATACCTAATTTTTGTTCTAAACTTTTAAAATTTGATTAAGTATATATTGTGGGTTTTTCCCTGAAACCTTTTAAAGAGATTATAAACTGTTTATATAGACCACCATTTAATTGCATTTAGCAGGAAATTTATACTTATCAGGAAAAGTAATTCAGTTACAGGATTAAGAATAGCAATATCACATCTCTCAGATTCCATGACCTGTAGCCTCCTGATTTCCTGTCCCTCCATGGCTACCATGTTGGTATTCCCAGGGTTCCATCCTTCACTCTTCTACCATGTGCATTCTCCCTGCGGGAGCCATTGTTTTCCCTGGCTTCACTGCCATCATCCAGGTATGCATGACTCCCACAACAATAGCTTGATTTCCAGGCCACTGTCCTAAGGTCCAGACCACAGTAGCCATTGGACATAGATCCATCACTGTCCCCTGGATACCCTACACTTGACATATTGCAACTGGCCTCATCATCCTTCCCCTAGGACTTCCGGTAAACCTCTGTTACCCTATTTGATTCTCATGTCCCCGCTCTGGGTGAAAAGAACTTTAGGAGATATTATTCCTGTCTTCTGGCATGGGAGGTTTGTAAGTAGCAAAGTTGGGACTAGTTGGGAATACTGGCTGGTAGACTCCACTTTTCCATGTTGCCTCTGGGTCTTGATATAGATTTTGTCCATTGTAGGAGTGGAATTTTAGGGCTAGTAGCAGACTCCTTCATGAGAGTCTAGAGTGCACCCAGTCTCCCTCATCCTGTCACTGCTGTCTTTCTCGTACCCATAGATAGCTGTGGTCCTCCAGCCAGGAGAATGGCACTGTCACCATTCCCTAGTCAGGGTTGGAGGGTTTGGTCCCCTCATCCCCGAGTCCACCTCCACTGGCTTCAGCAGCGCTCTCTACCACAGGGTCACCAGGAACAAGGAAAATCAAACGTCTAGTTGATCAGTTAGTTCTTTTCATAGGTTCTCTTTTCTTGGATCTCTAACCTCGGGTATCCCTATGAGTTTGTTTTGGGATTTTACTTGATTTTTATTCCTTTTGTGAAGTACACATGTTCTTTGATGGAAAAGTTAGTTTGGGAAAGATGCTGACTTGCTCTTCCTTGCCCTTGCCCATAGGCTCCGCGGAGCAGCTGCTGAGCCCGGAGTGTTGGAAGGCCACTCTGAGAGCCCTGGGCTGCTGTGCCCCGAGCTGCCAGCAGGGGGCGGCTTCTGCTGAGAGCACGGTGCTTGTGAGCTCTTCAGATGCTCTTTTGTCAGACAAGCAGGTGTGTAGCTTTTGGTCTGTGATGTGTTTGTACATTCTTTTCCCTTTCCCTTGCTATTTATTTTTTAAACATTTGGAATACTTTTATGCATTATCTTTAAGAGAGCCTTATGCTTTTCCTTGTCCTTTGCTTCCCCATGTCCTCTTTACTCGGATCGTTTCTCTCATGCTCCCAAGTCTAATTCTTGCCCATCTACCCAAGACCAGGGCAGGGGCTCCACCTGTGAAAACCTTTCCTGCCCACTTTGGCCCATCCGACTCAACCCTGAGACCACTGGTTGAGTTTCCATAATGCAGTGTCCCACGGAGCTGTCGGTTTTATCAATAATATCTGAATTGGTTCACATGAGGATTTATTTGAAATAATGATTCTGCTGCTTTAGAAAGCGTTTGAAATCCATTGATTTATTTTTCATAGGTTTTTTATCTTTGCAACTCTATTATAAAGTGAAAGATCTACTATACCCCCATCACAGGGTGTCATCATACCGTGCTAAAAGTAGACGTTCAGCATTTTTTGACTAATCATCTCTTCCAGGTAATGGAGACTATACAGTGGCTTTCAGACTTTTTTTATAAGCTTCGGTTATCCAAGTTGGACTTTAAAAGCTTTGGTTTATTCTCAAAATGGAGCCCTTACATGGCTGATGTGAAGACATTCTTGGGCTATCTCGTGAAAAGGCTGATTGACTCAGAAATGGCCTGCTTGGCCCAAGACCCATCTGCCAGCAGCAAAACAGGTAATATACTTTTAGTGCAATGTGGAGCTAGGTGTTTTGACCTTCCAATAGAAGAGATTTAAATAGACACGTTAGGAGATTTATATTGAGTGTCAAGGAGAGAAAATAGAAAACACGTAGTACAGGCGTGAGCCCATATGTGTGTCATCCCTATATTCACTGTATAGTGAACGTAGAATGCTTGCTACAGCTCACACTGCCCCTCCTTCACAGGGTGGGGTACAAAGACATGCATTTCAATCTCCACCTCTTTCTTTCTGTTATTTGTTTCACTAAGGAAAGGGTTCTGAATATTTGTGCATTTATTTTAAAAATGTATGTTATAAAATTACCCATGACATTGTCCTGTAATAAAAAGTCTTCAGAGAAATTCCACTGGAGCAAATGAAAACACAAATATAGTAACACTAAGCATGTTGTTTGCATATTAACATAGGCTTACGAGTATACAGATAATAAGTAGATTTTCTGTATAGTGTTATCAGTGATATTGACGAAAGATGAGCTTATTTCTTGTCTCTAAAAATTTTGCTTCGTTTTAGTGCTTATGTCTCTCCATTCAGTAATCATTCAGCTCTTTAAGCCGTGGATCCTGGTTTTAGAGGACAATGAAAGGTAAATAGTTTTTCACATATTCAAATTCCTGTGAGATTTATAGACTTACAATTCTTCTGGTATTTGGTAGAGGCGATGAGTTCACAGATTTAATTTTTAGTGTATTTAAATTTAGCAAATGCTTTTTTACAAAACTTTAGACATTTTCTATTTATGGAATTGCTTGTCTGGGTGATCAGAAATGTTGTCTTGATATTAATTTTGGAACAGAACTGGGCTCTTATTTCCAGTTTTCCACAATAAAGAAGTTGAATGAGCTTTGGTATTTAATTTCATAAAAATCGATACTACTGAGGTTTCTCTTAGTTATTGATAATATAACAAACACTATAAAATATGAGGTTAATTTTCTCTACTACATCAGTTATTTTTGGAACTCAGTTGGCTATCAAATTATTGGGTGGGAATTACTCTTTAAACGTGGAACTCTGCAGTTAAAGCATTATTTCATAAGCATTTGAAGTATTTTGAGGTGTGGAACTGTCCAAATGCAGTGAGTTGCCTTTTGAGTCTTTTTTTCCCTAAAAATACACATACAGAACTAGGTAAACTTGTTAGGAGTTTTATAAAAATTGCAAGAGTGGTAGACATCACATTATACAAGGTGTTTTCCAAAGCAATGATTTGATCCCAAGACACAGAGAACGTGAATGTCATACTCAAGTCTCACAGCTGGTTGGTTAGTGCCAAAGCCTGGGACTAGAGCTCCGGTCTTTGACTTCTGTTTCAGGACTCTTAGCATTAACCATGTTGTTTCAAGTGCTGCTTAGGGAAAATGTGAAAGGCTCTGGATCTTTGCTTTTGCTAGCGGGCTATCCTTAAGTAATCTGTAAGCTTCAGAATTTTATAGTGGCTACATATAGACTGCTGACCATAGTGCTGGCTGCTTGTTTATTTCCAGAAAGAATTAATGGATTTTTTACTTTTTTTTTTTTCTTAAAGATGAGGTCTCACTGTGTTGCCCAGGCTGGCCTTGGACGCCAGGGTTCATGTGCTCCTTCTGCCTCAGCTTCCTGAGTAGCAGGGTTAGAGATGCGCCACCGCATCTGGCTTAGGAGCTTATTTTGATATTGAAATTTTTGGACCAGATTGAGCAATTAAAATTTTTGTATAGAGAATTTCTTTGGCTATTTCCCGTCTGTCAATTTCTGGCCATCTTTTTGTTACGTGGGTTTTATTTTTTGTTTTTTATGCTTAGGGTAAAGAAAACTGTTTGTTGAAGCCACCTTAAGGTGTTTTCTAAGGCATTCGAAATGTAACCAGGATGTTCAAAGATCTACATTCAGTGTAAAAAGAGGTTAATTTAAGAGTTATTGAGATAGCACACTTATGAAACTTAATTGCACTGGAATAAAGGTTAGAAAATGGAGAAAATAAAATGATATGGTTGATGTTACAAGCTACAATTTACCTCTAGGTATCTATAGCCTTTGAAGTGGTCTAAATGTGTGTTAGGGCTACATCACGGAGGGTTTTCTAGGACTTAGGCTATCCCCAGACTCTGGGACCTATAGTGATTTAATCATGGGTGCTTTCATTTCTAAGTGTGTTTCTTTTCTCTAAAGCAGCCAACGGCGACATTACCCCTGGCTGGAGAGTGATGCTGTGGTGGCCTCAAGCATTGTGCAGTTGTTCACCGACTGTATTGACTTACTGCATGAGAGTTTTAAAGGTAGGAAGATGTTGTGTTCTATGTTGGGTTAGTTTTCATTTTTTTCTTAAGCCATTCAGTCAGCCTTGTGCTTCTGCTTTCCTCCTTTAATTTTAGTTGATAGGCAGTTATCTGTGACCAAAGAAAGGTCACTAATACAGTTAAACTTAGTATTAAGTTTATAAACTATTTTTTTCATGAGGTTGGTGTGAGTTTGTCAGTTATAGTCATTCTCGCTTCCAATACTGCCTATCCTGCATGTTGAACTTCATCCTATACTCCATGACTCTTAAACCTCTTTTTCATATTTTTTGTCTTTTGCGCTTTATCTTGGGTGATTTCTTGAGGTCTTTCTATCTAGGTTTGCATAAAATATGTTAATTGACTTTTTAATTTCAGTGATTATATTTTCCATTTCTAGAAAATCTATTTTTTTAAATAAAGCGAAGTCTTGCTATGTTGCTCAGGCTGGTCTCAGACTCCTGGCCTCAAGCGATTCTCTCGCCTTGGCCTCCCACAGTGCTGGGATTACAGGCATGAGCCATTGGGTCTAGAAGATCTATTTGTTTGTTTTTCACATCTACCTTGATCTTTTTTTGCTAACATCTGATTTCTTTCTCTTGTTAAAATTCTAATTTTTATTTCCTTAGAATGTTTAAACATGCTGACTTTACTTTATGATCCACATCTAATAATTCTGTTATCTGAAGTTCCTGTGGTGGGGGGTACTTTATGCTGCTGTTTGATGTTCCCTTGGACTCTTATTCTTGGAGGCTTATTTCCTTGTGTGTTTTGTAATTTTGTATTGTGAGCTCATATTTAGAGAGACATTGCATATGGAAATACCGTGAGGTCTATGCTGAGGGTATGTAAGGCCTCCAGAGAAGATCTACATTTGTTGTCAGTTGGAACCACTTAATTTCTTGGCTTGGGCTTGTCCACACTACAAGTTACATGAAATCAAACCCCAGGCTCACTCGAAGGCAGGCCTCAATTCCCACAGTAAACTTTTTTCTCTTCCCTGACTTGGAGTCCAGGCTAAGGCAGAGGAGTTTCCTCTTTTCCCTCCATCATTCCTTTCAATGACGATATGGTCTTTAGAAGACCTTGTCTTCTGTCTTCTTGTGCTGTTAGAACCCAACAAATAGTCCTAGGGCAACTGGCTTTAGCATTAGCTCAGCACCCTGGTTTCCTAGTTTCTCTTTGCTTCTGGCCCCTAGTGTGTTTGCTCACTGAGTGTACCCAGCTATACATTCTCAGAGATGTTACATTTTACCTGGTGTCTGAATGTTTTATATTGGGAGGTTTATAAGGATATGAGGTCCAGCCAACCGAGATTCTTGTAATAGCATCCCGTTTTTACTATTTCCTGTTTCTGTGCCTGCCTATTTACTAGATTAATTTTCTGAAAATACTATTTATGTCCTGTGATAGTCTTATTCAGAAACTTTTAAATGTAATATCTTAGCTCAGCATTCAAATGTGTCTGGCCTCAGTGCACTTCACCAACGTTGTGTGATGGTTTTCATATGGAAACACTGCATTCCGGCCATACTACTCTATTCGCTGGTCCTAAAAGTCCTTGGACCTTCCCTCTACTGCTTGTTTGCTCATGTGGATTCCACCACCTGGATGAAGCCCCAGGCCCTTTATGTTCTCCTGCATATGCCTTTATGCTCGTACATTTCTCTTCTGCCTCGGAAACCTCATAGTGCATTGTTGTAGTTTGGGTCTTTGGGAAGCAGGCAGCATGATGGAATTAGAATTCCAGAGATTCATGTGGGGTAAAGCCTGTGAAGGTAAGAGGGACGGGAGCAGGAGCAGGCAGGGAAAGCCTGCAGACCTCATGCAGGTGTGATGCCTGTGAAAGGAGAGCCTAAGACTGCCATGCAGCTCTGACTAAGTATCATCCAGCCCAGTGGGCAGATCCAGTCTAAAAATTCCTCACCGAGGAGCCCCTCCTTGGGCAGCAGTGGCCAGGCCTGTGCTTGGTCCTTGGCTGCCTGGGAAGAGTGTGGCCTCGACTCAGATGCTACGGTGGATCCTAAAGGTGCTGCAGCTGGATCAGCAAGGGCTGCATGAAGGGAAATCCAAGGGGTACACCTCTCTGGTTGCCACGTGTTTGTGTGGCCCTTAGTCATAGCATTAGCAATATGTCATCTAGTGTTTTTCTTTTTTTAAGTAATGGATTTTAGTTTTTGTTTAACTGACTTTGTTTTTTAGAGCAGTTTTAGATTGATGGCAAAATTGAGTGAAAAGTACAGAGTTCCCATGGACCCACTGCTCCCCACTCTTGACATCCCACACCAGTGAACATATTTGTTGTAACTGATGAGCCTACGTTAAGGCATCGTCATCACCCAAAGCCCGTAATTTACATTGGGGGTCACTGTTGGTGGTGTACGTTCTCTGGCTTTGGACAAATGGATAATGACACGTGTCTACCATTGTAGTACCATACAGAGTAGTTTCACTGTCCAAAAAATCCTCTGCACTCTGCCTGTTCATCCCTCCTTCCCCTCAACCCCTGGCAACCACTAATCTTTCACTATCTCCATAGTTTTGCCTTTTCTAGAATGTCATGTAGTTGGAATTGTACAATGTGTAGCCTTTTTAGATTGGCTTCTTTCGTTTAATAATACACAATTGTCTTTTCATGGCTTGATAGCTCATTTCTTTTTGTCTGGATGTACCTCATCCAGTATTTTTGATTAATCTTTTACATATACGATCTCGTCTTTTTTGCCCAGCTGTAAGGTATAAACTCATATTCTCAGTGTTTGTTTGATAAATATTGATTCAGTGAGTAACATGAAATCCTAATAGTATTCACTTTTTTTTTGGAAAGGCAGACTTCTAGGTGCTTTTTACCATCCAGGATATATTGATTAGTGAGAGAAAGATTTGTACATCAAACTATAGTCATAAAGGCTTTATATTCAATTTCTTAGTAT
>NW_012142857.1:1977356-1983882 GCF_000956105.1 Propithecus coquereli | reverse complement strand
AAGTGAAGCAGGGTTGCGACTGGTCAGTGCTTGGATGGGAGATCTCAAGACCTGTTCCTCCTGTGTATCTGAAACTTTGTACCCTTTTTTTTTTTTTTTTTTTGAGACAGAGTCTTGCTATGCCCAGGCTGGCCTCAAACTCCTGGGCTCAAGCTATCCTGCCTCAGCCTCTGGCGTAGCCCAAATTACAACTTTGTACCCTTTGATCAGCAACTCCTCGTTCCCTTTCCCTCTCCCACTCTACTCCACCCTCTAGTATCTGGCATTCTACTCTCCACTCCATGAGTTCAACTTTATTAGATTCCACATATGAGTGAGATCATGTGGTATTTGTCTTTCTGTGCCTGGCTTATTTCATTTAGCATAGTGTCCTCCAGATGCATCCATGTTGTTCAAAATGGCAGGATTTTCTCCTCCTTTAAGGTCGAATAGTATTCCGTGTGTATATATGCCACATTTTCTTTATTCATTTATCCATTGGTGGACACTTAGGTTTTTTCCATGTCTCGGCTATTGTGAATAATACTGGGGTGAACGTGGGAGTGTGGTTATCCCTGCAGCATAATTGATTTCAGTTCTTTTGGGTGTATATGCCCAGCAGTGGGATTACTGGATTGTGGGGTAGTTCTGTTTTTAGTTTTTTGAGGAACCTCCATACCATTTTCCATAACGTCTGTACTAATTTACATTCCCAGCAACAATGTTCTCATCTCTCCACATCCTCTCCAACTCTTGCTGTCTTTCATCTTTTTGATAAAAGCCATTCTAATAGATGTGTGGTGATAGCTCATTGTGGTTTCAGTTTTCATTTCCCTAATGATTAGTGTCACTGATCATTTTTTTCATGTACCTATTGGCCATTTGTATGTCTTCTTTTGAGAAATGTCTGGAACATTTCCTCTTGAGGAATATTAGATTCCTCCAAGGTGCCAAATGAATGAAGCACTAAATGCACGAGACTGAATACATGCTGAGGGCAACAGACTGTAGAAGTGTATTTGAGTTTAAAAAGCCATAAATTTAGAAGTTTTGAAGAAAAACTGATTGCCTCTACTATCTCCCATGTACCTACCATCTGCTCATTCTCGTTATCCAAGTGAGTAAAGAACATTCTTATTATTAAATAAAGAATGGTCTAGGTACCAGTGGTTCCGCCTGCCACACACACACACATCTCCCACTCATGAAAATCTTGGAAGTTGGGTAAATAATGAGAACCTTATATTTTAGACTTTTAGTTGAAATTTGTGTTTTGTATTAGTTTTTTTTTTTTTTAAAAGATAAACCAAAGGTCTTCAGCTGTACTTTCTTTTTAAATTTTAGATAGGCTGTTGCCAGGTGATGGAGCCCTTCGGTTACACCTGATGCATTATTGTGAGACATGTACAGCACCCAAAATGCCAGAGTTCATTCTGTACGCTTTTCATAGCGCGTACCGGAAACTCCAGTGGAAGGACCTGCACCCGGACCAGATGCTCATGGAGGCCTTCTTCAAAGTAAGCCCTTCCCTCCCCGTGTCACAGCCTGGAGAGATCTGGCTTCGAAGCAGCAGGCTGTTCACTGTGGTCATTACGCACAGTGGCAGCGTGTGCCAAAGTGGACCGTGCACACATCCTGTTTTGCCTCAGTCTTGCTCTTGGAAAGCAATATCCCGTGGAAATCATTTCATTGTGTTAATAGATGACTGGAAAATATCTAGAGGATCATTTTTAAAACCCAGAGAAAGATTTTAGTTATGTCAGTCACCCCCTAGATTAAATTTAGTGATAATGTTTTGTGAGTGCATAGTTTGATGACTTGTCAAGCTCAATCTTGGTTGGTGTTTATGTCCTTAGAACTGCCTGTTGTTAAATGTTCTATTAAAGCAAGATGTAAATTGGTGCTCAAGCCCTAGTTTCTGTTAGCAGTTATGCAAGTGAATAATTAGATTGTAGGAGATAAAATGCATTGTAACAACCTATGATGTATCATAATCATGTAAAGACCTGAAATGACCTGAAAAAAGTGCTGATCAATGTGTATGAGTCTTTTCAGTAGAGGCAATAATTACAAAAAGCAGGCAGTGTAGTGTATCTAACATGCCAGTCAGGCATTTGGAGCTGTTTTCATTTTTCTATTTTAAAAAACCCTTTATAATCTCATGTTAGGTTTTTAATGCTAGTTTCAATTCATTTGTTCATAGTCATCAATTAATTTGTGCTTATTCTTAATGTCACATTTATTATTAAGGCAATTTAAGTACTTTGATACAGATCTACAGTTATTTATTATAGTTAATAAAATGTACTCAAGTCTTTTAATGCTTTTAATGAAACTACACCCACACTGCTCTTGTCAGCGAAGCTCTAAGGAAAGCTGAGAGCAGTTGTTTTAGAGAAATACAAGGCTTAAGAATGATTTTATAGCTAGGCTTAGTATATGAGGCCAGCATTAAGCAGATACTTAATTACCATTGTGAACACATGAGAGAAAGTTGGTTTACAGAGCTGTAAGATAGAGTTTTAACTAAGTAAGAGGTGTGACCTTATCTAGATTAAATAGTAGCACAGTCTGCTAAGGGTTGCTGTAGACTCTATTTTCAGGGGTTTATTCTAATGATAGATGGCCCTGACCTACTCAGAACCTGGGAATCTTTTAATTCTTTGTGTCTTGTTGGAGTAATAAAGTGCGCTTTTGTGTGTGTGGTTGAGGGCCAGGATAGAAAACAGATTATACAGAAGGATGAAGAATCGTTTTCTAAAAGGGAAGAGAATTAGTGGTTAGCATAATATAATCATCACCTTATCCCATTGACCGTGATTTTATAAATAGAGTAAAGCTATTTAATCTTCATTTTGAAAGGAAAAATCTGTGACTAGCCATGTTTTATTTTATACAAGTTAGAAATAATGAAATAGGCTTATAAAGGATCTTTGAGGTTTATTATATACTTTATAGTACATTTGCCCCCATCTCTAATATATTTTATGTAGAATTTAAGCATTATGCATTCATCAAAAATTCTAAATACTAATAATGTAGAGACATTTATAATACAACATTACATTAAAAAGACAGTATAAATATTACATATACTAGTGTAGTAGGTCTCGTGGTTCCAAGGACAGTAGCATCAGCTTTCCCTGGGAACTTGAACGTTCCTGCTCCCAGCCCATACTGGGGCAATTAAAAACTCAAGGGGTGGGCCCAGCAATCCATGTTTCAATAGGTCTTACAGGTGGTTCTGGTGTTTTAATAGGTCTTCTAGGTGGTTCTCATGTGCACTTTAGCTTGGGAACTACTGATTAGTAGATCTCAACTTTGTCCTATCCCAGCACATCTGAGGATTCTGATGTACTCACCCCCTGGAGTGACAGCGACTCACTGTGGCAGTGATTCTCCACCTTTGCTGGGGTTAGGGAAAGTCAGTCCTCTCCTATTAAGAATTATTGGAATAGATAATGAAATCCAGACAAGCGCAAAATGCACGTACACACTGAGTGTGGAAAGAAATATATTACAAATATTCATTCTAAATCTGCAAGAGGTGGGATTATGAATGATATGTATAATCTGGGAAAAGGTGTTTATTAAAATATAATTTATGAAACATCGATTTATATACCGTTTCAAGATACGTAGACAGCACAAAGCAAAACACTGATTTTAGTTCGTTTCCTTTTAGGTGGAACGAGGAAGCCCCAAGAGCTGTTTCTTATTTTTGGGGTCTGTACTCTGTGAAGTCAACTGGGTCAGTGTGCTCTCTGATGCCTGGAATCCCAGTCCTCACCCAGAAACCCAGAGCATGATTGTCTGCCTCCTTTTTATGATGATTTTATTGGCAAAGGAAGTTCAGCTAGTAGACCAAACAGTAAGTTTGTGGAGCTTGTGATAAAGACAAGGTTCCTCAGAGCCTCACTTCCTACTACATTGTGGTTTTTCAGTCGTTTCTCTAACACCTCTCATCAGTGTGAATAGATGCTTGGTATATGAGATATGCCTTCAACTAGAGGCCTGATTTTCTTGGTTAGCTCATTAATTAATTGTGAATTAAGAAAGGAACCACACTGATTAATTGATTAATATATTAACCACACTAATTAATTAATTGTTAATCAATCTTATTTTACATCTCATTAAGTCAGTTTTGGCGCGTACCACCAGAACAGAGCGTTCCTTTAAAAACTGATTTCTGAATACTTATAAATCGTTTTCGCCAATACTTTGGTTATTGCTTTCACTGGTGCTCCTAACTTGAGATCTTAACTGTTCTGTACTTATCATAGACCATCTTAGTGGTTATTCCGCCGACGAGTAGGAAACATATTTCTGGGAAAAAGGAGATTCTTCAACTGAAGGAATATGCGTTTCATTTTTAGGATTCGCCTTTGCTTAGACTCCTTGGACAGACAGGCTCACTTTCGTGGCACCTTGTGGACATTGTGTCGTACCAGAGTGTGCTGGGTTATTTCAGCAGTCATTACCCACCATCCATCATCTTGGCAAAGGAATCTTCTGCTGAATTAATCGTGAAGCTCCTAAAAGTATCTGCAGGCCTTTCTATTCCTACTGACAGCCAGAAGCATCTTGTAAGTTGAGAGGGTAGATTAAAAAGGCAGGGAGTATTCTTGGGGGCAAGTAGTAGTATAAGTGTTACAGAGGACAGTCTTGAACCTGGTGACTGCTCAGGAGATAAAGTTGGAGAATGTGTATCATTGTGCACTCATATTTTGGCCTTGTGGATCTTTTAGTTTGATTCTCTCTTTTGGTAAGCCTTTACTTCCTAGCAGTGTTACATGTTGACAAGAGGTCACAAGGATCGGGGGCCAGCAGCAAGCAACTGGTTTCATGACCTGAATGTCACTGGCAGCAGAATAGCAGGGAGAACTGGGCATGGTGGCTCTCGCCTGTAATCCCAAGTAATTAGTATTTAGTTAATGTTGTTATTAATATAGTCAAAAAGGAAGAGTGTTCTACCAGAATTTGGGAGAACACGGGTCCTAGTGAAAATGTTACCACAGATTTGCATACCCCTAGACACAGGGCCCTTGAGCCACCTGGGATTAGGTCTTCACGTGGCTTCCTGATCTGTCCTGTCTGCTCCCTACCCAAGCATTCACTGCCATGCTCCTGGGGAATCCTCAGTTAACACTCCTTGCTTGCATTCATTTGAATGACCCTTTTTTTTTATTTGTCAGGATGCAGTTCCAAAATGCCGAGCTTTCACTCATCAGATGGTTCAATTTCTCAGCACCATGGAACAAAATGGAAAAATCAGCTTAGCAGTCCTAGAGCAGGAAATGTCTAAGCTCTTAGATGATATCGTTGCCTTTAACCCGCCAGGTAAGTGACGAGCGGGAAGCCCATATTCATTCAGTGCATTCCTTTTTGTCTGAGGTATTGTGTGATCAGGAGGATGGCCAGGACACTGGCATTCCTGTTTCCGCAACAGCAATGGTCAGAGAGGTGTGTGGACACCAGGGACACTCAGCCTTGCGGGAGGGGTTGACACTGGCAGTTGCTGGTGTGAGGTAGACTGGACTGAGGGTTAAGCTAGACAACTGGATCTAACGATGGGAAGATAGCAGGAGACCTTCCAGTGAGCAATGTTTCTAGGGGTTTTGGCTCTTAATTAGGAAACCATTTCAGAATTACCTATAGACTTGTAAAGAAACTTTTTATGGAGCACTTCTGCTCCTAGTACTTGGTAGACTAGGCATCCTGACTACCTCTCCTGCTGAAAACGACTAAGAATCCTGGATAAAATGTTTTTAAGAAAGCAGAAATTAAACATCAAAGGACGTGGCAAAAAGTTAAGGAAATCTCAGAGGCTAGAACCTAAGTGAAAGGGGGAACCCATGAAGTAGGTGAAGTACTGAGGCGGCTTTCACCCTGAAGGCTGTTGCTGAACCTTCTTAGGATAGTAGGGGAGGCAATAAAGGCCTGCCTAAGATGGGAGCCTAAAAGGAGATCCCGTGTATAACCCATAGGATGACATCTTTATGGTAAAGACAAGCTAGAAGTAAACCTGTTCCTGTGAGAGGAAAGCCAAGACAGTTATCTGTTGGCCTTGGTGTTGGGTCACATGTCTGTGTTGCAGGGGAAGAGATACCTATTTAGAAAATTGGTGACAAGCTGACCCTCATGTAGTGTTGAAGCAAGAATTTATACTACCTCGATTGTTTAAAAAAAGAAAAGCCCCAAAACAACAACCACCTCAATCTAAGAATTTAGTTTAAGTAGTTCTGGGTTGGTAGTGCCACCAGACACCGGGCAGAAAGTAACCGCAGACCTTGTTTGGAGAAGCCCATCTTCATCTCAGGCCTCAAAGTTCTGAAAAACTCACATTAAAACAAAACAAAACAAGCAAGCAAACAAACAAACAAAAAACTCATGCCAGGTGTAGCGGCTCATGCCTGTAATCTCAGCAGTTTGGGAGGCCAAGGCAGGAGGACTGCTTGGGGCCAGGAGTTCAAGACCAGCCTGGGCAACATAGCAAGACCCTGTCTCTACTAAAAAAATTTTAAAAACTTAGTTGGGTGTGGTG
>NW_012142857.1:1973209-1975591 GCF_000956105.1 Propithecus coquereli | reverse complement strand
GTTTTGATGGGTGTGATGAGTAAGAGCTCTCTCAACTTTTTATCATTCCCATTGACATAAATACTGAATCCTTGTGGTGTGAAAGCCACAGTTCTATTCCATAAAAAATAAAAAAAAAGAAACACCCAACTTAGGGAGAACTAGAAATAGTTGGCAAAAATTAATGCCTTTTAACTCTCAGCGAAACATATTTTCTATTTTTGAATGTGAAGAAGGTCTCTACCTCAGTGACCTCTCCTATTTATTTGCACTTCTCTTGTAAAATGAATTTGCTTTTTCTTGCATTTTATTTTTTTCATCTGCAAAGTTTTTTAAAAGACCCATTCATATTTCAAGTCTGTCTACTTTTCTTATTTCAAAAACACAGAAATAAAAGAGCTGCTGTTAGGAACCTTTGAAAAGGTCTTTCCTTTCATTTATATTTAGTTGTAAGTAATAATTTTTGTTCTGTGTAAATCACCCGGGGATACTGACGGCGGTGGCAGTGATAGTGGTGGGGCTGAGGGTACTGTTGCTGCTTAGTTTAAGAATGACTGCTGAGATCTGTGTATTTGGTTTTCCATGAGCAAAGTTTGGAAAAATAGACTCATTAGGCATGTTCTGATAAATAAGTTACTCTTTCACACCAGCTTGAGGTCTGTCTGTTTATTAAGGTGTTTCTCAGCCACACTGTTGTACGCAGGGAACTCCCAGTCATTCCTTGCTTTTGCTCATACAATGTACTTCTGTGCCACATCCTATCTGTAACATCTAAATGCCACCCAGAGCCCTCCTTCCAGTCCCTTGCTATCAGCCACTGGGACTGGAAAGTCTGCCTAGAGAGCAGCTGAGACTGAACCACTGTTCTGTTGATCACATTCATACTCACGTTCTAGCAGCCGTTCTCGAGCGTGTGTCTATGTTCCCTTCAGACATGGACAGCCAGGCTCGCCACATGGCGCTCAGCAGCCTCTTCACGGAAGTCCTAATGATGATGAACAACGCAGCTGTTCCAACAGCAGAGTTCCTCCGGGGCAGCATCCGGACCTGGATTGGCCAGAAAGTGCATGGGCTAGTGGTGCTACCCCTTTTAACCGCTGCCTGCCAGAGCCTGGCTTCCGTCCGCCACATGGCGGAGACCGCAGAAGCCTGCATCACTGCCTACTTCAAAGAAAGTAAGAGGACGTCATCTTATGCTCTCATTACATTGATCTTTTGCAGGCAAGATTAAAGCTGCTTTGTCATTAGGAGATCTTTCCAGACTCTTCCCAGTGAGGGATTGTACCATTCTAATTTCTGCTTTGTAAATGGTGTGAGTGCTTCAGAATATATATATCTCTCTTTTTCAGAAAAGATCGCAGTTAGCATGAGAACATATGGCCTGTGTCTGTTGGTACAGTCACATGTTTCAAGGCAGAAAAGCTCTAACTCATTTTACATTGGTTTTAGAGTATCAGACCAACCCGTTATAATAGGCAGATCATGCTATGTCACAGGCCAAGTCATAGTCCTCGAAGAAAAGGCTGTCAACCAGAATCTATATGATAATGTGCCACTAGGTTAATTTTCCCTAATATCCAGATACACATCTCAATTCACAGTGGCAGAGAAAGAAGGGTATTGGAGCCAGGATCGAGGAAGTGCCCATAACCTGCCATCCGTCCTGTCCTGACAACCCATGAACAATCCATGTCCACCCGTGAGGTAGAGCTGTGCACGTCACCATGCCACCACACCCTCACTCCACCTAAAGAGTGGAGAATCATTAGGATAGCACTCCTCTTCCAAATTCATTTATGTTATTAAAAATCAAATGGTTTCTGTCAAGATACGAGTCAACCTAAACTTTGATAAGTAAAAATACTTACGATAGACTGAGTGATAACATTTTCCCTTGGAAAAGCTTAAGCGTTCATACATACTTAAAAATGGTATTAAAATTAGAACTCTCAGATGACTGAGACAGGCAGTATCTACATGAGATTTTAATAATATAATAAGAAAGGTGATTTATAAACATGCCATGCAGAACTCTGATTTCTTAACCTCCGCTAGTGGCTAGCTTGGGGACAGGTATCTAGCACGAGGGCTTTCCAGTATAAGCCCTGGGGTCATTTCACTTGTGTGGCCTCCAGGGCCAACGTGAGAAATGTCTTGACCTAAAGCTTAAAAGTAAAAAGACTCATTAGACTTGTTAAGTAGTTTGATTCCTGTTTATATCTTGATGTCTTCTCTTGGCGTTCTGTTCTCAGGCTCCCTCAATCAAAATTTAGGATGGGGCCCCATTCTGGTGTCCCTTCAAGTTCCTGAGCTCACCATGGAAGAATTTCTGCAGGAGTGCCTAGCTCTCGGCAGTTACTTGACGCTTTATGTCTACCTGCTTCAGTGTTTAAATAGCGAACA
>NW_012142857.1:1949805-1973149 GCF_000956105.1 Propithecus coquereli | reverse complement strand
AAAGAGAAGATAAATAGGAAGAAACTAAGAATGAGGAGCAATGAAACTGGCAAATGTGTGGGTAAATCTAAATGAAATCTGACTGTATAAAACAAGAATAACAGTGATGTCTTGTTGGGCTATGGCAACGGCAGGGAAGGTGAAAGCAATTAGGATGTTTCAAAGCCCTTGCATTGTCTGGGACCCAATTTACATCAGACTTGGAAAAATCAGGAATGCATGATGTCATTTGTAGGATAATCATTATCAGAGTGTTAAGACAGTGTTTAACTTCCAAAGTAAAAGAGGGAAAAAGTAGACTAATAAATAATGTAAAAGAAGCAAATAAAAGAGAGAAAAAGGAATGTAGAGTAGGAGGGACAAATAAGATGCACATGGTAAGATAGTAGATTAGACCCAATGGCATCAGTAATTATATTAAATGCGAATGACTGAGATTGCCACACTGGATAAAACAAGGAAGAAAAAGATAACTCAGTAGAAAAAAGCTGGACAAGAGCTTTGAAACAACATTCTACAAAAGAAAATATCCCAATGACCAGTAACTGTAAGAAAATGTGCTAAACCTTGTTAATAATCACACCCATTTCATATAGATATTATAAATATCAAATGAGATAATAACATCTAAAATTTTAGCACCAGCCTAGCAACTCAGCAACGTTCAGTGAATGTTCGAGAAAAAAAGAAAGAAAAATCAGCCAGCACTGTTAGAGAAACTGTTCCGGAGTTGGTCACATGTGACTGGACCAGGAAGGTTGAATAATAGCTGACCAGGGAAAGGGGAGAGGGTATTCTAGAGAGATCTAATCAGGAGAGTGATAGGATCAGATCTGGTTTTTAGGAAAACATTTATTTTTGGCCCTGTTGATGATGAACAGGAAGGGGCGAGACTGGGCTCTGTTAGGAGGCTTATTGTGGTAATCTGTTCCTGTGAGTCAGCATTGAAAGATGCAGTTGCTATTCAGTTGAAATTCAGAGATAAGGCCTTTATTACCAAGAATATTTGTACTCATAGAAATATGTGAAAAAATAAATATTCACATATGCATACTGTTGTTATCTCTCTCAAAGTTTTTTTTTTTAGTCTTTGCTTGATAATAAGTAGGTCTTTTAGTAACATTGAGTGAGGGTTTATTTAACCCTATATAACCCGGTTTTGATGGGTGTGATGAGTAAGAGCTCTCTCAACTTTTTATCATTCCCATTGACATAAATACTGAATCCTTGTGGTGTGAAAGCCACAGTTCTATTCCATAAAAAATAAAAAAAAAGAAACACCCAACTTAGGGAGAACTAGAAATAGTTGGCAAAAATTAATGCCTTTTAACTCTCAGCGAAACATATTTTCTATTTTTGAATGTGAAGAAGGTCTCTACCTCAGTGACCTCTCCTATTTATTTGCACTTCTCTTGTAAAATGAATTTGCTTTTTCTTGCATTTTATTTTTTTCATCTGCAAAGTTTTTTAAAAGACCCATTCATATTTCAAGTCTGTCTACTTTTCTTATTTCAAAAACACAGAAATAAAAGAGCTGCTGTTAGGAACCTTTGAAAAGGTCTTTCCTTTCATTTATATTTAGTTGTAAGTAATAATTTTTGTTCTGTGTAAATCACCCGGGGATACTGACGGCAGTAGCAGTGATAGTAGTGGGGCTGGTGGTACTGTTGCTGCTTAGTTTAAGAATGACTGCTGAGATCTGTGTATTTGGTTTTCCATGAGCAAAGTTTGGAAAAATAGACTCATTAGGCATGTTCTGATAAATAAGTTACTCTTTCACACCAGCTTGAGGTCTGTCTGTTTATTAAGGTGTTTCTCAGCCACACTGTTGTACGCAGGGAACTCCCAGTCATTCCTTGCTTTTGCTCATACAAAGTACTTCTGTGCCACATCCTATCTGTAACATCTAAATGCCACCCAGAGCCCTCCTTCCAGTCCCTTGCAATCAGCCACTGGGACTGGAAAGTCTGCCTAGAGAGCAGCTGAGACTGAACCACTGTTCTGTTGATCACATTCATACTCACGTTCTAGCAGCCGTTCTTGAGCGTGTGTCTATGTTCCCTTCAGACATGGACAGCCAGGCTCGCCACATGGCGCTCAGCAGCCTCTTCACGGAAGTCCTAATGATGATGAACAACGCAGCTGTTCCAACAGCAGAGTTCCTCCGGGGCAGCATCCGGACCTGGATTGGCCAAAAAGTGCATGGGCTAGTGGTGCTACCCCTTTTAACCGCTGCCTGCCAGAGCCTGGCTTCCGTCCGCCACATGGCGGAGACCGCAGAAGCCTGCATCACTGCCTACTTCAAAGAAAGTAAGAGGACGTCATCTTATGCTCTCATTATATTGATCTTTTGCAGGCAAGATTAAAGCTGCTTTGTCATTAGGAGATCTTTCCAGACTCTTCCCAATGAGGGATTGTACCATTCTAATTTCTGCTTTGTAAATGGTGTGAGTGCTTCAGAATATATATATCTCTCTTTTTCAGAAAAGATCGCAGTTAGCATGAGAACCTATGGCCTGTGTCTGTTGGTACAGTCACATGTTTCAAGGCAGAAAAGCTCTAACTCATTTTACATTGGTTATAGAGTATCAGACCAACCCGTTATAATAGGCAGATCATGCTATGTCACAGGCCAAGTCATAGTCCTCGAAGAAAAGGCTGTCAACCAGAATCTATATGATAATGTGCCACTAGGTTAATTTTCCCTAATATCCAGATACACATCTCAATTCACAGTGGCAGAGAAAGAAGGGTATTGGAACCAGGATCCAGGAAGTGCCCATAACCTGCCATCCGTCCTGTCCTGACAACCCATGAACAATCCATGTCCACCCGTGAGGTAGAGCTGTGCACGTCACCGTGCCACCACACCCTCACTCCACCTAAAGAGTGGAGAATCATTAGGATAGCACTCCTCTTCCAAATTCATTTATGTTATTAAAAATCAAATGGTTTCTGTCAAGATATGAGTCAACCTAAGCTTTGATAAGTAAAAATACTTAATGATAGACTGAGTGATAACATTTTCCCTTGGAAAAGCTTAAGCGTTCATACATACTTAAAAATGGTATTAAAATTAAAACTCTCAGATGACTGAGACAGGCAGTATCTACATGAGATTTTAATAATATAATAAGAAAGGTGATTTATAAACATGCATCCCAGAACTCTGATTTCTTAACCTCCGCTAGTGGCTAGCTTGGGGACAGGCATCTAGCACGAGGGCTTTCCAATATAAGCCCTGGGGTCATTTCACTTGTGTGGCCTTCAGGGCCAACGTGAGAAATGTGGTCTTGACCTAAAGCTTAAAAGTAAAAAGACTCATTAGACTTGTTAAGTCGTTTGATTCCTGTTTATATCTTGATGTCTTCTCTTGGCGTTCTGTTCTCAGGCTCCCTCAATCAAAATTTAGGATGGGGCCCCATTCTGGTGTCCCTTCAAGTTCCTGAGCTCACCATGGAAGAATTTCTGCAGGAGTGCCTAGCTCTCGGCAGTTACTTGACGCTTTATGTCTACCTGCTTCAGTGTTTAAATAGCGAACAAACTCTAAGGAACGAAATGAAAGTGCTCCTTATCTTAAGCAAGTGGTTGGAACAGGTGTATCCAGGGTACGTTTGGCCCTCTGGCTGTTGTATCAAACTCGTATTTGGTTAACTTGGAATTTAGAGTTTATGTGTGTGTTTAAGTCTACACACACAAAAAAGGGATGCGTAAAAAACAAGGCTGTGAGGTACAGTGACACTTGTTTTGGAAAGGTTCTGCCTCTGATGCCTTCGATGGGCTAATTTTCTAAGCAAGTTTTTTATTTCCGAAAACCAGCATTTTGAAACACTGAGCTTCAGCTTCCTTACCAGTTGAGATGATAATCCCTACCTTAAAGGGCTGTTCTGAGGACTAAGTGGAAGAACATAAAGCCCACTACTTTTTAACATTATCACCCATTAGCCTAAGCTTACAAAGTACTAAATGTCCGTTATACTTAAAACTCAAATGTAGACTTTCAGTTAAATGAGAGTGGAAAAAAAATCCACTTCTAATTTTATTTTCCTCTGCTGTCTCCCCCAGCTCCGTGCAGGAAGAGGCGAAGCTATTTTTGTGGTGGCACCAAGTCCTGCAGCTGTCCCTGATCCAGATGGAGCAGAATGACTCCGTCCTGACGGAATCTGTCATTCGAATCCTGCTCATGCTTCAGAGCAGGCAGAGCCTTGTGGCAGAGGAGAGGCTCAGCTCTGGGATCCTGGGGGCAATCGGGCTGGGCCGGAAGTCGCCCTTGTCTAACAGGTAAGGAAGCGTCGACCGCTGCTGTTCTAAATGGGCTTCAGACATATGCACCTGCGTTCAAGTTGTGATACTTTAGTAGGTTTCTCAACTTAGGATCTAGGTTTTCCAGAAAGATTAATGGGAAAAAAAAACCAGAGTCTGATTGCATCTTTCCATTCTGAAAAGCATGTTTGTTTTTTCTTACCTTTTAAAAAAACCCTTCAAGTTCAAACAGTATTTTTTTAATAGTATCTCTTGTATTTTGACCCCATAACCTGACTGCTGATTTCTTCTTCCATAACCTACTGATTTCTTTTTGGTTTTGAGCCAGTGATGATATGCGGAGTTAGGTTAAAATCCCCCAGTCACCTGCTTTCTTGCAGGCACTGGATGAGCTCAGGGAGATGCAGAACCTGTGAGGGGCTTAATCTGGTGAACTGTCAAGGCATCAAGATGGGTTGAGGTCAGTGGGTAAGAAGGATAAGTAAGAAGGATGAGTAATGAGAAGCAGGTCTAGGTTTTTGTTGCTAAAAATCCCAAGGCACAAAAGAATTTGCCATTCGCTTCCCATGTAATCTCATAATGCTTACTTACTGCATGGTTTTCTTCTCAAGCCCATGTCAATGTTGAAGAGAGTCGGAATACCACGCTGATGTCAGCATCCTTGTGGAATAGCCCATCATGTTGTTGTAACTTTGGGAACCACTCATTCCAAACCAGTTAACATCATGTTTCTTTGTTTTCGTAGAATTTAGCAAGACTCTGTGATTTTGTTTCACTTAAATTTGGCTGTGTATCTTTTGCTCGAATCAAGTGCTTTTATTATTTTTTTATTGTGGTAAAATGCATAGAACTTAAAACTTTCCAAGGCCACCACTTTAATAAGCACAATTCAGTGACATTTAGTACATTCCTAGTATTGTTGCAGCCATCACCACAATCTAGTTTCAGAATGTTTTCATCAGCCTGAAAGGAAGCCCTGTACCCATTAAATAGTCACCTCCATTCTCTTCAGCCCCCAATCTCTGGTGACCACTAATTGACATTATAAGTTTATGCATTAAATACTACTTTGGACATTTCATATAAATGGAATCATATCATTGTGGCCTCTTATGTCTGACTTATGTAACATAAAGTTTATCCAAATTGTAGCATGTGTAAGAATTTCATTCCTTTTTATGGCTGAATAATTTTCCATTGTATACCATGCTTTGCACATTTTGTTTATCCATTCATCAGCTCATGGGCATTTGGATTATTTCAACCTTTTGGCTGTTAAGGGCAATGCTGCTATGAACATTTGTGTATGAGTTTTTGTTAGAACATCTGCTTTCAGTTTTTTGGGTATATACCCAGGAGTGGAATTGCTGGGTCATATGGTAGCTCTATGTTTCACTTATTGAGCAACTGCCAAGCTGTCTTCCGCAGCATTTACATTTCCACCAGCAATGTATGAAGGTTCCATTTATTTCACATCTTTGCCAATGCTTCCATTCTCGAATCTGAATTACGCATATGTTTTTTATATGGTAATAATAGAAGGGAAGATGAAAGCTCCTTCTTGATCATATTTAAGATTTTTCTGAAGAGACTAATAACACAGTAGATCTGGAAGTATGTTTATCTTGTTTTTTAATAGAAAATACGGTATTTGTTTAAAAATACTTACTTTAATAGTCATGTACTTCCTCCGACCTCTCCCTAATGCCCAAGGTTCCGTGTGGTTGCCCGAGGCATGGCTGCCTTCCTTTCAGTTCAGGTTCCTGCAGAAGATCAGATCCGTTTGAAGCCTGGCTCTGAGTTACATCTGACCCCAAAAGCTCAGCAGGTCAGTATTTATAGAGAAGGGTTAGTGGTTTTCCAGCACGTCTTTCCCAGAAGGTGGGGAGGTGGCAGCTCTGGCCTGTACACACCGTGACGTGATGCCCTGCAGTGGTGCAGCGTTCCTTCTTGTGTGCCCCGCTGAGTGGAAAATGGCTATGTGTGCCCACCTCAGATTCTAGACCAGTCTTTGTAAGCACTTGCCTAGAGCACTCTTACTGCTATGGGCAAGCCAGTCTAGAACTGAATTTGGTCCTGATGAGTGTGAATAGGCACTGACCTGCCACATGCCGGGGCTGGCTTAACAGATGCGGCCACAGTTGAGATGGTTGTGAATTAGCTGAGCTTTAACTGGGAACCAAGGAACTGGTTCCTGTTTTGTGATTCTGAAGGTTGATCACTGTTGGCAGATGCTGGACTAACCTAACGGAGAGAGAATGGTAGCTGTGACAAATCACAGTTTGTTCCAAAAACATGGAAGGTCACGTGGCAGTGGCCCCATTCCTATAACCTGTAAACAAGCTGGCCAGGTACAAAGGTGTGCAGTATGAAATGATGGCCGAGTGCTTCCTACATGCCAGGCACTGTTCTAAGTTTTAACTCAATGAGTTACAGTTTTAACTCATTTAATCCTCATAACAACCCTATAGCACAGAAGCTATTATTATCCTGATTTTGTGGATAAGGAAACAGAGAGGCTAAGTAATTTTCCCCAAATCACACAGTTAGTACATGTTGGGGCTGGGATTCACACCAGCCAGTCCGGCTCCAGGCTTTTCCCCCTCACCACTTTGCATGGCTGTCTCTGTACACGTAAGTGTCTGGACCCCTCAGCTCCTCTCCTGTGCGGGTTTATGGTGTCTAAGCCAGCCACATGCAGTGTGAGATCTTGGTTATTAAGAGCAAGGATCAGAGAGTAAATTGGCATGTTCTTCACAGGGATCTTGGCCTATAAAAAACCTCATATTTGTCACCCCTGTTCACCAACTGCCGTTCGAATCCCCCGTTGTCTTCTGTGAGATATCACAAGTGAGCATGAGTCTTTGAGGGCAGGTTGTAGAGTCAGTGAGATGCGCTGCAGGGTATATTTGACAACTCTTAACTCTTTTGTGACCACTGGTACTTGCAGCATCAGTACTTTGCTTTAGCTGGGGCGGGTCACCAAGGCCTCACCTCTCTTTGCCCACATTCCTTTAGACTTAAACTGATGGCTCCGTGCATGCCCCTACTTGTCATCAGGATTTTCAGATTTGAAAAAAGCCATCTTTTTACAAAATGATTAATCTTAGGCAGACTGTCAAAGTAGACCATTTGGGTGGCTAAATTTAAAAATAGAAAGGGAGAGGAGAGAGACAGGACACTGCAGTTCATGGGAGTGCCTGTCTTCATCGATTCCTATTCTTAGATTGAACTCTGTTCACACAGCTCTTAGCTTGATACCTAAATCCCTTCAGTTGTTTATTTTCGACCCTAAGACTTCCATCTACAGCCCACCTGGCAATTTATTTCTAAGCTTCCAGTTCCTTTACCATCCTCAAAAAAATCTCTAAAGAAACTAAAAGAAAAAAAAAAATCCCTCCTCGTTTTCTGAACCAAGCAAATTCCATCTTTTAATATATATTCTCTAGCGAGGTGATTCCCATAGATGGGACAGGAAGGGAGAGGGGAACTCCGCGGTGGTGGGTATGTCACCTTGAGGAAGGGCCTGTGGTCAGGGCCTTGGGGTGGGGGAGCTTACGCACTTGGAAAGCAAAACTCCCCACCCCAAGAACTGCTACTGTTGTGACTTTTTGTTTTCTCCATATACAGTCTCTTCTCCTTCTCTTCTCCTACTATGAAGGAAGGAAAAATTAAAATTATGGAGTCGAGGAATGTATTTTTTCTTCCTCTGAAGAGAGGCGGGGGAGGCTTTTCTTCCACTGATTCTGGGCCATTTGTCAGACGGAATCGGGAGGAACTTGATCTGTACTTTATGTTTCTTGGCCGATTTAATGATCTGTCATTTACCTTCAGCAGCACTTAGCAACTGGTTTCTTTAGAATTTCATTCAGTTAGACAGTTTAATGTGACATTATTTTGTAACCTAGGAACAAATCCCACAGCATATTAAACAGGTCTCACCTTAGCAAGGTGCAGCTGGTGCCTGTGATTTCCAGTTGGGCTCCAGGAAAAGAGGAAGCAGATGATGTGGTGGGGAGGATCCCGCAGGTGGTACTGGGGAGAACTGCGACAGGGCAGGCTGCAGTAGTGGGTGTGGCAGGTGAGGTGTCCAGCAGTGAGACCAGCCTGCTGCAGCAGCGGCTATTGGTAAGGAAGCCTTGGGAAATAGCAGGGAACAGGAAGAAGGAAGGCTGGGCATGGGAGGCTGCAAAAGCCAGAGGGGCTGGCGTTGCTGGACACCTTCTGCTGTGGTTAATCACTGCCTGCCTTCCAGATCCGAACCTCAGTTCTGTAGGCTTCCGTCCCTTTAGGCTCACAGCTGAACCGGGTAGTAATAGTAGGTGTGCTCCACCTGTGGCAGTCAGGTTACATGCATCTGTGAAGTTAACCCTCTGTCTTCTGTGTCTTTTAGGCTCTGAATGCTCTTGAGTCCATGACATTGAGTAAGCAGTATGTTGAGTACCAGGATCAGATATCACAAGCCGCCCAGTTTATAAAGCATCCTGGCCATTGCCTCCAAGATGGGAAGATCTTCCTGGCTCTTCTCGTTAACTGTTTGTATCCAGAAGTGCATTATTTGGACAACATACGATAGTGATCCTGAGGCTCTTGAAACCCCCCTTGCTGTTTATGTTTACATTTAACTTTGCTGTTGCACAAGTAACTTTGCTCAGTTTCACCGCAGAGCTCCGTTTGGCCAACGAGTAGTTGACTGAGATGCAAGTCTGGAGGCGTTAGATAATTCTGTGTGGTGTGTGTATGTTTTCTTACCTCTTAAAACTTTGTGGGGACTTTGCAGTTTTTATGTTCATCCACAGGAGAAACTTACTGAGTTCCACTTGGGTACAGAGCCACTCACAGTTGCCAAATGTCCCAGTCATCTCACAAGAGCCCCAGATGGAGTTCTCTGTCTGTCTCCCTGCCTGTCTCCCCTTTTTATTTAAATGTTAAGACTCCTGTCCAGATCTGACGACTTTGGGAGTCATGTAGAACCCTCACTTTTGAACCCTGTTGGTGTCCCTCCAAAGTAAAAAAGTCAACTTTGACAATTTCTGCATTTCTCAGATGTGGAGAAATACACTAGCTTTAACGTATTATTTCTCTCAGAAAGGAGATAAGTGAGTCCTGTGTACAATATGATCCCTTGATCCTGGTCACAGTGGATAGCAGAGATGGTGACAAGTCCATTTCCATCCAGTCACGTGTCCTCATGGAGAAGGAGCCACCTATCTGGATTGGGGGTGCCAGCTGGGCGGGCTGGGATCAGCGTGCTTTGCACGGGTGGCTCTGTTTGGTCCCTGTGGTGGGGCGTACAGGCAGGGCTGACTCTCCCCAGTGACAGTCCCTGCATTCCCTCCGGTGCTTCCCCCAGCCTCACTCACATCACCTTCTCAGCCCTGTGGACATGACTGTCTGTTCCCTGCTTGTGTTTTCACTCCACATTTAAACTCAGATGAAGCTCCTGGACCTGCCGAGATACTTGTCCTTGGACACGGGGCCAGGTCAGGAGAACTACGGAAGTTTGGCTTTTTTTCAGTAGCCACGTGCCTTCTGTTAACAGTCCGTTCATTACCAAAGCCTGTGTGTAACGTTGCCTTGTTCTGTTGCCATCTTCTTGCTCATGTTATTTCCCCCAGGAATTAGCAATTTGACTTCTGTCGTCATATGCATAATTCTGTCACCTCAAAATGGATTTGGTTTGTACAACTTGCATACTGTGTCTTTGTTTACAGCTTGTCTATAACCGAGGAATATTTATTTAAAAATGTCTAAACAGCCACCAAGAGCTTTTAGTAGGGGGATATGGATATAGTTAACGGTGATAATCTCTTCTCAAATGTCCTTTTGGAATGCTTCCCCCAACATTTGGAAGTCTGTAGGTACCCCTTTTTATTCCGAACTTCTTTTTTGTTGTTGTTGTGACAGAGTCTTGCTCTGTTGCCCAGGCTCGAGTGCACTGGCGTCAGCCTAGCTCGCAGCAATCTCAAACTCCTGGGCTCAAGCGATCCTCCTGCCTCTATTCCGAACTTCTTTAGTTGGACAGAACAATTCTGCCTCACAGACGAGCTTTGGAGCTCTGACAGAGAACATCCCTGTTCAGTGTCTGAGTTTTATAGGCCACAAAGTGTCCATCTCAGAGGGACATGTCTCAGCTTCCCTTGTCTTCGCTTCCCTCCATCTTCCAAATCAGTTACCTTGTTCTGTGTATAAGAAAAGTTTAGAAGCTGTGGACAGCTTAATTGGCTGATTTGGCAACAATGATTTTGTGACAGGAAATATTTTATGTGGTGTTTTCTTTGAGGAGGTTGTAATTATTGATATCCTAGAATGTGAAATTTTTGATAGTATATACATTTTAAAGAATAATGATTAATCTGTTAATTTTTGAAAGTTTATAACATAATGTATTTGGTCTGTAAAAATTATAAAAATAAAATCAATCTTTGGTTGTGACTGATAAGAATCCAAATTATAGAGATATTGCACTATCTGGTAAAGTATTTCACTTGTTAAAGGTGATATTGATTTTTATGCCTCATGTCATCCGATTTATTGATATTGTAACTTGATTATCAGAGGTGGTCCGTAAAAGTACTCCGTCTTTAACTCCCTCATGCTTAATGTCAGGAGGTTGACTCAACTCATAGGTTCCCGTGAGAAAATCTGGGCTAAGAGTAAAGAAACCCAGGCAGTTCAGAATACTGCCATGCTGCTGTGGCCTCCTGGGGAAAAGGCAGCAGATAGACCAGGCTGCCCATCGGCTTGCAGGGGTAATGAGCCTCTGCTTGAAAAACTGTTGGCCTCCAGGGAGCGCAGGGTCACAGTTTTAGATACAGTGACGGGTGCTACACATCGGTACTGGGATCAAGCAAGACCACGGCCAGCCTCCTTGTAAGGATGCCTGACAGCTTCCTGGGAGCAGGAGGACGCAGTGTTCTGGCGGCCATGAAAAGCATCTCTCAGCTTCTCTGTTCATCGATACCCACCCTGCGATGCACAGGTGGGTCAGAGAGGCATCACATCCCCAAACTGCGTCGCTGCACCGCCTAACTAGAGCAGTGAAGGGCACAACGCTGGAAGGCACAGGATGCGTCTGCGCGGCGTGATGGTGGCAATGGGGCCGGGCCCCTCCTGCACGTGTTTCCAAAGCTCCTGCACACACAGGATCTGAACTCCGAGGCACGACTTGTTTCTTAATCTCACCATCAGTGTGCTGGCTCAGTCATCGAATGCTTCTGCTGCCCTGGGCTTGTGCCCGAGTCTCTCAGTTCTTTGAGGTTGGGGGAAGAAGCTTAGTCCAGAAAATGAGAACCCACAGACCAACCTAACCTCCCTTCAACCAAGTGACAGCCTCCTTGTTCCTCCCAGTCAGTCACCAAAATCGTTGTATCCGTGTCATACAAGTTATGAGTGAACCTGTCCGCCTTCCTTTGAATGAAGGTGATGTACAGGTTTT
Source organism: Propithecus coquereli (assembly GCF_000956105.1). NCBI lineage: Eukaryota > Metazoa > Chordata > Mammalia > Primates > Indriidae > Propithecus > Propithecus coquereli. The sequence goes on along the minus strand of NW_012142857.1, from coordinate 1,961,448 downwards.
CATTTGGTTTTTATTTTTTTGTGAAGTCTCACTCCGTCAAAGCTGGAGGGCGGTGGCATGTGCGTAGCTGACTGCAGCCCCGAGCTCCTGGCCGCACGCAGTTCTCCCAGCTGAGCCTCCCTCGTAGCCTGGGACTACAGGTGTGAGCCGTCATGGCCGGCCCTCATTGATTTTTTATTCCTAAAATTAATTTATTTCTTCCGGAGCAGGAAGCAAATATCCTGGAATCGTAGACTTTTAAAGTCAGAAGGATTGTGAAAGTTCACCCACTCCCACCACTCACTCAGCCAGGCTCTTCCAGCCTCTCCCCTGCCCCATCCCCTGCCTGGCAGTTCAGCCCCTGCCGGGCAAGCCCAGGCTGCCACTGGTGGCTCTTTCCATAGTTCTGCTTTGTGCTGACCCAGATGCCTCCTGGTGGTGTTGCCTGTTTCTCAGGGTCCTGCCTGGAGCAGTCCAGGCTGGGGCTGCTCTCTTGTCCCCCCACTGCACAGACCTTCAGACATTGTCGGTCACATCTCTGACACCCCCACCTCTTAGTCATCCTCTGCAGGTTAAATACCCGTTTCTTTAGTCCCCTCCCACCACGATGTCTAACAGGGCTGCATTTGGGGGGCAGTGCCCAAACTCATCCATGTTATCCTGACAGGGCTGTGCCCAGGATTGGCGGGACCACAAGAGCGTGCTTCCTTGAATTTTATGGCCCTGGTGCCTCCCTTGCCTCATCCCAACCCCTGCCCTGGATTAGGGTCACACCAGTGTGCCCCAAGCAATGTAGTTCCCTCCCCTGGACACTTGGGCGGCGCCAGCTTTTCAGTAGTTGTGTCCCGTGGTCGGCACATTAAACCAGTGGCAAGTTCAAACTGCAGGCCTCGGTCGTCGCCCAAGACTGGTCTCATCCCACATCTGTGGGACAGGTATGACCATAAGCCACTTTGCACTTAATCCTTCACTGTTCTTCTCTCCATTTGGGCCAACTTTCCAGCTATTTTAAGATAGTTATCTGATCATTTTTCTGATCCGTTAACATGTTATTAAGCAAGATGGAGAATATAATATTGGGAAATCAGCATGTTGCTTTAAAAAAAAAAGCGTCCCCTTCTGTGTTCTCCCACTTATCTCTGGGTTGTGCTGCATAAAGTTCTAGACTTACCAATGCTGACCTCCTTCTGGTCCACGGTGATACTTGTGTGTTTCAGAGCAGGCCTCAGGCATCCGGTGTCCTGGAGCAGCTGTGTTCAAAGTTTCCTTCACTCTGGGTAGGTTCCTGATTCCTGATGACAATGACTCGAAAAGAAAATTATACTGCTGATCCCATTTTGAGATAATGAAATTGCTATGAAATGTTGATTATAACTTTTATTTTTTAATGTACAGATGTAATACCTCTCACTGGGCACCAAGAGAATTTATTTTTCTTTCTGTGGTTTAAAATCACTTATGTGGAAACAAATACTTCTTAAGTGTATTAAACTCTTTTCCTTCCCACATGTCTGGTGTGACTTTTAAAAACCACAACTGAATTATGGTCATTAAATGTGCACTGTTCACTTATTCATTGTTCAGTATTTTACATGCTCATACAAAGGATGAGTTTTATATAATGGTGAGAAACAGGAAGAAATGAGAATTGGTTAAGTAAACTTCTTCAAATAAACTAGATTCAAATTTAATTGACATATGGTGGGCCTCTCTCATTGTTTTTGGCAAGTTGGTTAGCAGGTCTTATTTTCATACATAAATCACACTAAGAAAAATTTTTTTTTTTTTTTGAGACAGAGTCTCACTGTCTTGCCCGGGCTAGAGTGCCGTGGCATCATCATAGCTCACAGCAACCTCAAACTCCTGGGCTCAAGCGATCCTCCTGCCTCAGCCTCCCGAGTAGCTGGGACTACAGGCACACGCCACCATGCCCGGCTAATTTTTTTCTATATATTTTTAGCTGTCCGATTAATTTCTTTCTATTTTTGGTAGAGACGGGGTCTCGCTCTTGCTCAGGCTGGTCTCGAACTCCTGAGCTCAAACGATCCGCCCGCCTCGGCCTCCCAGAGTGCTAGGATTACAGGCGTGAGCCACCGCGCCCAGCCTAAGAAAAATTTTGAATTAGAAAGCTCGTAATGGGTAGAATCTTTAGTCTGTGACCTTTCGCCACAGTGGGTGAGGCCTCTAATTTCACAGAGAATGCATAACTTGGGGGCAGTGGTCCCCAACCTTTTTGGCACCAGGGACCGAGTTCATGGAAGACAGTGTTTCCATGGACTGAGGACGGGTGTGGAGCTCAGGCGGTGATGCGAGCTGTTGTAAATACAGATGAAGTTTCACTCGCTTTGCAACCTGGTCCCTAACAGGCCGGGGACTGGTACCAGGAGTTCGGGACCACAGACTTGGGGGCTTAAGAATTGGCATGGACAGGAGGTTGCCTGGTGATCCCAGAGAGGTCAGGTGAGCCCCTTGAGAGTCTGTATTGTGGCCTTGAGCTTGGTAGGAGGAGGGCCATAAAAGCTGCACGAAAGGCTCCCAAGGCCTGAGTTGTGAGGAGGTGGGGGTGGAGGTGCCTCTGGGAGGCCAGAGCTGCCAGGGGAGGGCAGTGTAACCCTAGCTCTGTCGTGGTCTGCTGGGGAAAGCCACCTGCAGCATGGGAATGCCAGGGAGTTCCTCTGTAGTGTCAGGGGCACCTTGAGTCCGTGGTGGTGTGGTAGGAGGGTCTGCACATTCACCAGTTTGGGATTCTGCTGGGACAGGACCTTCTGGGAGTGGGGTGTGTCTCCCCCTCCCTTGCCTGGGCTTGGCTTCTTTTTCCCAATGGAATCACAGAATTTAAGGGTTGGAAAGTGGCTTAGAGACAAGTTGTCCCACCTTCTAGTGTAGCAATCAAGTTAACCATCTCCAGACCAGTGGGCATCTTTGTGGGGACGCTCCCTGAAAGAAACGCTGCTTGGAAAGGGTCCATGCCACCATGGGGCAGCTCAGAAAAGGTCTTCCTCCAAAAATACTCCTCCTCTGAAGACAGCCCTCTTCCCTCTTGGTCTTCCTTTCTAGCCTAAACATTTTTTTAGGAAACAGACCCACTTTCCTGATCTTTTGGTCAGAGTGGACCAAGATGGGCTCTGACCTAGACACTGTATTTTAATATAGTCTAAATTTGTGGCTTAGACCAGATTTACCTTGCAATCCCCAGCTTGCCCTGGTTGGCCTGCTCTGGGCCACTTCCTCCTTAATCAGTATTTCTTAGGGCCTTTCCCTCTAATCCCCTCCTCCCCCCGCGGTCACAGCCAGACCCCGCTGCTGCCTCTGGTCAGGGTGTGGAGGTGAGTTTCTCCACAGGGGCTCTCCTGGGCAACCTGCAGCCCTGGGGGCCCTTCAAGGTCACTGGCGCAGGACTTGGGGACAGGCTATGGAGGAGGAAGGTCTGGAATCCCAAAGCCCAAACCCTGGAAAACCCAGAGAGTCCCAATCCCAAATAATTTTGTGTCCTTGTATTGGCAGATCGTGTGTTTCTCTTTTTGGTTTGTAACATATGACAGAGGAAGGAGCCCGGGGGAGGAGGAAAGAGATGGGAGCACAAACGAGGGAAGGAGAAGGCAGTGCCGTGTGGAAGGAGCAGGGCCACAGCTGCCAGGCCTGGATTCTGATCACAGTTTTGTCTGAACACGTGGGACCTTGGCTGGGGCTTTTTCCTCCTTTTAAAATGAGGATAATTCCAGTGTTACCTGGGCTGTTAGTGAGAGCCGCTGGAGATCTCACGGGACTTTGGGATTATGAGAGCCCCAGAAACATGAGGGGCCATTATTATGGCGAGGGAGGGACTAGACCTAAGTGGCCAAGGCTGGAGCCAGGACAAAGCCCAGGAGTCTTAACTCTTGTCTAAGGTCCCTCCCAGCCTGAGGCCTCTGTGACTGGTGGGGCCCACCCCCTGCCCTGCCCTGGCTCTCTTGTCCTGTCTGGCTAGGGGGATACAGGAGAGAACTCAGCCACGTGTCCCCAGCCACCGTTTCCATCTCACCGCAGGGCTTACCTTCACCGCAGCTTATTTGCTGGGCAGTTGCTTCTCATGTCGCTACGTCTAGTTTTAAATTTTCAGATGCTGCTTGTTGAGGGCAGGGGAAGTATGTTGGGCTCACAGTGGACCTGAGAGATCACCAGGTCAGCTGTCGGCCACTTCCTCCCTCGGCCATCCTCAAAGTCTGGTGGGCGCTGGCTGCAGAGGGAAGCCTGCCCTTCAGGGCCTCTGGGCACGAGCGGCTCACGGAGTGCTGTGCCAGGGCTGGGGACAGCTCTAGCCTTGCGCCCTGCACCACAACAGGAAGTCGGATCTAGAAAACACCAAGGCTTCTAGGTCATTCTCTCCCGACTCTGTGGCGCCAGGACAGTGTTGCTTGTGTCTCTGGTCCTTGCTTGCCAGCAACAGAGCCTGAGTACTCCGAGAGGGTCAGATGGGGGAGGGTAGGTGGCTCTGCTCCACCCAGACCTCTCGCAGGGACGGTGCCAGGCTGTGAGGCCAGCCCAGGGGTCACTAGCTCCCCTCTGCCCCCAGGAGCAGCTGCTTTCTCAGGAGGCTGAGCTGGAGGTGGCCTGTGAGCCATGTGCAGCCGTAGGAGGGCCGGCTGTCCTCCTCAGTGTGCTCCCCAGGGCTCATCACTGTGTCCGAAACCGCTCATCAGAGGTGTGCTCCTCTGACAAATGGCACTTCCTTAGTTTCCAAGACGCCCCATTTCAAAGTGCAAATACAGCAGGCGGGACTGCCAGATTGTCAGCTAGCACCGCACATGTCTACGCGTTATGCGGGTTATGCCAGGGCTTGCATAAGGGCTTGCTTGGGGATCACCTGGCGTCAACTGGATCCCGGCTCGAAACAACAAACTCAAAAAGACATTTGGAGGACAATTGGAGAAATCTGAATATGGGCTGTAACATAGTATTGAATTAATGTTAATCTTCTCAAGTGTGGTAATGGTATTGAGCCGATAGAGAATGCTCTTGTTCTCGGGAGGTATTTAGGGGTGAGGTGCTGATGCCTGCAGCTTACTGCAAATGGTCCTGCCGAATACACACACGAGCATCAAGCCAATGCGAGTAACTGTCAAATGGAGGTGAGGGTTACGTGAGTGATCGTCTTTTTCAGCTTTTTTGGTGTGTGTTTGAAAATGATCATAATAGAAAGGGGGCAGAATCTCCTGAACTTGTTTAAAATTCCAGTCTCTCCCTGGTCACCCAGCGCCACTCTTCCCTAGCACCCCCAGGCCTGTGGTTCGGTAGGTCCAGGTGCTGCTCAGAACGAGCATCTGAACAAGCTCTCCAGGTGTTCCTGAAGCAGGTGCTCCTCGGAACACACCGGCAGATGCTGCTCTGAGCTCCCAGGGCCCTCGCCCCGGGGCAGCCTGGTTCTGGAGAGGCCAGTGGTCACATGGGGGAAAGCAACCGTGCAGACTATTGCAGGGAGCACCGTTCTTGGGCCCTTGGGTGCGCTGGTCCCCTTCTGCTGCTCTCATCCCTGTTGGGGGCAGCACTGTCCACCTTGTGGAGGGGCGCCCTGCTGCCCCACCTCTGGCCACGCCCCGCCTCCATCCTCATGCTGCAGCGACTTCAACCACTTAAACGTTGCACTGTGTCCCACCTCTTGGTCTTTACTCAGACCGTCCCTTCTTGTTTACCTCCTGAACTCCACTCTCCCCCATAGCCTCCCGCACTTACACGGCCAGAGTGTACCAGCTCCATGTACCCTCCTCCAGGAAGCTTCCTGAGATGGCCAGTTCCTCCTTTTGGGTGCTGCCATAGTACCCCCAGCTACCTCGACTGTGGCCCTGACAACACTTCCACTTACTGTGCCTCTCACTATCTCTGGAGGGCTCCACTGTGCTACGGTGCTGTCCCAAATGTTCCTGGCCTTACTTCTTCCAAGCACCATGTAGAGCTGCACGGGCTGGTTTCTTGTGGGCGTGTGGGGCACGTGGCTAGTTCTGGCTGATGCACAACGATCACAAGTGGGAGGCTCTCCAGAGCTTTCTTTTAACCTCCAGCCCAGCAATCCACAGCATTACCGATGCTGGATCCCTGGGAGCCAGGACCCCGAGTGACAACGATGAGCAGATGTAGCTCGAGCCATGTCGCTTCGGTGAGAAATAAACACTTGTTTTCAACCACTGTGATTTGGGGGTTTGTTTGTTATCACAGCACAACCCGGCCCACCCTGGTACAGACGCCTTACTCACTTTTGTATCTCCAAACACCTCGCCCAATTGCCAGCACAAAGCAAATACAGAAGAAGTAATTCCTATCACAGTTTTTCTTGGCTGTGAAACTGACCTCAAAGACTAGGCAGATGTTCCAGAGCACACCACTCCCATCCTTAACTTCTTCCCTGGTCGTACAGGACTTTCCACGGAGGGGCCCCAAAGTGTCCCCGTATGAGGAAGTACAAATGCCAACTCCTGTGACCTGTTAACAGCTCAGACAGGCTCCTGGAGGGATCCCAAGGTAACCATGAGCTGTCGTCACTCACCTGCCCTGGAGAAGGCTCTGGCAAGGAGGGGACTTTGCAACCCACTGCTTGCTTCGTGACTGGTGACGATCACTCAACCATCAGACCATCTCCCTTGAAAAAGCATCATGGCCTCTTCTAATGACAAATTTTATTTTTAATTATTATGGGTACATAATAGTTGTACATATTTATAGGGTACATGTGATGTTTTGACACAGGCATACAATGTGTAATGACCTAATCAGGGGGTATCCTTCACCTCAAGCATTTACCATTTCTTTGTGTTAGTAACATTCCAGTTCCACTCTTTTAGTTATTTTAAACTATACACTAAATTACTGTTAACTATAGTCATCCAATTTTGCTACTGAATGCTAGATCTTACTCATTCTACCTAAGCGTATTTCTGTACTCATTTACCATCCCCACTTGACCCTCCTCCCCACCCTTCCAAGCCTCTGCTAACCATCACTCTACTCTAGCCCCACGAGTTCAGTTTTTTTTGGCTCCCACATATGAGTGGGAACATTTGATATTTGTCTTTCTGTGCCTGGCTTATTTCACATTATTTCATAATGCCTTCCAGTTCCAAACACTGGTTGTTGAAATGACAGGATTTCATTCTTTTTATGGGTGAATAGTATTCCATTGTGTATTTGTAATATATTTTCATTATCCATTCATCCACTGATGGACGCTTAGGTTGATTCCATTTCTTGGCTATGATAAATAAATGTGGAGGTGAAGATATCTCTCTGATATACTGATATCCTTTCTTTTGGACATATACCAAGCAATGACATTGCTGGATCCTATGGTAGCTCTATTTTTCGTTTTTTGAGGAACTTCCATATGGCTCTCCATAGTGGCTGTACTAATTTACATTCCCACTAAAAGTGTAAGAAGGTTCCCCTTTCTCCACATCCTTGCCAGCATTTGTTATTGCCTGTCTTTTTGATAGAAGCCATTTTAATTGGGGCAAGACGATATCTCATTCACTGCCTCTTTAGTCCCCTATCCCTGTGGTCCACAACCCCTGGGCCGCAGTCTGGTATCCATCCGTGGCCTATTAGGAAAACAGGGCCTCACATCACTGCCAGAGCTCTGCCTCCTCCTCTGCCCCCTCCTCCGTCTTCCATCTTCCGTGGAAAAATTGTCTTCCATGAAACCGGTCCCCAGTGCCAAAAAGGTTGGGGACCACTGCCCTATCCTGTCGCCCTTTCCTCTTGCCAGCTCACCTGGATCCCAGGCAAGCCTCTTCCCTTTCCCTTGAACATCAAGGCCTGCAGGAGCTAATAGGATCAACAAATTCACACTGGAGTGTAAACAGGGGAGGTAGCACTCCTCAAAAGTCAACCTGGCCAGACTCGAGCAAATGGGGTGAAACTGCCAATGCTTTTAGACTTTGTACATCCTGGGAGGTTGCAGGTCAGAGACCATGCACAGGGTCTCTGCTGGGACCCTCTATCCCAGACCTTTCCTCAGCTCTCCCAGCTCCTAGTCCCTAAGACAGTGGTTTCCAGATGCTTTGAGAGGTGGGTGTTTGATTTCTTTTTCCTAGGGGCCCCAGCTCAAGGCAGTGCAGAGGGTGTGGGACAGTCACAGTGGAAATCCCAGGAAACAGGGGCTTCCTGCCACTGAGTTTCCAGGATTTGATGTCCCTCTGACCATAGGTTTGCTCAGCCCCAGCCCGGGCTTGCTCTCTGGAACCCTCTGTTCTCTGCGAGGCTGCTGTGAGCAGTAGCTTAATCGAGCACTCTTTGCACATCCAAAGGTGGCTCTGCAAGGAGCGGCCTGTGCTGGCCCTCACATCTGCAGACCGCTTTGTACTTTCCAAAGCTCCTTCACATCCGTTATTTCCTCAGATCTTGATAGTCCCGCCAGCCAGGAGGGAAGAATATTATTGTCCTTGTTCAACAGTGGATGAACTGAGACGCGAGAGGTGAAGAAAGTGTTCCCGTACACACAGCAAGTCGGTGACAGAGCAGGACAAAGACTGGGCCTCCAGACCCTATGACGAGTTTCCTGTCTGCTTTGCTATGGTGTCCTAGGTAAGGAAGGGTGAGGGAAGTTTCTGGAAGTTTCACATGAAGTTCATACATTCACACACACAGACACACACACTCTTTCGAAGTGCTGGCCTTGCTGGCATAATACCAGGGGGCTCTGAGACAGATGTCCATGTAGGAGACTGGAAGAGCCTTTGTGTTTAGGATCCGGACCCCCTGGAGGGGTCACCCTGATGGAGGCTGCCCAAGTGCCTGGGGACCTTCAGGAAGGGCTGGACCAGCTAGGCCTGGAATCGGCCTTTATTCCTCACGGTGCACAAATGGGTGTGGGTGGCCGCAGGGCTCCTCACGGTGAGCACGCGGCGGCAGCTGGGCTCCGGGAGTTCATCTGGCTCAAATTTTCATAATTGGACTCCTGAGCCTGGGGCCTGCAGACAGGAGAAAGTTGACTGACCACCCAGTGCAGGGGAGAGCTCCCCGACTGCCCAAAGTGTACCCCAGCAATGGGCCAGGAAGGGGAGACGCCATTGGGGGTGGTGGTGCTGGAACCGACAGGGCTTGGAGACTGACAATGTCAGAGGCAGGGCAGTACAGGAGCAGGGACCGGGCTATGGTTGGTGACAGCAGCCCAGATCGAGCAGACTCTCTGTCTTCCTCTGAGGCTTCAAAACCACGTCGGTGTCCCTGACCTCCAGATGCATGTTTCCAGGCCTGACCTCCTCATCCCCAGCTGCTGTCTCCTTCCTTCTCCCCTGGGACATCTTAATGGGAATCTCAGATCTCAATGTCCTCTGGTGCTATACGTGGTCCTTGCCGCCCCCTGCCTCCTCTTGTCTTCATCTCAGTATGCAGCACCCAGGGCTCAAGCTCCAACCCTGGGCAACCTGGCAGCGTCCCACACTGCATGCTGCCCACCCGGTCCTCGGGGGTCGGGGGGAGCCTGGCCTCCCATGTCCCCGCTCCGCTACTGCGCCTTCATCCAAGCAGCCGAGCCAGCCTCAGCCTTGCCATTGGCCTCCTCCCACATCTCCTGGCCCCCGCTTGTTCTGACCGGGCCATTCATCTGCTTGAAACCATTCGGCGACTTCCCACCGCACCCAGAATAACCCCCACAGCCACGCCTGCCTCCTTCCCTGGTCTCACCTGAGCCTTTGTACTTGCCTTTCCCCCTCTTTGGACCCCTGTCCCCTCTACCCCCTGCTCCAGCCTCCGTCTTCAGGTCTCCTCAAGGTCACATCCCCAGGGAGAGCTTCTTGATCTAAAGAGCCACAACCCAGTGGCCGGCCCCTCCCCGTCTCAGATGACCTTGTTCGTGTATTTATCCAAATTCTCTGTGTTGGGATGTGAGTCCTGTGAGGTCAGGGATTTTGCTGTATCTTTAGCATCCCAACCAGTGCCTGGTACATAGTAGATACTCAAATATTTGTTAAATGACAGAACAACGGTTGGCTTTCTGATTCAGGGGCCTTGGTGCTGAAGTAAATTCGCAAAGAAAAGGGACACGGGACAGGTTGTGAGACTGAGGGAGATGGTCAAGCGGGCAGCTGGAGAGAGGGGCCGGCCAGGCAGTGGGCACAGGTGGGCGCAGTTATGGGAGTGCCCAGCCCCTCTAATGGGCTCTGAAAGGCTGCACCCCTCCCAACTGCACCCCTGCCCCAGCCAGGATCAGGCACAGACTGTCCAGGGGCTGTGAATTGGCTTCTTTCTCCTGCAACATGGGCCTTCACTGCAGCAGATGCCACCGAACAGGAAAGTGTGGACCCGAGCGAGGGTCAATGACTTCCTAGCCGGGGTCCCTGGGCCCCTCCCCTAGGCCCTCAGAACCTCTGCAGATTTTGTTTGCAAGGCCTTCAGCAGAGTGCCTGGGGGGATGAGTGACCCCAAGGTGGCTTTCGTGTGGGTCTGCCTGTCCAAGAATGTGGAGGGAGGACTACAAGAGGAAACGCAGCCCGGAGGTGTGCAGATAAGACTGAAAAATCATCCTTCAGCAGCATGGCAGGGCTGGGCGTGCGTCTGTGTGTGTGTGTAAGGCAAGCACTTTGGTGCACTGAGGGAGGCGGTGCTTTGGTGGCTGCAAGGAGGGCCCAGACCCTGCCCAAGGCCAAGACCCCAGCCCTACCCGTGTGTTGGCTCTCTCTCCTGCCACCATTCTGAGAAGACTGCCTGCACCCTTTGGCTGATGGGGACTAGATGGGGTGGGGCGTAGGCAGGGGAGCTCACTTACCTCGGTGGGGTGTCCTGAGCGGCTGGGTGCTCTGTGGGAGGGGCAGAGAGAGAGGCGATATCACTCCGTTGCAGGCTCCAGCCTCGGTGCCCTGCCGCCCACCTGCCCCGCTGTGGAAAGGGCTCTCAGAGAAACCACTGTTTGTGCAACAAACAGCAAAGTAGCAGGGTGTAAAGAAGCGATACCTAATCCTTGAGCAGAGTTAGCGGGAAGGGTGGAGTGAGCAGTCCAACAGAAGAAACCGCTTTTCTGAGGACCCCGAAGCACAAGATGCTCGTGAGTTTGAAGAACCACCAAGAAAGCCAGCGTGGCCACAGGAAGGGAGCAGCTAGGGCAACCATGGTAAATTCTGGATTTCTCACTGGAGTTCGAGGATAGTGCTATGGACCTGGGTGCTCTGGGAGGCTCTGGGAAGCCCCCTCCCTCTGTGGGGCACAGAGCAAATTTCCCATGACAACAGCGAGTGGTGCTCTCTCAAGACATCCTGCAAGTTCAAGCTGCAGAGTTTTACACATGCCGTTCCCTCTGCTGGGAATACCACTGTCCCTGTTTACCTAGCTCACGCCTACTTACAGTTTTTGATTAGCTCTCATCCTACTTTTGGGTAAAGCCTTCTCCAGACACCCCACCAGAGCGAGGCATGGGCCTCTGGCTTCTGCAGTACCTGGGGTCTAGGAGAGCACTTCTCACAGCACATCGCAATTGTCTGTTTACCCAGCTCCCGCTGGAGGGCAGGGAACCGCGTCCTACCCAGCTCTGTATTCCCAGCACCTACACGACGCACACTAGGTCCTTAGGATGTTTCCTGCATCATAGGGGAATGGTGCTGTTTAGAAAAGTCTGTGGTCATTATCCAAAGTGGAGCACCACAAGAGCAGCAGAACGGGACCCATTTGTACTCACCATCAAATTGGTATTAACTAATCAACACA
>NW_012142857.1:1923229-1949425 GCF_000956105.1 Propithecus coquereli | reverse complement strand
AAAAAAAAAAAAAAAAAAAGAAAAGTCTGTGGTCAGAGCCCTTCCAGAGGAATCTTGGGTGGCGAGAAAGGGGCGGACTCTAAAGCTAGCTGTCAGGGTCTCTATCTCTGTGCCTCTAGGGACAAGGCAGGTCACTCTCTGAGCCTCAGCGTCCCTATTGTAAAATGGGGCTTTTCGCGCTGGTTTCCACCTGCGGGGCTGGATACCGGGAGAGGAAAGTGAGACGAGGAAAGCGAGACGATGCTCGGGGCAAATAAGACGTTCTGGTCGTGCCCTGTGGTGGGACACGTGGCCTTACCTAAGAGGAGAACCCCGCCCCGCCCCTCGCGCCCTCCTGAGTTCCGGCGCACCCACCTGCGCTGCTGCGGGCGGCGCGGGCGAGCAGGACACCGAGCAGCAGCAGCGCCTTGAGGCCGAGCGCACCGAGCAGGACGACGATGGCAGAGGCCCCGGCCGCGCCGCGGAAGCGGAACAAGTAGACGCTGGCCTCGGCGCGGCCCAGGCTGTTGGCGGCCGTACACGTGTAGCGGCCGTCGTGGGTCAGCGCGGGCAGCTCGGCGGTCACCTGGTGGCCGAGACTCTGAGCCGGGCCCGGCACAGCGGCCGAGCGGTTGCCCAGGGTCGGGCCGGACCAGGCGAGGGCGGGCGGCGGCTCCCCTTCGGCGGTGCAGAGCGCGCGGAAGGTGTGGGCCGGGCCCGGCTGCACCGAGATATTGACGATCCGTGGCGCGGCTGCAGGGAGGCAGAAGGCGGGCGACAGTCACCGAGCCGCTGTTAACGTGGGGTTGGGGGTGGGGGAGGATGAGAAAGCTGACTGCAGTGCGCAAACAGCGGGAAAAGGCAAGGGGTACCCCTCCCTGATCCCTTTGGACTAGAGAGCTGGAGCAGTGTGGGTGGGAAGGCTGGGAGGCGAGGGTGAGCCCTTGGGTGCCAGGTTGCCTGGGTTCCAATACAGGTGTGGTCTTGGACAAGAGATTCTATTATACCTCTCTGTGCCTCAGTTTCTCCATGTGTAAAATGGGGATCATAATAGCACTTAACATAGGGCTGAGAAGATTTGGCAAATTAATACTTCTGGGGTGCTTGGACTAGGGCCTGGTCCCACAGCAAGTGCTAAGTGGTCCTTATTGTTGTAGAGCAGGATTGGAGCTGGAGAGGAGAATCACTGCTCTAGGGATGGGGACCCTGTTTCAGGCATCTTTGTTGGGCACTTGGTGGCTCCCTGTGCACCCCTCAGGGGGCTGCGAGTTTCTTCCATGGCAGGGAGCACACACTCATTGCAGTCCTTGCCATATTTAGCATTACTGTCCCCTCGTCTTTCTCTCCCCTTCATCTGCGAGCTACTGCGACACTCCTTACGAGCGTCATTACAATGCCTATTCCCGGGCCCCACCCAGCCCTTCCTGGGACCGGGATTCTGCATTTTTACCAAGTTCCAGGTGGTCCTAACCCACCCCTAGGTGTGAGACCCTGGGGGATAGAGGAGAAAGGTTGGGTCCTGTCGCCCTTCCTGGCGCAGCGGCGGGCACAGCCCTGGCACCCAGCAAGCCGTCGGGGCGGGCAGGCAGGAAGGGAGGAGAGAGGCCCCGCGCCCTCCTCACCCATCACGTGCAGCCGCAGGCCGTGGCGGCTCTCGTAGCGGTCGTGGACGTCGCCGGAGAACTCGACGCGGCAGAAGTAGCGGCCGTCGTCGGCCAGGGCGACGCGCTCGACGCGCAGCGACAGGTCGTTGCGGCGCGGGTTGCCCAGCAGCCGGAAGCGGCCGTGCAGGCTCAGCGCCGTCTGGCAGAGCTCGCTGCCCCGCGCCGCCGCGCACCGGAACACCTGCGGGCCCGCGTACGGCTCGCCCGCGCGCCAGATGGCCGTCAGCGGCCCGTCGTAGTGGCGGTGCGGGTGCGTGAAGGTGCACGGCAGCACTGCCGCCTCGCCCGCCGCCGCGCTCACCTCCGCCGGCAGCTGCATGGACCAGCGCTGCGCCGGCGCGCCTGCGGGCGGGTGGGCCGCGTGAGGCCTCGGCCCGCACTCGGAGACACCCCCATCTGGGCTGCCGGAACCCCAGCACCCCAGCAAGTTCTGGGGTTCTAGGAAAGCGCCCCTGCCTGGGGCTCTGGAAGGCCCTGGAGTTAGGAATCAACTCTCCCCATACACACCCCAGGGATCCAGAATCCCACCTGGTGACTTGAGAGGCAATCCCTGGGGCCTGCACTGGTGTCTGGACCCTCCTGCCTCTTCCCTGGAACTATTTGCCTCATTCGTGGGGGTCCCACCTCACCTACAGGCTCAGGACCCCATGCCGTTCCCCTTAGTTTCTTCCCCATCAAAACCTGCTCTGCTGCGGGAAAAACCTTGGTATCCCGTGGTTACAGTAGAGTCCCCTGATCCCCAAGGCAGTGATCGTAATGAAAGCACTTACTGTGTACCTCTGTGCTGAGCAAGTTCTCAGTAGTATCTCTTTTAGTTCTTACAAACGAACCTAGAGGTAAGCACAGTTATCCCTGGGTTACATCCCTGGGGCACAGAGAAGTTGAGTAATTGTCTGAGGCCACACAGCTAGGATGAAACTAAGCCAGGGTTCCGACTCAGGATTGACTCACTCCGCAGCCTGCACTCTAGTGCACTACAGCAAGGGACCTTGGGGACTCCAACATTCCTACTTACAGAGGGGAAACTGAGGCCCTGGGAGGAAACAGTACGTTTTGAAGCTAATGTGTTGAGTTGGTGGGTTGGTGGATGAGATCTAGAATCCAGGTCAACCCGAGTGGACCGCGCCCTGACTGACTTCCCCAAAGGCTAGTGCCTGGGCAGGGAGCTGAGAGACCAGAGTGGTGAGCTGTTATGCTGCCTCCTTGCTCTGTGCAACTGGCTCTGGACTCAGTTTCCCCACCTCCCACCTTGAATTGTGGTTGACCTAAGGTCTGGAAGCTGAGCTCTGCCTCCAGCTGGCAGAGGGCTGGGGCCACAGAGCCGGTGCCGTTGCATATGTGTGCCGCTTTGGGCGAGGGCGGAGCGGGTGGGTGGAAGAGTGTCAGTGCCCAGCCTCAGAGGACCAGGCCAGGGTGGTGCCTCCCCAGGGAGGAAGGGAGGCTGCTAAGCCTGCTCAGCAGGTGCCTCCCGGGGTGCAATTCACAAAAGGATCTTTAAAGGGAATAGTAGCTCTTGTATTTCCAAAGGGCTTTGCAATTTACACAGCTCTTTCATATACACCATGTCATGTGACCCTAAAAATACCCAGGGGGAGAAAGGCAAGGCACATACTGTCTTAGATGAAAAAATGAAGGCCCAGAGTCACACAGGTAGACAACGGGAGGAACCCAGCTTTTCTGACTCCAAGCCCAGTGCTCTTTGCTTTTTGAGGTAATTTAGCCCAATTTGCTCCCTGGGCAGGAGTCCCCTCAGCCCACCGCTGGCCGGCCATCCTCCAAGGATCCCATCCATCTATGAATAACCTGCTGGACAGGACATTCCTCCTGCACAGAACCAACATCTCCAGCCACCTGCAGGACCGCCATTGCTCTTTGGAGCATGCAATCCTCTCCCCAGATGGCCCTTCCAGGATCCCATCGTGGCCATCCTGGACCCATGAAGCCTTCTCTTTTCTGGTGGAAAAGTCCCAGTCCTTCACCTGCCCTTCCACAGCCTCACTGTCCTCTTCCTTCAGTGTAGTGTCCTGAGCCAGGTGGCTCCAGGTATATGTGAGCTGCAGAGCGGTATGAGTCCCAGAGTGCTGCCCCGGATCCCTCTGTGGGCTCATGCCCAGCTTGCCGTCAAGTAAAGCCACAAATTCTTTTTTCATAAACCTGACAAGTGGAATTATGCTTTTGAACCCAAGTGGAGGACTTGGTATTTATCTCTAGAAAAAGCTTGTTTGCTCAGTTGTTAATCACCGAAGGACCTAATTTCAAATTTGTGAAATCCTGTCTGAAGATTTTGCTAGTTCACTCAGCTCTTCTTGCTGAAGAAAGCATCTCCCCAATCTTGAAGCTCAGCCCCTGCCTCAGTTTCCCTGCTACTTCCCACCGTCTGTGACTTCAGCCTCCTCTGACCTCCTGGATCTTGTAGGCATCACGGAGCCAGGCAGACTCCCCAGGTATTGTTTGCTCTTGCGCATTCATTAATTCAGCAAACATTTGTTGGACGCTTCCCCACTCTATGCCAGGCACCGAGATATGAACTGTGGTGACAAATGTGGATGGGATACCTTGTCAGCCTGCTGGAGCTCCCAGCTCAGAAACGGAGACAGACTTGTGGGCACATAATTACACCACCGTCTGCCAGGTGCTCTGATGATGGACATGAACAATATTCTCCCTGTGTGAATGTGGCTCCTGGCCTATTTTCACTCACCGCCTCCCTCCTATTCATCCTCAGGTCCCCGCTGAGGCCCTCCCTAGGCAGGGGACTTCCCTGAGCTGCAAGCCTGGGTCAGGTCTCCTTTTCTGTGCCCCAGGGCTGGCGTAGGTACCTCCTCAGTATGGGCATTGCTTATTTAACTGTGTGTCTTGCTCAGACACCCAGAAGCTCTGGGAGAAGCCAGGATGTGTCTTGTCTATGTGGTCCTGGTTGTGTTGCTATTGTCCAGCATGGTGCCTGTCACCTAGAGATTGAAGTCCAATTGACTTGCTATGTGAGAACAGAAGGGAGGGTGACCAGGCTGACCAGAGAGGGTGCGGGTGGGTGGAGAGAAGTGTGCCGTTATGAGGGGGGTGGGGATTGGAGAACCCATAGGAGATGCTGCTTTAGCAGAGCCTTGAGACAGTAAGGGGTTTCGCTGAGCCCTGAGGCAGCATTCCAGGCAAAGGGAACAGCTGAGCAGAACCACGAGGCATGGCCACCAGCATGAAGGTTGCAGGGCACGCTGGGATGAGGGGGCCAGGGCACATGGTGCTTTGGGGAATGGGAGACGTTCCTCGTCTCATTTAAAATGCACATCGACTTCACGAGGTTGAAGAAGGGGGGATCTGGGGCTTGCCGAGACCGAGTGCCTTGGCCAAGTCATTTTACCAACCAGTAGCAGAGCCAAGGCTTAATCCTGGGTAGTTTTGCCTCCTTTGTTCATGATTTTGACCTTAACTTGTACGCTCAATTGCTCAAGGATGACGGCCAAGTCTGAAAACATCCTGACTGTGAGACACTTCGCACTGGCCCCTCCGTCCCTGGGCGGGTTTTGCTCGAGGAGCAGGAAGGGAACACAGAGGCCCTTTCACCAAGTGTTACAATCTTGGCTCCCATCTGAAGGAGGTGTGTGCTTCCTGCTTACCTGCTGAACGGGATTCGAAGAAGTCAGCACTTGGACTCCCTCCCGTACAGAGACCTTTGCATCTCCAGCTGACTCAAGGTGAGGGTGGGAAGCCCTCAGCAAGAATTGTCCAGGGAACAAAGGCATTTGCTTTGGCAGGAATCCAAGCTCCCCAGCATCCTGTGACATTTGCCATTCCATCTGGCAGCTCATGCCCGCCGGCTAAGACAGGGCAGGGATGATTCTTCAACCGGAACCGTGGGCTCTTATTGTTGTAGGGTCTCTAATCTCTCTGACTCATGGCTGTCAGCCTCCAGGGGTCAAGAGGAGGCCCACATTCTTCCTGTTGTCCAAAATGCTTCTTCTCAATGGTGGGCCACAGGGTATGGTGGAAAGCATGCTAGCCTTGGCACAGCTGGACCTAGGTGACAATCCCACCTCTGGTCATTCTTTCATCGGACTTTAACCAAGCACCTGATCTGTGCATGGAACCATCCTAGGCGCCTTTACTTACTGGGTGATCTTTGGGTAAGTTAATATCCCAGGGCTCAGGCTCCTCTGCTACACAGTGGGGACGTAATACTGTCCTCACAGGATTGAGTGAAAAATCACATATGTATTACGGAGCACCCAGCACAGTGCCTGACATGCAGCAAATGCTCCATACATGTTAGTTCCCTCCCCCACTAGCCCTGCAAAGGATTCTAAGCAGTGGTGGAGAAGTGCTCAGGGTGGTGCAGCAGGGGCTAAGATGTTGGTACCCTGACGTTGTACCATCTGCAGCTCAATTGGGCATCTCAGACCAGCTGAAGTACAATAGCCCAAGGCTTAAATCACTTGGAAGGTAGTCATTCATTTATTCATTTATTCGCTGATAGGTATTTACTGAGAGTTTATCATGGGCTAGAGCCTGCACTGGGTGCTGGGGATACAGTTGCAGTGACAATTAGTAGCCTGCTTTGGTATGTTGACAAGTCTGGGCATTGCTAAGCCACTATTTGTTTTTTAATTTATACAGAATTTTAACAAGTTTCTTTAGTCTCCCAGCCCAGAGAAACGAAAATCAAAAAGCTAGAAAGTGGTTTCTGTTTGTAGGTCCACTGAAAGCAGCAAGAAATGACAGTTGACATTCAGTCAGGAAGGAAGGGGTCAGTGAAAATAGTGGAAAGACAGCTCAGGACGGAAATTATAAAAGTACAGTGTCAAAGGGACCATTTGGAGAAGTAGTGAACCCAGAGAGCCCTGAGCCATCGTAACATTGCTCCAGCCTGGGGAACAGGTGCACACGAGATGACCCGAATCACGACGGAAAGGCACATTGCCACCGGAGGTGTCCTGTTTTACTGGCATGTCCCTCAGATGGGGTGTCAGGGGTTTGTCTGTGGCTCTAGCACTGGCTCTGATGCTGACTTTGTGACCTTTGGCATGTCCCCAGAGCTCTCTGGCATCAGTAGGCTCATCTGCGAGGTTATACCTCTAGATGTTTACTAAGATGACATTTAAGCCTAAAGATCTATGTTTGACAATGGTATTTGGATTAAAATGACAAGGAAGCACACAAAACATTTTAGAAATATGTCTAGCTAAAATAAACTAAAAAACTTTGAGGTGTTTAAAAATAAGTCCCTAGCTATTCAGAAAACCCAGTCACTTGGAAAGATGCACCCACATCCCAAAGGTCCTTCTTAGGCATTTAGTGAACTCTCCTCGAGAGCTCCCTTCATGCCTCCTTGTGGGGACCTATCTAAAGGAGGAAGGGCTGGGCCCATAGCATCAGGCATCAGCTCCCACATCATCCCGATCATGCTCCACTAGGGCGTAGCTGACTAACTCCAGACCTAATATCCCCAAGCCCCCGCCATGGTGCCCGAGTGGGATGGGAACTCCAGGGAGGTAGAAACACAGCGGTGGACCCTGCATTAGCAGAACCTGCATCTGGATGGGATTAGAAATAATAGACACCATTGTTCTGCCACAGCTGACCAAAGATTGTCACCAGTTCCTTGGTGGGGAAGGCAAGCAGGACTTTTCCTGGGGACCTCTGCGTAGATCATTTGTGGGGTGCTGCAGTGTGGCATGCAATCATGCTGATGTTAACCGTAGAGAGAACTGCTTATCAGTTTCATGGCAGACACTGAGTCACTTGCTGTCTGTGGATCTTTTGATGTTTTCATAATGCCTGGAATTAAAGAACCTCTCCAGGGTATCACAGACAGAACAGTGAGCCAGTGGTGGTTGTGGTGGGACAGTGCCCAGAGGGCACCGAATGGTGCTTTAATAGGAACTAGGTCTGCTGGGTGGGCTTTATGTGACAGTTCTCTTGAGGGAGCAAGTTATGAATTTGGGGGGGCAGGATGATGCCAGTGGGCAGTCACCATGGGCAGACTGTGCCTCCTGGAGGAATAGCATCGTGGCACTCAGAGCGGGAGTCCCTCAGAGATCTGCTGTGCACACCCCCCACCACCATGGCTGACATCACCAGTCAACGGGTGGCCAATCTGAGCAGTCCAACTATCTGTAAAGGGGCTGCCCTCCTTGGGGACACCTGTGCATGCTAACAGGGGTGTTCTCGGGGACGGGCTCCAGTGGTGGTCTCTCAAGCATTGTGGCACCTGCAGAACCAGAGGAGGGTGTTTTGGGGGCAATGTTCACGTTGGCCATGTTGGTACATGGATCTCACCTGTAGGTGTGTGGATGGAGCTGGGGCACATACCCGTTCATCCAGTCTCCCCCTGCCCTTCATTGTACTCCCAGAAGTTCTTTCTCTGGGCTTGCATGTGGTCAGAATAGGTTATCAGTGCAGAAAGGGCAAGAATGGGGTGGAGTCCAGAGGGGAGAGGAGGGAGGGGCAGGAATTCCACCCTTTAGCATGAAGCAGACCCAGGGGGTTGCAGGGAAAGGGTGAGGTATGAGGGAGTCCAAGTGGAAGGCCTGCTGGTCATCGTCCTTGGGGTTATCCTGGCATCCCCTCTGACCCCTGCTTCTCCAGCCAGGACAGGAAAGTAGCTATGGATGGGCCCTGCTCATGTGCGCTAGTAGAGGTGCAGAGCCCCTGCCATTCAGGGCTCTGATGTAGCCTGTCGCTGCCATGCTCCCCCTGCCTACGCAGGGTGCCCCGCCCCCTCACCCCTCTTCTGCCTGTCCCCGGGTGGGACTTCCTCAGTCCAAGCAAGCCTGCCCACACGGCCATGGGTGCAGGGGCTCCCTGGCTCATTCGACCCTCCTACTTCCTCCTGGCCCCATGACAGCAGCCCGTCTCCTCCTTGACCTTTCCTGGAATCCCAAATAAGCTCCCACGTCCTCGGGTGACTTCTGCCATTTGTCTTGCTGTTTGGGTGTGTTTCTCTGCATGGTTCAGAGCTGGTAAAGTAAATAGCTCTTAGCACCAAGCTCTGCCCAGGCTCCCTGCCCCCTGCAGGTAGGCAGTGAGGAGCTGGACGTGCACCTCCAGGCTGTGAGGCCCCGGCAAAGCCAGCGAACCTCCCGAAACACAGAGACAGGGATTCTCGCTGTGCAGGGTTCTGGTGAAGAGTAAACTAACTGTTTGCCAAAGGCCTGGCACAAGGAGCATTGAGGGTACCAGGCACTCTGTGGTTGCCACACAGGCTTCTCCCAGGCTCATGGACCAACGGTGGCCTTGTCTGTGGTCCCCCAGGTGGTCAGAACTCCCAGGCCAGGGTTCGTCCCCCACCCCACGCTCCCTGGCATCTCCAGCTTTTTGAAAGCAGAGAGGGGAAAACAACAGAGGCTGTGTGGGGAGCCCCTTGGAGACCAGGGGCTGCCCAGGGCATGGGTGCCAGGCGGGATGGCCCTGGCGCGAAGGTGAAGTCATGGAGAGTGGAAGGGGCTTTCCTGGGACAAAGTCCTCCCCCTTCTTTCATTAAGGGCCTGCCCTGGGCAGGGAAGGGACTGTGACCGGTGGGGCCAAGTTGGCACTGGCACCTGCTCCCAGAGCCCTGTGGGCACACACATGGCCATCGAACTGAGCCTGGTCCTCTGGGCCTCCTGCCAAGGCCAATCCCTGGGCCCTGCACTGTCACGACTCTGGGGGTGCCTGGCCCCTCCCCCTCGGAACTGTTCATTCATTGTGGTCCCACTTCACCTACATGCCCCGTGACCCCGTACTCTTCCCCTCAGTTTTTCCCTGGAAAGACTCATGGGTGAACAGCAATCTGGAAGTGGGGGTGCGCTGGATCGCCCTGGTTTTAGCAGGCATGCAGCTGCTGGTATGTAAAGAAAAGGGGTCTCCGCAGCCATGTCAGCTCGCACGAATGGCTTGGCTGCAGCAGCGAGAGCGTGGGCGTGGTTTGGTTTTTTTATTGAACATGTGACTGCACAGCTCATGCTTCCTCTAAATCCTCTGTCTTTAGCTGATTCATAGCCGCCGTCCCTTAGCAGGAGGGGAAAGAAAGACCCACACTAATACCCAAACCCCCAAAGCCTTGCCTCTCTTGAAGATATGTACCACTCATGGCACAGCCACTGAGCACCGGGGGTGGGGGGGGCCTTTCCTGCAGGCTCTAATTATCCTCCCCACCTCCGGGAGGTGGCAGGGACCCCATCTCACAGAGGCCCAGGGAAGGTAGGCAATATGCCCAAGCTGCACGGCTGGTAAACAGAGGCAGGGCTCAGAGCTGTGTCTGACAGTAACACTCATGTCCTTGTCCTGTGTCCTGTCTGACACCTCAGGTCTGGCAGCTGTCTCAGGGGGACCCACTCATCCCAGAAAGATGGCTAAGTTAGGTCAACTTTCCCCTATCTGTGCCCACCACGGGGCTCTGTGCATGGGACAACGACTGTGTGGGATGAGGTGGGCCCCCCTAGAGCCACACACACCCAGGTTCAAGTCCCAGCCCCACCCCTAGCCATTCACTGAGGCTCTCTCTGTGCCCCGGTTTCCTTATCTGTGAAAAGGGAATAGAAATAGCTCCTTTCTCAGAGGGTCATGAGGCTTAAGCGTCCAGCATGCAGTAAGCTAGTAGTAGTTGGTGTCTGCGGTCACTGTCTAGACCAGACCCGGCTGGGCTCCACTCTGTTAATCGGTAGCGAGGAAGCGAAAGGAGTCTAAGGTGTGGGAGTTCGTAATCCAGTTGTGGAGACAGGACCCCACACAGGAAATGTTCACTGACAGCCCAGAACACCACGATGTCAGCCTGTGTCCTGTGATGGCCGTGCACGGGGCGGTGTGGATGCTGACTCCCAGGCTGGGCTTGGGGAAAGGCCTGGGGTCTGGAGAGAGGGGCTTGTGAGGACCACCTTTGCCATTTATCCTGGTTGCCTGCGACGGTATTGGGCATCAGTCACATAAGAAGTTGGTTGAAAATGCAGATTCTTGGGCCCTGCTGCCTGGTGTTCTGATTCTGCAGGCCTGGGATGGCGCCAACGAGCCTGCATTGACAAATGCCCCCTCCCCTGGGATTCTGATGCAGTGGTTCCTGCGCCCTTTGAGAAGCAGTGTCTCTACGGACACCTAGTCACTGAGCTAAGTGACCGGTGACATTGTTACTTAAGCCTGTCACAGAATTCCCACTCTCACTTTGGGGTTCCTGCTGGGAGGGCCTCTATCACTTATCTTATTCCCCCCACGAAATCACCCCACCCTACCCCAAAGCTGTCCCCAGACAACCAGGTGCTGTCTCCCCTCGTCCTCAGGCTGTCCCATCAAGACGTAAGGCCCTTGGAGGACAGCAGCACCCAAAGTTTGCTCAGGGCCTGTACTGTCATCCTTGTACCTGGCTCACTGTCCCCCTGGATGCTCACAGCAATGGGTGTGGCAAGCAGCCTTTACGCAGATGGGGACGCTGATGCCCAGAAAGGCTGGGGACCTGCCTCAAGTCACCTGGAAATCCAAGGCCAAGCCCAGATCTGACCTGCTGGCTTCTGTCACCTCAGCCTCCAAAGCACAGCTCTGCCACCTGCATAGGCCTAGAGGCTCTGGCACACCCAGCTGCCCGCCTTCAAGGAGAGACTGTACCTGAGACTCTGGAAGTATCTATTCTGTCCCAAGAGTGGGCCAGACAGAGCAGTGGACACTCACCCATTGGGACAACACATGCCAAGCAGGCCAGGAATCGGATGGACCTTTCCATGCTGTGAGCATCTGGTGACCCCAGGCCAGCTCCCGCTCTCGGCCAGCTCACCAGCGGGAACCCTCCTTGCCGTGGGGGGAGGTGGGAGGGAGTGGGTAGGGGGCCCAGATCTGTGGGCCCCGCATGCTCCGCGGAAGCTGGAGGAACTGGGACAGGCAGCTGGGCGGCTGGAGGTATGATTAGACCAGACCCGTGGAGTTTAGTCATGTGGAAAGCCAACAGGGGAACTGGGATGATTTTCCAGGGCAAGAAGCAGGAAAGTGGATGCGGAAGAAACGGGGCCACTCCCTGTGGTCTCTGTCCCTTTGGAGAAAACTGGTTCGTGTGCAGCTTCTCCTTCCCTCCTCCTTTCCTCCCTTCGTCTCTCTCTTCTTTCCTTCCTTCCCTCCTCCCTTCTTTCCTCTCTCCCTTCCTTCCTTTCTCCTTCTTTTCCTCCCTCTCTTCCTTCCTTTCTTCTTTCCTTCCCTTTCTCCTCCCTTCCTCCCCTCCTTCCTATGTTTTTAGTGTGCCAGATGGGTTTTCTCTCCCTCCACCCTGTTCTTCCCCCTCTTGCCCACCCCTCTGGAGAGGGGATTGGCAAGGTGGAGGAGAAGCCCATAGGGAGGCCCCTGCCAGTGTGGTAACTCACTGAGTAAAGCTATGGGCAGTTGTCAATATTTGCAAGAAAAAGGTTGAAGCAGAAGATTCACTTGCATGACCAGAACCTCCTTCAGAGGGCCTGGGGTCCTAGAACAGCACTTTAAAAACTTTCCTGGTGATAAGAATTTCCTGGGGAGGATCTTGTTAAAATACAGACTCAGATCCAGGGGGTCTGGGGCAGGCAGATAATTTGCATTTCTAACAAGTCCCAGGTGATGCCCAGAAGGCTGGTCCAGCAGCCACACTTCTGCAGGAGAGCCCTGGGCACGAAGAGCTCCTGAGCTTACTGGGTGGACTGCTGGTGAAGGCGGAGGAGTAGAGAGACCGGTAGCCAGATCCCGTGGGGATTAGAGAGTGCTGTTGGTTTCATCTTCTGGACTGTGTTTGGATTTGGAATGTCCGATAGTCAGATTCCTTTCCTGTTAGTGAACTGGACACGTGCCCTCACCATATGCAGAGGTTGGCAATGTGGCTCCTCCTTTGGGTTCTTCCCTGTGCTGGACAGCAGTGGGGTTTGCAACCTTGAAGGCTAGGAGACAGAAAATGAGATGTGGTTTTTAAAGCTTGGGAAATTCATGTAAGACAAAGGCTCTCACTATGCACAACCAGCTCTGTCAAGGCAGCAGGAGGGCCAGGCGAGGTGGCTCACGTCTGTAATCCTAGCACTCTGGGAGGCTGAGGCGGGAGGATTGCTTGAGCTCAGGAGTTCGAGACCAGCCTGATCAAGAGCAAGACCCTGTCTCTACTATAAATAGAAAGAAATTAGCCAAACAACTAAAAATAGAAAAAATTAGCTGAGCACGGTGGTGCGTGCCTGTAGTCCCAGCTACCTGGGAGGCTGAGGCAGGAGGATCACTTGAGCCCAGGAAGTTTGAGGTTGCTGCGAGCTAAGCTGATGCCACGGCACTGTAGCCCAGGCAACAGAGTGAGACTCTGTCTCAAAAAAAAAAAGGTGGCAGGAGGAGGGTTTGCTCCTTGCCCATCACCAGCTCCTCCCCTTGTAACCTCTGGGCCAGCCACACCTACTTAGGAGGCCCAGCCCTGCCTGGCACCCACCCCAAGGTGTTTCTCTCAGATAGCCTGGCCATCCTGGAGGAGAGGAGCTCCAGGCCCTGGGGGCTTAGAGTCCTCAGAGACTGGGTGGGTCTTCTGTTCTTGGCCAGAGCATGTCACCAGCTTCTGAGAGAGCTGGAGCCTAGACCCTGGAGCACCTTCCTCAGGCCTTCACATCACACACACCCTGCTCTAACTTGCTTTTCTCCTCTAAGCAGTGAATCGGCGGCATCCTTTCCTGTCCAGAGATGTGGACCTATCTCATTCTTTCGGATAACTTCATAATATCCCACAGCATTATTTTTTATGTAGCAGCATTTATTTAACCACTCCCTGCTAATGGATGTCGAAATTACAAGCAAAGCTGCAGGAGCGATCCGTGCACATGTGTCTATATACCGGTACTTTTATTTTCATGAGGTAATTTCCAGAAGTGGGATTCCTGGGTCATAGGGTACACTCATTTTGCATTTTAATTATTATGCAACCTTTTTATGTCCCTAAGAGGAGGTGGTAGCAGGGATTGACAGTTTCTCCAAGAACAAATGGGAGCCCCTGTTTCCCCAAGTTAACTCAGAAGAGCCAGGCGATGGACCTTCCCGGGCACTGACCCTAAGTGACTGTGCGATTTGGCCAAGTCACTCCTCTCTGGATGCCACTTGCATTGTCTATTTCCAAGGTGCCCTTCAGTGTAGTCTTGCTCCAAATCTGAGTTATAAGGAGAGTTGATCTTTGGGAAATCTGCAGTATTAGTTTGGAAACCCCACCTGGGACGCTGCTTGAGCCCTGGGCTGGGGGACGTGGAGGGTGGAAGGGCAGGTCACCCTCTTCTCTAGGGTTAGAGCTGTATCGCCTCTGTTAGGAACTCCCCCCACACCCCCACACACCCTGGCTTCTCTTATCACAATAGGGCCTCACTGAGTATTTGCTAAATGAACCCTCTCTTCCTACCCTGGAACTGAAGAGGGTCCTTGCTGGGGCCAGCAAGCTCAGAGCACAAGCAGAGAGGCTCTAGTTTTTAATAAGCATTCCCGAGGAGGATAAATAAATAGAGTAGACATTTTACCTGGCAGGCTAAGCAGGTGAATCAGGGTCTGATGTTCCCAAAGCTTGTGCCTGGTCAAGGATGCACAGGGCAGATGTGTGGATGTTTGCTCTTTGAGCAGTTGGCCTGACACCCCCTGCTAGCCACATACCTGCCTTATTGTCCCTCTGCCCCCTTCACTCCTCAGCACTTGGAGGTCCTCATAGTCTCCTGAACCTGTATCTTCAACTCAGCTACGAGTCTCGAGAGCCAGACCTGTTTACTCAGCTGCCTACAGACTTGTCTGCCTCATCATGTTCACAAGGCCTGTCACCACACTCCCTCTGCCCACTCGTGTCCCCCAACTTCCAGGTTCCATGGTTCAATGGGTAGAAGCAAGCCCAGCCAGGAATGTGGAAGTCCCCCTTGATGCTGCCTCCCCCTCACCACCCACAGCCAGTCCTGTGGCTTCTGTTCCTCCTCCATCCTCTGGCCGTCTCTGCCTTGGCTCAGGCTGTATCCCGTCTCCCTGGACACGTCCAGTGTCTCAGTCACACTCTGCAAGTACGGTGGATTTTGCAAACAATGAAATTGATGATTTCATTTCCTGCTTAAACCCCTTCCATGACATTTCATCATTCTCCTCTTCAAGTTCCAACTGGAGGTTGATGCATGAGGCCTTCAGGTTCAAGACCCAGGCCAGTGGTTGGTCCACAGCTCTGTGCCTCCCCTCCCCCGACCCAAGCAGAGTTCCCAAGCCATCTTTGCACCTGTGGTCTTCCCACCCATCCTTATCCTCTCGGCCACCTCCTTCTTAACCTTTAACCCTCAGTTCCCAGTGTCATCACTGCTGGCAATTGTATTATGCATTTATTTAGTTTGTCGTTTATTGTGTGTCTCCTCCCCCAGGTTGTAAGTTCCATGGGCTGGGCACTGGTTGCCACATGGCTCCTAGCACTAGAGCAGCACTTGGCACCTCACAAGTGCTCAATGGGTAATTGAAAGAATGCAGGTGCCTCTGCTCCCTGTGTGTAGGGGGCGAGGGGAGGTCCATCGCAGAATTGCCGTTATTTGTTTGCTGATCTGCTCCTTCCTCTTCCCTGCCCACCCCTTTCTGAGCTGTAATTATGGAGAGAACTGTGTCTCTGGTCCTTATTAGAGGATTTTATGCAGAGTAGGTCATCAATTAGATGTATATAATATCCTTAGGAAGATACTTGAAACTCTATTCACATTCAGTGTAAATGAACAAGTCTCACCTAAAGCATGACCCCATTCTCCCAGGGAGCAACGCACAGATCGGGTGTTCACAGATGTACATTGGGGTTAAAGAAATGAAGCTTTACCAGTGGAATGCCAAGTGTCATTGAACTGGTGAGAGAGGTAATTTAGGGACAAGTGGTCCCCATTCTTCTAGGAGAGCTAAAATCACCTCTGAGATCTTCCAATACAACCTCCACCATTGTGGCTTCAGAGCGAACCTTCTAAAGAGAAAATCTGATTATGCCCCTCCCCATCTCAGGTGTCTCCAGAGCTGACTCTGGAGCTGACTGTCTCCAGTCTTCAGAGCTTCAGGATCAAGCTTGACTTCCTAAATCAGGTGTTTAAGCACCCCCATCCCCATTCCTTACTCTTCCTTCTGCCTGGAATACCCCCACCTCTACCCCATTAAGTCTTTATAATTCCTAGCTTGTTGTTCAAGACTCGTCCCCATGGTCACCTCTCCCGGGAAGCCATCCTTGCACCCCAGTCTGATCTGGCTTTCCACCTTTGCGTTTTTCCGCAGTTCTCTGTGCGACTGTTACTACTAGGTACATCCCCTTGTTCTAGGGTCTTTGATTTCCTTGTCCATATTTCATCTAGACTTTTGGGAATTTGGGGGTGTAGCCATGGCTTTGCATCTCCCTCACCAAGCACAGGGCCAAGCCAGATGAGGTACCCAATAAACAGTCCTGGAAGACAATATATGTTTAGTATAAAAAACATGATAATACTGAAATGATCAAAAGAAATAAAATAATAAAATAATGTAATCCCCACACTGAAAGAAAAATATTGTAAATATTTTTGTATGTAGTTTTCTCTTTTTTTCTATACATATCTGTGTCTATGGTATTTTGAAATTCACTTTCAACAGTGGGGGGCAAATCAGTGCCCAAGGATGCCACTTTCATGGCTTTGGCTAGTTCTTTCTTTTTGCTCAGAGATAGGGACTGAGAAACCACACCTCTTCCTCGTGTTATTGCCTTTCTTTTCTAACTTAAATGGTCAGAGAAGCAAGGCAATATCTTACTAGGTTCTGTGACTTTAGCAGAACTTGACTTCTTGTGGAGGCCCCTTCCCCACCTCTATCTGCCTCTTGGTACATCCGGATTTATTTTGTGAGGTCTCTTAGGGGAGGAACCCCAGGCCTTTGATCTGGCTGTGTGTATTTGTGTGTGTGTATTTATGTGTGTGTGTTCCTAGAATCAGTGCATTTCTGTTTTTACTGAAATGATGGCCTGCTCAGGTTAATACATTTCCACGCATGTGCATGCTTTTGTATCCTTTGGTGCTACTTTCCATCCTCTAAGAGTGTTGTGGTCTCAGTCTCCGGGGTGGAACAGATCTGGATTTAAATGCAGTTTATGACACTTGCTTAGTTCTGTGACCCTGAACAAGTCACAGGGATCTGAGGAACAGGGATAAATTGTTCTGAAAGAGTCAGGGTTGGGCTTTTGTGAAGAATTGCTCAGGAAGCTCAGGAATCCCAGAGAGGAATCCTCTTGCACCCCGTCATAAGCACCGTACAAAATTCCACCCTCTCCTGTGCCCCAGAGCCTAAAATGAGTTTTAAGAAGATAAACTTTTTCTCTTTTTCTTCTAGAACCAGAGAAAAGAGAAGATAGCCCCTTGGAGCTATACTAGACTGAGGGGCCAGTGACCGGTAGCAAATCTTGTGGACGTGTTCTGATAGGAGGTAAAGCAGCAGGACAGTGAAGACCGAAAGAGGAACATGGGTGGGGATCGTAGAGGGACAGGTTGGTGGCAAGGACAAAGTGTTCTTGCTCTGGATGACCTGACGGTTGTTTAATCCTTTGCTGTCTCTTGGACATGTTGTTTACTGAGCCAGATGCCTTGAGGTATGGGCCTGCCCATGTTCACGTTCGTTGTCCTGAGCAGTTTCACTGGGCACTTCCCACACACAGCAAAATGAATGGTATTGAGGTCCGGGAAGCAATTAGATTTCAAGGACATCTCCCATCAGGATATGCAAGAAAAAGCATGCAGTGGATCTGGACTCACAGGGCACCTATCGTTTATTTGAAAGAGTCCTTCACAAGAGGGTGGGGCTCTCTGGGGCATGAGGTTCCATCCTGGGGACAAGCTGGCGCCAGGAAGATCAGTAACTCTACTCTCCCTGCCTCCCCCCACTGATGAGTGTGGGATCTTGGAGGTTGGGCTAAGCTGCTGGGAGTCCCATAGAGCTGATGGTTAGGAGAACAAACGGACACACAGTTTCCCAGCACCTGTCACCTGTCTGCTCAGTCAATATTTGCTGTTTGATCATGTTTTCATTCCAGAGCCAAAAATAGTTTTGCTCTTATGCTGGGTCCTCGCACTAGGAATCTCTCTGCATCAGTTGGGAGTGTTTTCATTTGCAACTTACAGAAAACCTACCCACAGTAGCTTGAATGAATAGTGGTTTCTTTTTCCCACATAGGAAGAAAGCAATATCAGGGCTGGTACCTGGAGATTATCTGGGCCTTTCCCTCCTGTGTGTCTCCTCATGGTCATGGAAAGCTGCTTCAACTCTAGGTAACACATCTGCATCCAAATCGGGATCAGTGCCAGGACCAGTGCCAGCCCCAGCTGTCTCTTATCAGCAAAGCGAAAGCTTTCCCAGAACCCCCAACCCCCCAAATAAAACTTCTGATTACATTTCATTGGCCAGAACTGTATCACATGACCTCTCTATGATGCAGGGAAACTGGGCACGGGAATATTTAGCTATTGTCGCCTCCCTAGGGGAAAGCAGTCAAGGGAAAGGAGATGGAGGATGGGTGCTGTGCTGGCCAAGCAGCAGGGTCTGCCATCATCCCTATCCAGCAAAGCTTCAGCACCCACAGCCCGAGAAGGCAGGCAGCCAGAGGACACAGCACAGGGCTCCCACCTTGATGGGTGCTTCTGCCTCAGCAGTGCAGCCTCCATCCCTTGAACTCATCCACTGCCCCAACATGGCTCAAGGTGGGTTTTTGAGAGCAGGGATGATGGTTCAGTGCTCTTAGAGTGGGAGTTAATCCATCTGTGGTTTAGCTTTCTCTTTCCTCTTGGCAGAGAGTTTGCAGTTGGAATCAAAGGCTCTCTAACAAGGAAGCAACTAACTAAGTTAGATAATACTGCCTGTTTTTGAAATCCCGTGGATTTAACTGGGATTAAAAGTACCAATTTGAGGATTAACCCAATAAATTCTTTGATCCTTTATGCTGGCTGAAACAAGGGAAGGAAACCAATAAAAACAATCCTTTTCTTCTGCTCTTATCTCTCTACTGACTCTTGAAATAGCTCCCTCAAATGGGGCTTTCTGATTCACTTTCTGATTCATTTCTCTGCTCGTGTCCCTCTTCTCCTCAAAAATTCTGACCTTCATCTCTATTTAGAGCCTATATAAGACTTCCGCTCCCAGTAGAGGCAGACTAGGTAATGTGGACCAACCTTCCCTCTGAAAATAACTAAAAAGTCCGAAGAAACCATTTAAAAATTTCCCCCTAAACTATTTAAAAGCTAATAAGATAGTGAAAAATTAGCAAGCCAAGATCTAGAAGAAGATGGAAATCCAGGGAGGTGAGCTTGGCATTTAGGGCAACTTTTGCCCATGGAGCATTTGCCGATCTACAGAGGAGGCTGAGAGATGACCTATGTTTTTGAAAATTGTGAGTGGCTATGGTCCCAAAAGTTGGAATCTATTGCTTACTCTGTTTTCCAGGGTGGAGGCCTGGATAAACTACTTGGCACTTAAGAGTTGGGGCCCCAAAGGGCTGCTCTGTTGGACTAAAGCAAACTGGAAGTAAACTGCCTTCATACAGATTACAGCTCAGCTTAGTCAACTGGGTGGCCCCCAAAATTTAAAGTCTTGAATTTGGATTAAAGCAATCTTGGTTGGATTGCTAGTGCCCCTAGGTGCTTGGCAGAGAAAGTGAAAATATTGTCTGGAAGAGGATATCATCCTAGGTCTCAAATTATTTCTACAGATGTTTTTTCAAATATAATGTCTAACACACAATAATAAATAACCAAGCAAATAAGGAATGAGGACAACATAAATAAGAATCAGCACAAATAAGAAGTAACAGAAAGATGCTCATGGTTATTCTTGACAGTGGGATTACCATGCACAGACTTTAAAGCAACTACATTTATTATTACATATACTCAAGGAAATAAAAGCCAAACTTAAAATTCAACAAGAATTGGAAGTTACAAAAAGTCATTGTAAACATTTAATAGAGAACCTCCATAAATACTCTAATTAAAAATAAAATAACCCAAATCAAGATCTCAGTGGATGTGTTTAGCAGCAAATAGATACAGTTACAAAGATAACTAGGACACAGGTCAAAAGCAACTATATAGACATAGCTCAGAAAAAAGGATGAAAAATACAATTTAGTAAGGATGTATACTAAATGTGTATATATTCTAATGGAGTTGCAAAAGGAGAGAAGAGAGAGAACCTTTGGAGAGAGAATGGTTGAGAATTTCCCCAAACAGATAAAAATCCTATGACTCTTAAGCAACATAAATAAAAGACACTCAGACATACCATGGTCAAATTTCAGAAGACCAAAAGCAAAGAGAAAAATTCTAAAAGCAGGCAGGGTGACAAAATACAGAAGCAACAGTTAGAATGACAGCAAGCCAAGTGTGGTGGCACCTACCTGTAGTCCCAGCTACTTGGGAGGCTGAGGAGGGAGCATTGCTTGAGCCCAGGGGCTCGAGGCTGTAGTGCATATGATCACACCTGTGAATAGCCTCTGTACTCCAGCCTGGGCAACAAAGCAAGACCCTAAAAAAGAAAGAAAAAGAATAAATGACACCAGCCTTTGAAAAAAATCATAATGGAAATCAGAAGATAGTAGAATGATATTTTTAACTTACTGAAAGAAAATAATGGCCAATGTAGAATTCTACACCTAGTAAAAATATCCTTCAACAATGATGGTAAAATGAAGTTAGGCAAATAAAAACTGAAAGAAGCTGCCATCAGCAGACCTGCAATAAAGGAAGTAAAATGATCCAGATGGAAGCTTGGAGATGAAGGAACACTTGAAGAGGAATGAAAATAGAAACGATACGGGTAAATATAAATGAATTCTGGCTATACAAAACAAAAATAATATCTACTGAGGTACAAAATATAGAATTGGAATACATGATAACAATAGCAATTCAGAAGGGGGGTCAATGAAGGTCCTTGCGTCGTCTAGGAGGAGGGAAAAGCAACAGTTAACGTTAGTATTTGATAAATACGTTTGTATGTTGTAATTTCAAGAGTGGCTACTAATAGAGTAATAAAAGTGTGTAAAACTCCATCAGTGGCCACCTTCAGTGGCATATATAGTGGCCTCACCAGTTACAATTTTGACTTTCACAGCTCCCCTTCATAGTATCTCTGCTACAGCTATAAGATCTATTTACTGCTTGTGAGTATGCCAAGTGTCCCAGTCTTTGCTCATTTATTAATCTATTCCTTTCTCCTGGAGGGCCTCCTTCTATATGTATTCAAATCTCTTCTGTCTGGTCATCATGCAATTTCTGCTTCTGCTACAATCATGTTTCCCCTAGCTATTCTGCCGCCCATGGCTCCTCTGTCCCCCAAACTCCTAGAGCATTAATGGACTGACTCACTCAGTCCATTGGATTTATTATAGATTTATTATACTGTGGTTATTTGTAGAGTAAGTTGTATTTTTCCTAGAATAGAGGTTGCTGGAGGACAAGGACCATGTCTTTAATAACTTTCACATCTCCCAACTCCCATGTGTCTACTACAATGCCTTGCAGAGGAGACAGTGTGTGTTTTATTTACACTCTGTGTAAATAACTTTTACAGAGATAGCTAACCATGGAATGCCATTTAATATTTGTGAGCCATTTCTTGGCTGTGAAAATGATTAGACCTATACCCACTCCAACCTAACTGATAAGATTGCTGAGAGGCTCAAATGGTCTAATGGAGATGAAAGAGTTTGGATTATGTAATGTGCTATAAAGAATTACTAACAGTAATAAGCAATCATTTGGAATTTATAACATGAAGAACACTAAACTGTCGATGATTACAGATTGAAAAGAATCAGAAAGTCATTATCTGAGCCCTCAGGTAGTTGACAATAGGATTCAAGTCATCCATTCACTCACTCATGCAATGTGGTCATACTATGTGGATGGCATTGTGTCAGATACTACAGTATAGAAATAAAAGTTTCTGCCCACACCTCACTCAGTTTAGTGGGGGACCTGATAAACGTAGCAAATGGATAAAAAATAGATGTTCATAATGTGCTACAAAAGCATAGAAAGGACACACCTGACTGGAAAGGCAGGTACTGGTGGCCTTCCAGGAAGGGGTAACGACTAAAAAAAGTCTTGAAGGACTAATAGAAATTGGTGATGAAAGAAAAAGCCTACTTCAAGAAGAAAAACAGCATATGTAAAGCTGTGGGGTTTCAAAAGCAAGTCTCCTTAGGGAATTTTTTAGCAATTCTATGTAGATGAGGAAGCCTATTTCCTCAAGAGACTGGACAGTTACATGGGCACCAGATTAGTGAGGGCCTTGAGCATGACTCAGAATCATGGAGGACTATTGAAAGACTATTGAAAGACATTGCTGGGCTCCCTCCTGAGTTCGATTCAGTAGATCTAGGGCTGGCCTATAATTTGCATGTCTAACGAATTCCCAGGTGATCTTGGTGTTGCTGGTCTGGGGACCACTTTGAGAACTACTGCTTTAGTCCAACAATTTCTTCCAGAGGAACTGAGACCTAGAAGTGAAATGTATTAAGCAAGGTCACAGGGCTAAGCAGGGCAAACTTGGCGAGCAACCAGAGCTGCCATGAACCCTGCCACTCACAGCGGAGCTGTCCCTTCCAAGACGGTAAATAGCCTCATCTCCCTTCCTTCTCAAGAATCCCACCCTTTCAGTGCTCCACTTTCAGCTATCTGTAAGGGAAAGAAATCGATTGCACCAACTTATACTAGATTTCACTTTTAAAGAAGGTCCCTAAAGAAGACAACGTTTAAACCTAAGGGCGAGCATCTTTAGTAGTGGATTTCCAGGCAGGAAGTGCAGAAGGTGGTTCCCGACAAGCTCGTGGGTAGGGCCCGATCTCTGCCCAGAAACCCTGCTTTGCAGACAGTGACCACCTTGGCTCGTTAGAACTGGGTCCGCGCTTGTCCGCCGCCTCGGTGACCTGTCCCAGAGCCCCTTCAGGCCGGTGAGATTCCCGGTCCGAGGCCGCCCCTCCGGCCTCACGCTGCTTCCTGGCGCTGCCCGGTCCCGCTCCCGCCACTGGGTTCTGCACGGCGAAGCGTGGGCCCCAAGCTCTGTGGCACTTGAGTCAGTGCCCCAAAAGAGACTTTCCTGAGGGGGTTGGGGGAGATGTGAGGGGCAGAAGCCTAACGTCCCTTCGTAAGGAACCCAGCTTCAGGCAGCCCAGTGCGCCGCCCTTCTCCTTCCCCTATTTTCCCCTGCCCGCCAAGAGCGTTGGGCAAACCCTTCCCGGCTGCCGCAGTCCAACAGTCCCGCCCTCCTGGGGGTTCTCAAGCTCATGGTCTTCCAAATTCCAAAACAAATTCAGTATTCTGTCCAGGAGGTATTTCTTAAGCTCGTTGAGATCTCTGAGTCTTGTAGCGCATCCCCTTTTCTCTGCAATCTATGACAGGCTTAATAGCAAAACTAGTATTATTAGTTATTAACAGATGGCCTAATAGTGTCATGCCCTTTCTCTTTAATTTATTCAGCAGATATTAATTATGGCTCTTCCATCTACATTGCCTTTTATTAGGCATTGTGGGACATCCAAACAGGGACAGCACCCACTCTCTTTCACCTCTTCAAGAACTTAAAGGTAATGTTGGGATAACAAATACCACAGGCAGAGTTCACAAACCATTCTATTCCACCATTTTGGAAGTGCCTTCAGGAATGATACAGGCTGAACACATGTTGCCATCTGTGAGCGTTGGGAAAAAAGTCACTTAAGTGATCAGTGGAGGCTTCAGAGAGGAAGTGGTATTTGAAGAATACTTTTGAGGGCTAGGTATCCATTAGCTGGGTGGACAGGACGAGAGGGGCCTTTCCATGTTGGAAGTAGGGTAGGAAGGAAGTGAGGTGAGGAATGGCATGACCAAGATGGAGATGGGAGGGAGGCCCACATAGGTGGGAAGTGTGTGTTGATTTGTTAAACCTCATCTCCAACAGATACAGATACACCTTTGTATTTTGGGTAATCAGAGACCTTAGTAAGACCACAGGATGTGACACTCCATTCTCTGAATGGCCCCACCTGAGACCTAGGACAAAGAGTGAGTAATGAAATCCTGTGGGCTCTGGTTTTTTTGCTTCCCTCAGAGCCACTGGAAATGGTGCATACCCTAGGCAGGCACATGAGGTCCAAATGGGGAAATAGGAAGCTGTCTGGAGTTTTATAAGTGGCCACATAATAGAAGAGTGATGTTTGTCTTTTAGGGGGACATTCATGATTAAGAAGACCTGTTTAAACATTGTTAATAGCTTATTCAAACCCCATTTAGGTAGGGCTGAGGAAATCTCAGTTTTATTGGGTTCTAAGTTAATAATCAGAGAAGGGCTGGAATGGAAGGACAGGATGTGGTGAGCAGAGCAGAAAAGAGAGTACTCTCAGGGGAGGACTGATGTTTATGAGGTGCTCTGAACAACGCTTCATACACTAATGCTTTATTTATCCTAACAGACCTTTTCTCCTCAAAAAGATAATGAAACCTGTAATATCATCACTTCAAAGGAAAAGAAATGTTAAGTCATTTTAGATTCAGAAGGCAGCAAGTTTTAATGAGGACGTGTGCTGGGGGTAGGGTGGAAAGAAGGCATCTTCTCACATCTGGTGTATAATTGATGTTCTTCTTCTGGTTTGTGTAGAAGGCTATGAACAGAAGCTGGAGAAGAAACTCCAAGGAGATTGCTGGGTGCTCAAGCCTCCCTATAATTGCTGTATTGATTTCTCACCTAGTCTTCACCCTGGAGATTCTTTAGGGCTACTAAATTCTTCCTTTAAAAGAAACATGCTTTAATGGGAGGAGGGGAAGGATGACAGGAGGGTGTGGAAGGGAGAAAAGAAGGATGGGACCAAAAGGATTCGAAGGCTTGGGGCACCTTGAGGGAGGGAGGTCTGACAGGAGGTCTGCAGAAAGACACGAATATGGCAGAGGACTTTGAAGAGCACTGGGTGGTTCAGAAAGGGCATCAACAAAGAACTGGGAATGCACGAAGCACACACTTTGCTTAATATGCAGTCAGTGATAATACAAAAGAGTGTTAAGTGCCAACTATGAGGAGAAGGTGGTTTCAGAACTAGTGAGGGTGTTCCAGCTTTCTGTTGCTGCCTAACAAACTATTCCAAAACTTAGTGACTTAAATCAATAACCATTTTGTTATATCTAATGATTTTGTGGGTTGGAAATGTAGGTGGGGCTCTGCTGGGCAATTCTTCTGTTCTGCATGGAGTCTATGAAGTTGCCCAATGGTACTCTGCTGCCATTTTAAGAGGGAGAAGAGGAAAAAATCAACCAATAAACACCTACTTTGCATGATGGTTGAGGGCACAGGCTCTGCGGTCCAAATGTTGCAGTCTCTTCCCACCTATAGCCTTGCAATAGTCACTTTGCCTCTCTAAGTGTAAGTTTTCACATCTGTAGAATAGGAAAAATTCCTTATGGGATTACTATGGGGTTCAAATGAGATCATATATAAATACTTATTAAATTGAGATTGGTTTTGCTGTTGTGCTTGCTCCATGTGTTTGAGGCGTAAAGATATAATAGGCACAGTCCCTATTCTTAAGCAGCTTAGTGAGACAGGCCCTACACCACAAATAGGTAATATAACAATGCGCAGTAGCTGTGATGAGTGCTGGCTTAACACAGGAGCTTAGTAGAAGAGAGATGACTGATCTTAGAGGACTTCATGGAAGGTGGACATGTTTTAGATAAACGAGTAGAAGGAGGATATATTCCAGGCTGCAGGGGAAGCAAAGGAGATGAGGGGGAAAGCTGAAGCGAGGTAGCAGAGGTATCAAGTAAGGTTCCCATGGAGAAGTGGGAGTAGCTAAGCGTGGAAGGTGAGTGGGGCAGACTGGAAGTTCTGAAATTCCATCCTAAGCCCTTTATCCTATTTTCTGGTTGTTTTTCATAGATTTCTTACTCTAATATTCTAAACAGGAGCTGGTTGGAGTCCAAAGCAGCACCACAAGCAAGGCATTCCATGGAAGTCTCATATTTTATCTCGGAAATTAATGTAATTTTTATGTCTTTTTTAACAATGTCTCCATGTTTATTTTTAATATAAAAATGATCTTTTAAATTACCTATCACTGAGTAAAAAGGAAGGACTCAGTGTGCTATTTTTCAGCTTCCCTTCCTCCAGGCACATCATCTCCCACCACTGTAGGGCTGACCCTGGTGTGAGACAGAAGACCATGGGCAGTTTGCATGGGCACAGGCTGGAATAAAAGCGATGTTCATAAACACTCTGATGGGGCAGGACATGGAGCCTAGTGGGAAGTTGCTGGAGGAGAGGGCCCAGGAGCCTGAGATGAAGGGCTCACTAGAAGTAGTGAGAAGGCATCTCAATGTCTACAGATCCAAGTTCAAATCCAGACGCAGTCACTTACCGGCTGTGTGACCTGGTGAAGGCATAACCTTTCTTAACCCCAGAGTCCTTACTTGCCGGTACAATTAAACTTTCTAACAGTGTCTACCTTGGTGGTTTGGTGGGATGTGATTAGAGGTGATAAATTTCATCAAGTGTCTAACAGTTCCCACACATAACAGAGACTTAGAAAGTGTGAGTCTTCCTTCTCAATCCTCCCTTCCTTCACTTTCTCCACACCTCCCTGCCTCCTGCCTCCAGCATGACG
>NW_012142857.1:1910336-1923179 GCF_000956105.1 Propithecus coquereli | reverse complement strand
TATAAAAATGATCTTTTAAATTACCTATCATTGAGTAAAAAGGAAGGACCCAGTGTGGTATTTTTCAGCTTCCCTTCCTCCAGGCACATCATCTCCCACCACTGTAGGGCTGACCCTGGTGTAAGACAGAAGACCATGGGCGGTTTGCATGGGCACAGGCTGGAATAAAAGCGATGTTCATAAACACTCTGATGGGGCAGGACATGGAGCCTAGTAGCAGTTGCTGGAGGAGAGGGCCCAGGAGCCTGCGATGAAGGGCTCACTAGAAGTAGTGAGAAGGTATCTCAATGTCTACAGATCCAAGTTCAAATCCAGACGCAGTCACTTACCGGCTGTGTGACCTGGTGAAGGAATAACCTTTCTTAACCCCAGAGTCCTTACTTGCTGGTACAATTAAACTTTCTAACAGTGTCTACCTTGGTGGTTTGGTGGGATGTGATTAGAGGTGATAAATTTCATCAAGTGTCTTAGAGTTCCCATACATAACAGAGACTTAGAAAGTGTGAGTCTTCCTTCTCAATCCTCCCTTCCTTCACTTTCTCCACACCTCCCTGCCTCCTGCCTCCAGCATGACGGAGTGGCAGTGAGAATGCAGGGAAGAAAGGAATAGCTGTGTCTCCTCTTCCAAAACCTACCATCAATTTCTCCTGTGTTTGTTTTACGAGTCATTTAGGCTCAATTGCAGTTTCCACATCTGTAGAATGGGAAAACTTCCTCATCGATACTGTGAAGTTCAAATGAGATCACATATGAGTACTCAATAAATCTAAGTCATTTAAATTATCCCAAGTGTCTCCCATCTTTGGACTAATCACCCTCCCATCTTCCATCCAGCTCTGGTTGATGTCCTTTTTTTAAAACTCTTTACAGATGAGCTTCACCAAAGGTTTTTCAACTGACTCACTGTCCCCACTTCCTAACTCCCATTCTCTTTTAAATCTAAGACTTTCTGGTTTTGCTCCCACTACTCCAAGCTTTGCCTCCCAAGGTCATCAGAGACTCTTTGTGGGATGTCATGGACAACCTCTTCGAAGCTGTAGCTACTCTTAGCACTTCTTCCTTGAAATCTGTTCTTCCTTTGGATCCTGTAGTACCTACTCCCCTGGTTTTC
Source organism: Propithecus coquereli (assembly GCF_000956105.1). Classification (NCBI taxonomy): domain Eukaryota; kingdom Metazoa; phylum Chordata; class Mammalia; order Primates; family Indriidae; genus Propithecus; species Propithecus coquereli. The sequence continues at coordinate 1,922,068 of NW_012142857.1, read as the reverse complement.
CTCCTACCTCTCTGGCCACTCCTTCTTAGCTGTTCTCATGCCCTTTTTCTTCTATTTCACCTTAAAGTCTGATTTTTTTTCTTGGGGTTACATGTTCATCTTCTTCTCACTGCCCACTCTCTCCTGGTGTCTTTTTATTGACTTGGGGTTTGAATTATCTTATGACACCCAAATTACTCTCCTAAGTCCCAGACCATTATGTCAACTGCTTCCTGGGAGCCTCTACTTGAATTCCTCTGCCCAAACCCTTGCAACTTGCTTTTTTTCTGTGTTTGACTCTTCAGTGAATGTCACCACCACCTCAGTTGTCCAAGATAGTCATCATTGACTATGTCCTTTGTCTTATTCTCCAGGTGAAATCAATCACTAAGTCCTGATTCTATCACTCAAAGTGCTTTAGAAACTCTTACTTTTATTCACTCCAATACCATTCTCTTGGGTCAGATTTCCATCATCTCCTACCTGGATTTTTGCACTAGTTTTATTACTAGTTTTCCTAATTGGAGTCCTGCTGTGCTCCAAGCCATTCTCTGCATGCAGCTGGAGTTGCTTCCCAGCCTTGAATCTTACAGTGAGTGGCTCTCCATCACACCCAGGACAAAGCCCACCCTCCTTTACTTGTGTGCAGTAAAGGCCACTTATGCTATGGCCTTGCTTACCTTTCTAGCCTCACCTCTCATCACTCTGGGTTAGGTTCCAGATGAATGAACTTCCTGCAGTTCATATACTTCATTGGATACTTTACTCCCAGACCTTGGTGTGTCTCTTGACCGGTATCTTCCAATTCCCCCAACTCTTTTGTGACTAACACCTATCAAGCTTTCAGGACTCACCTTTGTTGATGTTTCCTTCAATATGTCTTTGGTAATCTCTGTGTTCTAGGTCTGTCAAATTTGGGACCTCAATGTACTTTGATTCTTTTGATGGCAATGAAATTTGAGAATGTAGGAACTCGAGAGGCATAGAGACCTATAAAAGACTTTCATTTTCTCTTTATTCTGTGTCAATTTTAATTTGAATACCACTCAGAGGATTATATGCATTTCTTCCAAACCTCTGTAGGCATGATTCTTTAATGAACCAAGATATCCCGGGCCCAAGAGCTGGCATAGCTTACTTGGTGATGGAGGAAGATGTATAGAGGGCTTCTCCATATCCTTTAGTCAATCCCTGAGGATGATTATTCTAGCAAATAGGGACAGGCGGTTCTGATTCCTTTTTTTCTCTCTCTCTCTGGAAGAAATTTTGGGCTCATAGTAGTGTGAGACCTCAGAAAATCCATCTTCTCTTTAAAAAAGTATCATTTATAATGATGTTATTCCTCTTCTATACCAGTAATAGAACCTGACTTCCTAGCCTTGAAACTCTTAATTAGTAACACTTTTGGGGGAAATGATGCCTCCTTATTTTATGTGACTCTTCAAGCATTCATTTTACATCTGGATGTGCAGTGTTTCCTGAAACATTGCATGGACTTTCTCATGCCACATGAATGCCGATTTGTTTCGAATTTCTAGGATGTTGTATTGTTATTAATAGATCTGAGAGAGATCTCTGCTAGTCTAGTAATTCCCACACCTGTTGGGCATGAGAACACATGCACTTTAAAAAAATATAAATTCCTGGGCCCCACTACAGATATTTTAACTCAGAATCTTGGAGTGGGCCTGGGAATCTATACTTCAAATACACTTCCCTGTTGTTTCATTTAGCTCTGATGGGAAAGCTCTGATCCAAGCCTCAGACTTGCAAAGGAGAGAGTAGAGGTGTAGGTAGGTGACCTGCCTTGCCCAAGTTCATATGAACTGGTGGTGAGTCTGGAATTAGCCTCAGAGATTGCTGACTGCACTGCTCTTTCTTCCATAGGCATGTTCCTTCCTGTGGGACCTCTGCCTTTCCCTGTGAGTCTTGTCACAAATGTCTACAGGTTTGCCTTGGCCATGATGGCTAAGTGGCCCTGCTTGGTCCCATGCCTGTGTCTGAGCTGGCTCTCTGGGTGGAGCCAAGCTGCCTTCAGTGCAGTGCATGGCACATCACAGCTCTCAATGAATATTTGTCGAGGGAAGTCAATGAAGCAAGAAAGACTCTCAACTGGTTTTGAGTTAATGGTCCAAGGTGACATACTTACTTTCTAAGGCAATTGCTTTCTTTCTAAAGCAATTATCACAGCAAGGGTAGGGAAAGCATCCACTCCTTGGTGGGGAGAGTGAATGATATTTTGCTGGGAGTCAGTCATGGGAAAGGTGGCAAGGGGGGAAGGTGAATTTAATTTAAAAAATTATGTCTAACATAATTACTGTGTCAAAGACTGATGGTTGGCCCTCAATTTTTAACTGAGCTCATGGCTGCTGAGCATTAGGACTACATTTTCCAGCTATGTGTGGCCGTGTGACTAAGGTCTGGTGAATGGAATGTAAGTGGAACTGTGTGGCAGCTTCTAGAAACTTCCCTTAAAAGACAACTGGCATGTGCTTTTTGCCCCTTTCATCTGCGAGCTTACCTGCTTCTTGGATCACAGGTGTGATGGGTGGATGGAGAACTGGGTTTCTCAACCTCCACACTATTCACATTTTGGGTTTGGATAATTCTTTGTTGTCATGGGCTGTAGGACATTTAGCAGCACCCCTGGTCTCTACTGTTTAGATGCCAGTGGCACCTCCTCACCAGCGTGACAATCAAAAATGTCACATCAGACATTACCAGTTGTCCTTTGGGGGATGAAATTACCCATGACGGAGAGCCACAGATCCAGAACACAACTGTCTTAGTCCAGGAGGGACCGTTGGGAGTGGTAGAAGGAGTCTGTGTCCCCAAGGACTTGGTAGAGTACAACCATCACTTCTGGCATGGATGGCCGACCTCCAGACTTGTCCATGTAGGAGAAATTAGTGTCCCTCTCGTTCAAGTCACTGTCATTTTGAGTCTATTTTACTTGCAGTCATTCTTAATTCTAATTGATTCAATTGCCTATTTTTCCTTTGAAACACAAAACAAAGCTCAATAAAACTTCCTTGGTTAGGAGGATATACAACTGCAGAATAAAAAAGTGTTGTAAAGGACTATGGGTTTAAGGAAGTTTAACTCAAATATTAAGGGTTGGTATACAAATACCGGTCCCTTCCTCCCTCTTCCCTCCTCCGGGGCGGGGGGAACCAAGGGCAACACACGTAACCTAAACATCTGTACCCCATAATATGCTGAAATAAAAAAAAATATATTAAGGGTTGGGACTCTTAAATGTTAAGGATTGAAAGTGTCAGTTATACTTTCTACACTAGCTTAAGCAGAAAAGGTGAGGAAGCTCAGAGAATGGAAAGAAGACCTGCAGGAATCAGGGAATTTCTGGAGAACCTCAGGGACTGGAACCTTCTAGAACACGCACACTCTCTCTCTGCTTCACTTAACCTGTTACCTCATTCTCTCCTGCACGGTGGTCTTTCTCCACACAGTGTGGAACGTGACCACTGACAGCCTTGGACTCACATTCCAGCAGCTGGGCCACCAGGAAAGAAAGGAGTTCTTTCCCACCCGCTCCAGCTGGAAGAACTGAGATTGGCAGCTGCTTTCATATGTCCGTCCTGAATCACTGTGGTTGAGGTAAAGTGCAGTGATTGTTCCAGTCTGGCTCAGGGGCCCCTCTTTTCAGTCAGGGTTCAAGGTCTGTGACCAGAAGGGTTGGGGGGGGGAGGTGGGCACAGACTGGCCAAAGACAATAGCCACTTTGCCGCCCAACTCATATGCCCACTTCTTCTCATATATACAATCTCAAAAATGTCCCTGCTGAAAATAATACCACATTGTCATACCTCCTTCTCCCGGGAGACAGAGTCTGCCGCGTACCACGTGTCCTTCTCCATCAGATCTGGATGTGTTCCTCACGACCTTGCAAAGGGGTGAGTGTGTCACTCTAGTACACCCGGATATAGAACCATGAGGGAGGAGAAACAAGGTAATAAAAACTCCCATTTAAAAAGGGGGAAAGGGGACAGGAGATGACGGCCACTGGCTCAGAAGACAGTGTATCCTGCTTGTCAGGAATGGTGAGTAAGCAGGCAGACATGTCTGTTGACTCACTACGCAGCTGTGGGTGGGTCTGCGGTCAGCCAGCGTGGCTTCCCTGCTTGCTGGGGTGTCCCATGCAGGGTTCATCTGGGATGCTCCCGAGGAGCACTATTTGGGGAGGATTTTGCTGCTGGGGCTGTCCTATATTTAGGCCCACTCCCTCCTGGCATGGGCTCTGGGGCCTGGGGCTTGCCTTGGGATTGACAGTCATGAACTTCTGCGTGTTCAGCCTGGGAGTTCTCTGGCAATACGGCTTCACAAAACCCTTATTGGTCCCCATTTATTTGAATCTGGGCTCAGTGTCGCAGTCCTGTGTCTTAGCTCATCCCCCAGATCTCAGTGCATTGGCTTTGTTGGCCTTTGCCTTAGAGTCAGGGACTGGGGCTTACTTCCTGTGAGACCCTCCCCTAACATCTGGGGGGCTGGGGCAAGAGCACAAAAGAAGTCCCTGCTCCACCCCACCTTCTGTTCCCACTTGACTTTGTCCTGCTCAGTGGGGCCCCATGCATGCGTGTGGATAACTCGGTGGGCACATTCAAGCTCTACATTCACCCCCTACCCTACATCAGCATCTCTTAGTAGTGCCTTGGGCTAAGAGTGTGTAACCTGGAAGTGCAGGATCCTCCCAGAAGACGACTCATGCGCCAAGGAAGCAGGCTCTGGGCCACTTGGGCAGGACATGCTGTGATCCTAGGTGCTTGGAGCATGGTCTAGAAGGGATTCCCAGGCTCCAGGTGGGCATAGCCCTTTGGCCCCATGGGCTCCTTGTCCATAAGGAAGGGCCAGAGGTATGGCCAGAGGAAGGTCAGATTGGGACATTTTAAAGCATGGGGGGTTAGGACAAGGCCTTCTTAACTAGAATAGTACTACCTCTCTCCCCAGGCTCTTGAGCGAGTGACAATTAATCGTGGCCAGGAATTGCTATCTTTTTGGGGGGCAAAAAATTAATTTATAATAGAAAGTGTTTGAGAAAGGCCTGGGGGATCAGTCTTCTCCATTTCTCTTCATGCTCCCAGGTAGCCACTTCCTAGTCAGGATATTAATTTTAATTAGGGACAGGGACAGAACTCAGTTGAGGAAGGAGTGCCTCAGCTGGTACTGGGACCTCCAAGGAGGTGTGATGGGGTCAGGTTATGGGAGAGTGACAGGAAGCTGGAAAGTACTGCTGGAAATGGCAAATCCCTCTCCCCTCGTCTGCCTCCCAGTCTCCCTCTAGTCCACCCTATTGGCAGAAGCCAACAGGCAAAGGGAAATTGGGTGGCAGAGTCCCAAACCCAGCATCGCAGAACAGAGTGCAGAAGGGCGGGTTTGGAACTGGGAGATAATAGCTTAATAACTCTCACAGGCAGGGAGCGGAGTCATTCAGCCTCCAGGGGTCTTGGAGCATTAGCTAAAGGCAGAGACAACCTCGACATGCTCATGCATCCTGCTTTAGTGCAAGTAAAAAACGGTAGTCAGAGCTCTCTAATACCCTGACATTTTCCTATCAAGCCTCTTCTAAAGCTTCGGCCATGGGGACCCATGGTGTGGGTCACAGTATACATCAGTTAATGGTTCACCTGTGTGGAGGGACTGTCAGATCCCCTCCCTTCTGGACTCAGCCTGGTCTGTCTTCTAGATGTGTCACTTGCAATGTTCTGTATCCATTTGGACCGTTGGTTGCAACGGTAGAAACAGATTCTAGCTTATTTGAAACATACGGGGTTGTGGATCTAAGTAGATTTAGTTACTACATCAAAATAGTAGTAATCTGGCCTTGGGACAGAAAGAAAGCAGGGTGGCTCTGGGCATCTCATGCCTTTTCTCCAGAGCACTACTGTCAGACCCGGCCCCAATTTCCTTCTATCCTGGCATGTCTATGTACTTAGATTTCCTGCAGGGCAGAATCTGATTGCTCAGTTTGGGCCAGGTGGCTCTTTCCTGGGCCAGTTCTAGTGGCCGAGGGGTTGGAGTGCTATGACTGACTAGGTCTGAGTCACGTGGCTCTACTATGTCTGACAGTGGCAGCCCCAAGGGAACCTCATGGATGGGGAAGGAGTAGATCCCTTAAGGAAAGGGAGGTGCTGTTGCCAGAGGAGGCGGGAAGCATGCTGGGAAGACAAAAACAACAAATGGCCATTCGAACAGGGAAGCCGGGATTCTAAGATTACAGGAAGAGGAAGTAACCGTGGAGGAGGGAGGCTGCTTGACATGTGCTCAGGGGATCCATGTCTTAAATGATGCATTGTACTTCATTTTCTCTTGTATGTCCCTCCTCCTCCTCATGTCTTTCCTTTGTGTGACACTGCTCTAGCTGTGGATGGCCACCTTCCTTGGATTTGCCTATCAAAACTAATCTTTCTAGAGTCCTTTTCCTTCCAAGGATTTTTCTCTTGCTGCCTATCAAGAGGGAAGAGACCAGATAGAAACTAATTTGACTAGGGTGTTACTGTCTGAGATCTGTGTTGTTTCTTGCACTGAAAATTCACATAAGTGAGTGGAGAAATTTTAGGCTCCACAGTGGGCTGCTGGTGAAGGCATCTCAGGGCATTGGTTTTGGTTCCTCTTAGATCACATCATGCAGGTGTTGGCCTGATGCAGGTGTGACTGCCCCTATCCTGATGCAAGGTGCCTGCGTGCCCCCCTAATGCATCTGACGCTGAGTCCTGAGTCCTTAGACCCCCATTGTGGAGACCTGAAAGAAATGATGCTTTGTACTAAATTACAACTAGCAGTAGGCATACAAAATCTGTCTGCAATGTGATGCCAGAGTGACATTTAAAATCTTACACCACTGGCATGGCAAGGGAACTGACCCATCAGAATTACTGCTGGAACTGTCAGCTGTGCTGAATGTTATCCTTTAGTTGCTAAATGTGAAGAAATTCCTAAAGGTCCCAGAGAGGGACCAGGGTGACAGGGCTTGGGGAAGTGTATGCAAAAATTTCAATATTTTAATCATTTAAATGGCTGTACTGTTATGAATCAGCAGCAGGGCAGTCCTAGATGTGGGGTTCAGGGAAGAATAATCCAGAGTCCTGAGGCTTAGAAGGGCCTGAATTTGGAAGCTCCTAGGATGAGGGGGAAGTGGTGGTAGATTCAGGATGCTGGGGAAAGGGCTTCTCAGGCTGCCATGGCCTTGTGGCTTGGAGCTTTGAGGACCCTGTGATGGCCTGTGAGGGCCAGGGCTGCAGGGGATGGGGTGCTGTCCATGAGGAACGTGTAGGCCAGAAGTGGGCCTAGTGGAGCCGTGTGGCAGTTCAAGGAGGTCCCCAGGAGAAGGAAAGAGAAGCACAAGCCTTCCTCACGTGGTGGGTGGAGGGTAGGAGGCTGGGAGCAGTGGGGGCAGGGCCTGGGGAGTGACAATGTTAGCCTTCTTTAGGCATTTCTGTGTCTATGAAAAAGGTGGTTAGAACTTTCTAGGTCATCCTTACGGGTGAAAAGGAGTAATCACAGCAGCACACGAGGGTGGATAAGACAGACTCTGTGACACTAGCTTGGCTATGGGATGGGATGGGAGCAAAATGGGAACTGTGGATATTATGGGCTGACTCGATGTGTGTAAGCTTTGAGTGTTTGGAGAAAACAGATTCTCTGCCTCAGCCACTTCATTTGGCCCTGGCCGCCTGCTGTATACACAGCCTGAACTGTGAATTTGGGGCCCACTGAAACATGGCCCCTTGATAAGAACATTGTTTCTCTGGCCCCTAGCAGTGGTTCTAGAAAGGGCAGTGGTCAGGGGATCCAGGAGTAATCCAAATGAGCTTCCAAAGCCAAGTCTAGGTGAGCCAGGGAGGCAATATATCAGAATGAGACCAGAGTCATACATGCTCCAGGAAGCCATCCCCAGATATTCCAGCCTCCAGGGGTCTCTGAAATTTCTCAACTTGCAGCAGCTTTTATATAGGAGGACATATTATAATCACTTCTAGTACCATCAAAGATAAAGATTCAGAAGGTCCAGGATGGGATGGGAACACTTGAATTTTTTCAAAGGCCCTTATGCGTTCTTCTGATAAATACCCCAGTTGTCAAGCATCATAGAGCATTTATAAGAGGTAGAAGAGGTATAGAACTTGCAGAATGAAGCCCATAGAAGAAATCCAGCTACCAAATGTGCTTTGTCTGGCTAGCATAGTGTTAAAAAAAATCTTCATGCGAATGCTTTTAGGGGAGGGTGTGCAATCTTCAATTTGCTACAGTTCCCGCTATTCTCTATTGCCTTATACCCAGGTCTTTCGCCTTTTTCATTGCTTAGGACTGATGAGCATTTGTCCATCCAGGTGAGAGTTGTCCCGCACATGGGCACAATGAGAGGCAGCCCACTTGTCCCAGTGGTGCTGCCTGAGCTGCGAGTGTTCCTGAGGCTCCTCTTCAGGTACTGCCTTCAGGGTAACTTCACACCACACACAAGAAAATCACTCTGTAGCCACGTTATGATTATTTTAAAAAATGACATCCTCAAGGTGAACAGGATTTAGTTTTTCTGGAAAGGTATAAAATTTTATCTGAAATTGACATTTAGAATCTTTGAACTGATGGATTTGAGATAGAGATTCCGGAATCATTATATCTTATCCATGCATTATATCTAAGGGAAGAATGATTTCTCCAGAAGTTTGAGTTCCAGCAACTCGGTGCCATCTGAGTTGCCATGGAGACTTTGTAAACCACTAAGATCCCAGGGCTGGGGCACTGTCTAGCCCAGTGCTGTTCAATAGAAATTTAATGTGAGCTACAAATGCAAGTCATATATGTAATTTTAGATTTTCCGGTGGTCATATTAAAAAAAGTTTTTAAAAGGTGAAATTGATTTTAACAACATATTTTATTTAACCGAATGTATGCAAAGTATTATCATTTCAAAATTGAATCAATGTGAAAATTATTGAGATATTTTATGTTTGTTTTTTGTTCTAAGTGTTTGAAATCCAGTGTGTACTTTAGACGTAGAGCACATCTGAGTTTGCACTAGCTTCACTGCAAGTGCTACACGTGCCTAGTTGGTACGGTGTTTGATAGTACAGATCTATCCTCTCATTGAGAGGCCAACATGGGGGTCTCCGAAAATAGAAAGGCCTCTTTGTTGGGTTGGCCAGTCCCAGGGCCTGCCTGTATGTGCTCTTGTTGGCCCCAAATGCACTTGCATTTGTACTACTGACTCATGTCCTTGCTTCCATTCCTGTGGTCTGAAGGACTTAATTTTAGCTGAGTTTCCTGGCACTTTGCCAACTTTCCTCTGTGCGCTTCATTTCTTCCCCCTCAAGTCCTTGCATGTCATTGCAATATAATTCAAAGCTTCAGTGGGCTAGGATCCAACAGACCCAACCCAAACAGGAAACTGGCTTCCCTATTGTTTATTTAAAACCATGAACCAGAAAATGTCAGACACTTGTTTTCAGTACTTCATTGAGCTGGAACTGAATTGAAACTCAACTATTTCCAATGGGGCTTCCAATGTGGCCTGATTTAGAGGCTTCGACCATTAGCTCAAGAGAACTAATTAGAGCATGAATTGACCCTGAGCTTTCCTTGCCTGATCATTGTCACGTCTCATCCTTTGCTTAGAATCTTGTTAGTTGGAGGCTATTCAACCTTGTGTGAGGCTGGGGTGTCCTAAAGAGCTCTGGGAACACTCCAGCAAGTATTCTGCAAAGCATTTCTGTGTAGAAGGTCTTGGTCTAGGTCTTTGTCCCAAACCTCTTTGTGAATCCCACAATAGACAGTATTGCCTGTCATCGCATGGCTGTGTCCAGTGTAGGCACATAGGAATCATATACAACATGGTGGTACTATATGTCACCATGTTGGCTGCCTGTCCAACAGCCATTCTTTCTGCTTTTGCTCCAATATGGCAGAGTTCACCTGTTACAATAGAAGCCAACAATATGAGATACTTACTTTCCCAGACTCCTTTGCAGCCAGAATGGCCATATGACCCAGTTCTGCTAAAAAAGACATAATAAGTGAGACTATCTTGGGGGAGCTTCTGAGAAGGATTTCCCTCCCTGAGTGATAATCGAAAGACATCAAAGGCAATACAGAAAGTTACATGAATATAAAAACCTCAACTTTTTAAAGTTCATAGGATTTATCTTGATAAAACAGAAAATATTTGTTTCTCGGGCCAGTTACCAAAAGGTAAAGAAATACCTTCTGCAGTGCAATTGTTTCGTCTCATGCGAAGCCCCTTTAAACAACTTGGAAGTCAAACCTGATGAAAAAGGTACTTGAACTAATTGGGCATAAGAATGGTGTGTCCAGGGTCAAGAATGAACATTTTATTATAACAGAAACAAGAAACTAGAAAACTAGTACCTTGAATAGGGGAACATGTGACTCTTAATAACGGCATGGGAAGTTCGTGGGGTTTTTTTGACCATATTGAACAATTCAAACATATCAAGAAGCTATGAATAAAACAATGCTTTTTTAGACCTTTAAGGCAAACATTTCAGAGTCAGATCATAATAGCAGACTTAGAATCAAAGGGAAAATCAGTTACAGGAGCTAACAAAAATGTTCAAGGAGAGGGTTATCATCTCAGCCCTTCTCAAGTAGAGAAAAAAACTGAAAGTAGCAAGACACAGCAAAAGTTGAACTTCTGAGGTATAAATCCCAGAAGTTTCAAAAGAAGCAGATTATAGAATTAGAATCAAAATGTTTTACACTTTCACTAAGAGCAAATCAAGACTTTAAGAAAACCTCATTGTTTTAAGCCCCAATTTTTCTCTCTTAATTATAGTTAACTTGATCACATAGAAAATTTCTTTCATAAATTCCCTTTCACAAACCTCGTCATGATTTACAGCATTTACAACATGCTTGGACTTTCTGTTTTGTCCTGAATTCCCCTTTTCTAAATAACCAGTCATTTTACATTAGGACAAAAATTTGCCATACAAGGTCCTTTCTCATACAAAATCATTCTCTTTTCTGTTTAACCTTTCTTACCAAAAATATATCATTATATCCATAACTTTTTTCACATCTCTATCTCTTACTTATTGGTCCCTTTCTACCTTCTTTCATAAATAATCTTAACCTCCAAATTAGACAAAATTATCCTTTATTTTTCAATAAAGACCACATTTTTATGTCATTCTTTTTTTTTTTTTTTGAGACAGGGTCTCACTTTGTCACTTAGGCAGGAGTACAGTGGTGCCATCACAAGTCACTACAGCCTCAAACTCCTGGGCTCAAGGGATCCTCCTGCCTTAGTCTCCCAAGTAGCTGGGACTACAGGTGCATGCCACCATAGCCAGCTAATTTTTCTATGTTTTTAGAGACAGGGTCTCGCTATGTTGCCCAGGCTGGTCTTGAAATCCTGGCCTCAAGTGATCCTCCTGCCTCGGCCTCTCAAAATGCTGGGATTACAGTCATGAGCCACTGTGTCCAGCCTAATTTTTCTTATTAGAAAAACATTTTATTCTTTGGTACACTTTGTATATACAATTATATATGTTGATGAGAATTTTTATTCTTAGTAGCCTAAATTTTAGTGAAAATCTAGGAAGCAAGAAAACTTCAATTATCTCTCACATATTAGTATTTTATAGATGAGAACTTTTTTATAAGTTTTAAACACGTTTCCCCATAACATAGTTTTTTAAATTGAAAATGACCCAGACACTTAATGAGTATCTGTTGTTTGATTTAATATAATGTTACGATTTAAAATTATATGAAAA
>NW_012142857.1:1892607-1909424 GCF_000956105.1 Propithecus coquereli | reverse complement strand
AATGAAATATAAGCAACACATACTTACGCACGTGATCATTCATATACATGATGGTTATAAAAGGCACATTACACAAAACTGAGCTCTGAGTATAATTTATTCATATACTTGCCTAGAAATTTGTTATACAGGCAATAGGAAACATTACAAGTGCTCAATTTTAGGATAATACTTAGTAACAAAAATAGCTCGAGAGAATTAATATCATTTAAGTCAGACAATGTACAAGGCTTTAAAACATTCCTATTTACAAATCTGCGTGAGTGCACAAGACAACGCTGCAATGAGCACCTCAGAGCTGTTCTGAAGATTGCCCTGGTCCATTTCAGAGTCCTCTGCTTCACTCAGCCACAGCCTCGATTCTTCACTGCTCATCTTTGGTTAAGCTTTTTTTGCTTCTTTTCCCCCAGGTCTTATTTCACAAATTCCCTAACAAGGAAGATTTCGGTTCAAACACCGAAAATTTAGTTTGTCCACAGGAATATCCCTATACCTACAACAGTTGCAAATTTATAATTTCAAAAGGCTTTGGTCATGGGGTTTTTAACTTGGAACAATCTTTGCTTGTTTGTTTTCCTGAGAAAAGGAAGAAGTGAATGTCTCCCTAAAATATTTTTAGGTTTACTTCCCTATTCCTGTTTATTGATTCAGCAAATGGTATATTGTATGCTGAGCACTGCAAACCCAAAGAGGAAAAAATCTTCAGGATTCCAAAACTTCACTTTTCCAACCTCCAAAATACTAAGTGGACACCTACTGAAGTAATGAGCATACCTTTCCATTGCCATCTTCAGCATGTTTGGTCACAGAACCTTTATGGAACTGATAACTTATAAATTAAAAAGAGAAAAACAGGAGAATTCCTTACCCGTATTTCTTTTGGGTGGTTCAAATACTATTGGTTGCTGTGAGAAAATATTGTGAGTGCGCAGAAAATAATAAGTTTTTTTAAGTAAGAAATTCATTGATTTCTAAAAATCGCACTCATAAGCAGTCTGACCTTAACCTTTAGTCTTTATGAGACATTCCACTCTCAAATGAATTAAAAATGTAACTTTAAAGGGCCCTTGCAGGTTGACGATGATTCTATGCATTTGTGGCATCTACAAAATCAATTTAGGAGTTAAAATAAAAATAGCTAAGCTGAGTATTTCGTAAATACAGTATGTAACCTTTCTTAGATGTCTAGGAACTGGTTAGGCCAGGAACTGCTCTTATTTTATCTCATTGAAAACAAATCCTTTTTCATAAGAAAAAATCTCTACCTAAAAAAAATCCTTTGCATCTCCAAACAAAGTGGCAAAATGACAGAGTAATTGTGACTGACAAAATCCCTTTCTGCTCCTGTCACTCTCAGTCTGAAAAAATCCCAACTGTCTCCTGGAAGAGAATGTCACATACACTAGGGACAACATGGAGACCATTCTGGGGAGGAAGTGGGCAACAACCTCAGCTATCAGCCCGCACCCCAGTGATGTTGACCCTAGCTGTAATGTGTAACTTGCATTGATTTTAAAAAGCCAGACTTGCTGATCTGAGAATTGTGGGTTGACTTTGATTGTCTGACTGTGAATTCCATAAGGCTTAGTTGGTTTATAAAGCTTAATTTTTAATACTGTGAACATCATCTAGCCAACTAAACACCAAGAATATCAATAAATATCAATAATTAGCTCTGGTCTCACTTCCTCTTTTTGTTGGAGCATTTTGACTTTACGTACATTGCAGTCTTAGCGTCAACCCCCCACTAGGGTTTAAAATTCCATGCCGGAGCACATCACCTGAATGTGGCTCCCACATGCTTGAGGATATTCCTGGAGTTGAAAAGAAAAATACAACATGAGCGTAAGAACAGGATGCCAATGGGTTAGCATGAAAGTTGTTTTTGCTGGGACCCTGGAGGTCAACTGGAGCAGTCAGTCAGAAATGACTTGTGACCATGGCTGTAGATAGGGGTTTTTCTCACAAAGGGCTTTCAACCATCCTTTTCTTGATTTGTAGGTAGAAGATGCGGTTTTCTTCAGGATAAGTGAGTTTACTGAGGGGCATCCTGTAGATGTTGGGGTTTTTTGTGGTCAGCAAGAGGAAAAGTAGTGTTGCCAAACAGAAAGGCCAAGTACCAGCTGGCAATCCAACCTGGGGAAGAAGAGACAGGACACATGCTCCTTTGAGAGCCCATCTGAAAGCTAAGCTGCACAGAGCAGCCCCCTTGTTCCCATTCAGCCCAGGGGGATGAATCACTGGGATATTGCCCTGGACCCTGCTTGTGCTCGTGGGGACTGAGTCTAAAATCTCAGGGCATTTAATAGTTGAAAATTTTCATCTAATCTTTAGGGTGGCCAGTTATATCTCTATCTTGCATGTCTTTCCCTCCTTCTCATACATTCAGACACCCTACCCTGGCTGTGCAAAGACGGCACTTGGAACATGTGGAGATGACACTTGCAAACTGCTAGTGGTCCCTGACCACTCATCACATCCACAAGGCCTTCTCTGACTAGTTCAGCCTATAGTGACCTCTCTGACCCTGACTCCTGCCCAGTCTATGTCTTGCTCACTTGCTTTGCTTTTTTCCACTGTGTCTCTCAAACAGACACTAAGTTCCTTGAGGGCAGGTCCTTCTTTGTGCTGTCCATGGCAACTCACACAATTCTGAGCATATACCATTGGTTAGCTCTGGCCCTAGGCATGGACCCTGGGGTGTGATGGAGTGTAGGAGTACCCTAACTAGTCTGCACGTGCAAATCATCTGGGGGAGTTATTTAAAAAAAAAAACACAGGTGGTCAAGCATCCTAGAAGACCTACTCTATCAGAAATGTCAGGGGACAGGGCCTAAGAATCTGTGTTTTTCAAAGTCTCCCTAGCTGAGCGTTGTGTAGCTTGCCCATTCTGGCCATGGGCAGATGCCTGTAAATCTTCTTTGTTGAAATATGAAGGCCCCCACATGCTCTGATGTACTCCCCATCCTGCATGCCTGCAATGGGACTTCGGCTTTCCACCATAAAGACATCGTGTCTCCATAAGGAACCTCCCAGACAAACTCTCTATGCTGCTTCTGAGAGGGCTAGATACTGCTTTGACCTTTTAGCAGCCATGACCACATCAACATGGACTAAGCTGTCAGAACTGGCCCTGCATCCCCTGCAATGGCAGGTGAGGAAAAGTTCAGGGAATTGAGAGATGAGTTAGGGAGACTGGGCTTCTCAGGGGAGGGGAAGGAGGTTAAGAGGCGAGAATACAAGGCTGAAAAGGAGAAAGAGTGCCAGGTAGCACTTAATAGGAAAATAATTTAGCTATTAAATATTAGTAATTCAGCCAGGACCTGGGTCTGAATAAGTCTTATTGATAACTGGGGATTTACTAAAAGACAAGAGGTATGAAAAACTATTGAACAGATTAACAACATCTGGATCGTTAGCCAATTATCTTGTTCCTCTCCTGATTTCTCAACTGTTATATAGACAGTTTAAGTAAAAGATATTCTAAAGTCAGCTTCTTATCACTCAGAGTTAGACTATGAACTTGATGATATGTTATACACCCTAAGATTTATTATTCCCTAAACCTAGCAATCTGGCATTTGTGACACGCCAGGTGATTGTAGTTTGGACTGAAGTTGACTGCGATGCTGGAAGGGAGGCCAGAGAAGGAGGGTGGTGCCGACCCCGGCTATGGATCCTGCCACTGGACACCACCCGGTGGGCTTCAGGAGGGTTTTCCACGTAATTGAAAGCTGGTCAGTTATGCTAATTATACAGTGAGATTAAAGCAAACTCACCCTAGCCATTACGTTTGCCATGCTGACTCCGAGGTAGGCGGTGAACAGGGCTACAAAAAAGAGGAAAGAAGAATGCTTGGTAGATGCACTTTTAATCACAGGAAAGAATGCCTTCCAACATAACCCCCCAGGAACGGATGCTTCCACATCTTACTGGGTAGCCTAGCACCTTGGTTACATGCATGAGCCTAGAGCTGGCAGCTCTGAGTTCAAATCCTGGCTCTACAACCTGCTCTGTGGACTCTGTTCTAAGCTTCCATTTCCTCCCCTGTACAATGGAAGTGATAAAAATCTCTCTCTCTCATGAGGTTGGTGTGAGCATGAGAGGAAGTAATGTTTGTGTTTAGCACACAGTAATGGCTCAATAATGGTAGATTTTTTTGTGGTTACTATTTTGTTGTTACTGCTAATATTTAAGGGAAGGCCATCCATGGCAAATACTTTTCCCTCTTGTTTTATCCAAGCATAATTGAATTAAAATGAAACTTATGAATATTTCTTGAGCTAGTATAGTTTCTATGCAATCTGACTGCTTCTAGAATTCTCATACCGATGGTTAGAATTCACAGCTACAAAGGATCATGGTATGGTGCTCACTTCGGCAGCACATTATACTAAAAAAACCCAAAAACCTATGGTATATGAAGCTAGGAAGGTGACAACTTAGAGAACAGCAGAAACTGAACATAAACTTGAGATTCCTCCCCAAAATAACATTTTTCCAAATACTATTAATGTCAATGAATAAACATCTTATGGTTTTATTTATACTGAGTGAGCAAAAAAAAAAAAAAAACCACTTTCAATGTAAAACAACAAAAACAAAGATCTCAACTAGTTAATCATCAATTCCTCAGTTTTGGTTGAAGAGGGGGCCTAAGGAGGCTCAGGGAAGCCCTTAGGTGGCACAAGGACAGCCTGAAAAATGCCCTTCAGACATTGGCCACACAGCCACTTAGGCCACCAGAGCTCACTGTTACACACTCACCGTCTAGTCTTCATGTTTGGCGAGAAATCACATCAGCTATCTTCCCACCAGGAAAAGGTGGGATGGACTCTGTGAGCCTTGTTTACTTAACTATACAGACTTCTGTCCTTTTATCAATATTTTTTCTTTTCATCTTGGTGTTACTTACTCAACAGCATAATGAATTATTTCCTAGCTGAATTGTCTCATGCTAGTGGGAAGGGCTGGTCTTTGAAAACAGTACTGATTTCATATCCCAGCTCTGTCATCTTATTTGCTGTAAAACAAATCACTCAATTTCTCAGGATCTAGTTTCATTATTTGTAAAAAGGCAACTTGAAGATCTGGTTTACAGGGAGGTGATGAATCTCAAGTGAGATCATGTATTTCTACAAACAGCAGCTGTAAACTCATCCCTTTCACCTTGGGATTGAGATATTGTTCTGAACAGAAGGGTGCTCATGGCTTGGGCTAGAAAAGTTTCTCTAGTTGATTGAATCAATTTCATTCATTTTAAGAATTTAATTAATTCATTCAACAACTATTGACTGCTAAGCACCAGGGACACTCCATCCCTGCTCTCTTGAGGACCAGCTCTGCCAGAACACCTCTCCTGAGCACAGGAGATCTTGTTATCATTGCTCCTTTTAAAATACCTGTTCCACTTCTGCATGGCTAAGGAACTAATTAACAGAGCAAACAGAAAACTTACAGAACGGGAGGAAATATTCACAAGTTGTACCTCCAATAAAGGACTAATAATGAGAGTCTACAAAGAACTCAAGCGAATCAGCAAGGAAAAAATTAAACAGCCCCATTAAAAAGTGAGCAAAAGACATGAACAGAAGCTTCTCAAAAGAAGATAGACAAATGTCTAATAAACATATGCAAAAATTCTCAATGTCACTAATCATCAGGGAAATGCAAATCAAAACCACAATGGGATATCACCTTACCCCAATTAGAATGGCTTTTATTAAAAAGTCCAAAAACAATAGATGCTGGCATGGTTGCAGAGAGAAAGGGATGCTTATACACTGTTGGTGGATCTGCAAATTGGTACAACCTCTATGGAAAACAGTATGGAGATTCCTCAAGGAACTTAAAAATCGACCTACTGTTTGATCCAGAAATACCACTACTGGGTATTTATCCAAAGGAAAAGAAGTCATTTTATCAAAAAGACACCTGCCCTTGAATGTTTATTGCAGCACAATTCATAATTGCAAAGATGTGGAATCAACCCAAGTGCCCATCAATTCACGAATGGGTTAACAAAATGTGGTATATGTATATCACGGGTTACTACTCAGCCATGAAGAAGGATGATTTAATGCCTTTTGCAAAAATCTGGAAGGAACTGGAGACCATTATCCTAAGTGAAGTATCTAAAGAATGGAAAAACAAACACCACATGTACTTGCTATTAAATTGGACATAACTGATGAGCACACATGTGCACAGAGGGAAGTAAATCTTAATGGAAATCAAGCGGGGTAGGGTGGGGAGGGAAAAACCTACCTAATAGGTACAATGAGCACTATTTGAGTGATGGGCACATTTATAACTATGACTCAAGCATTATAAAAGCGATCCATGTAGCCCAAAACATTTGTACCCCCGTAATACTTTGAAATAAAAGAAAAACACCTGTTACATTTCTAAGGCTCACTTTTGGCACTTTCATGTCTCATACTGTTTCGTTGTTTTGAAGTGATCTCCTATTCTAAGTTGCTTTTCTCTCCGCAATAAAAGTGTCAGACTAGTTAACGGTCGGTACCCATCAATTCATACTTGCTGAGTAGGGCTGGGAAAGCCTTACATTAGAGAGGAAATTCTGCACCATGGGCAGTTCGTAGGCAATGACTCTGACAGCGTTTTTGGTAGCTGAGGGAAAGAAAAGGCCCTTGAGTACTGAAGGGGAGGCTGGATTTCAGCTTTTCACGGACAATGTTCCTTCCAACCAACTGCCACATGTGAGGTCTCCTCTGATAACCCAACCATTCAAAAGAGATACATAATGTGTTTACAGCTTCTACTGATACAACCATGACACTGAGAAATTCTCTGGCCATGTAATTTCTGGTTTAGAGGCTGGGAAGGCAGCACTGCCAGGTTCTATCAGAGTTTTCTAAGTCCACTTCCTGATAAAAACTTTTGGACCTAATAAAATAATAGCTCTGTAATAAATGCCTGTTATTTATTTACCTCGGCTGTCAAGGTTGGGCTTTTGTTTGGCAGTTTCAGGGTGAGGTGGACAAGCTGAAACTTGCTGTGGCATTTTACATGTGACATTTGCTTTCTGAAGGGGCTGGAGGTCTGTCCCAAACATTCATGTTGCAGAGATTAAAAACTCTGACAGCAACCACTGGGGACCAGGTGGGCACTGTCACACACTTGGTAGCAGTGGAAACTGGTATGGCCCTTTTGGGGATGAATTTGGCATCCACGGAAATTAAAATTGGCATTTCCTTTGACTTATCAATTTGGATTCTGGAAATATATCTTACAGAAATACTTGTACAAAGTACACAAGGATATTTGTACCAAAAATGTTTCTTGCAGCACTGTTGGTAATGGCTCTGAACTAGAAACCATCTGAACTTCTCCCAGCGAGAGGGCATTTGTCATATGAAGTACCTACACATTGGCCATCTCCGCTGCCTTGAGCAAGAGGTTCTACACCCTGTGATGTAGCACTTCCTCCGCCTCCCCTGACTCCTCAAACGCACCAGGAGAGATGCCAGCTCAGCCCTGGGCTTCCACTCCCCACTCAGAGATGCACCACCCAGACAGGTGATATCCTCAGTAAACATAAGCTTCAGGGACATCTGAAGAGAGCAAATACCATAAAAGAAGGGCAACAGACTGAACAACCTACAGTTGATAGAGCTTAATTAATGAATCGGAGGTGAAGAACTCAATAGATGGTGTGAACAGCACAATGGCT
This sequence comes from Propithecus coquereli, assembly GCF_000956105.1. Classification (NCBI taxonomy): domain Eukaryota; kingdom Metazoa; phylum Chordata; class Mammalia; order Primates; family Indriidae; genus Propithecus; species Propithecus coquereli. The sequence continues at coordinate 1,901,728 of NW_012142857.1, read as the reverse complement.
AGAGCCAAAGAATGATCAACTTAGGGCCTCATGAAGGGAGAAAGAGATGGACAATATTAAGAAAAAGTCAAGAGTTATGAAAAAAATCAACATAAAAGTATTGCATTCAAATACTAGAAGTCCCAGAAGGAGAGGGAAAAATAATTGGAAAGAAAAGATTTGAGAAATGAAACACTGCTAATATCTCAGCTTTAAGGAAGATATGAGCACTCACATTGTGAGGAATTGAGTGCCTAGTAGCACTGAAAAGGAAAAAAACCCACATCTAGGCAGACAATAGTGAAAAAAATTGTCTCATATGCACATAGAAAATTCTAAGAGTCCAGAGAGAAAAACAAAATCACTCCTAACAAGAATCAGATTCTTCTCAGACATCTTAATAGTAATTTGGGGTTTAAGAAGACATTGGAATAGTGTTTGAAGACAATTTTCAAAGCATTGAGAGAAAAAAGTTAAATCTAGAGTTTTGCAGCCAGCTAAACTAAAATTTAAATAAGAATGAGGTAAAGATGTTCTCCGGCATTCAGGGTCTTTGAAGGTTTATCTCGGAAAACCTTCTTGGAAACCCTCTCTGAAGAAGGAATCCAGCAAGAAGACACAGAGACACAGGTTAATATGAGCTATGGGGGGTAAGAGTGATTAAGCAAGCTATTTAATAGTAAACCTTATGGTTGCCTAAATAAACAAGTACCAAAAAATAAAGGCATTTACTTACAACAAATCCAAAATAAAAATTGTGCACAGTATCAACGGTGTCAGTAGTTGTTAGGGGGCAGGTCCTCCCAGAGGAAGACAAGCAGGCTAAGCTATCAGTCATACTTGGGGAGATATAGGTATTGATAAACTTAAGAAGTCAAGAGGGGTAAATAAACAAGCTCGAGTCTTAATAAGTTACGCAAAGCCACTAGAGAAAGTTACTTTCAGACCCTTAAGTAGTGCTTGCCAAGTGCTAGACACTGCTTATGTTTTATGTGCTTTATGCACACATTGGCTCATTGAATCCTCCGAACAATTCTATGTGGTAAATGCTGTAACCCCCATTTTTTAAGATGGGGAAACTGAGGCACAGAGGAGTTAAGCCATTTGCTTAGGTTCATAAAGCTATTAAGTAGCAGAGCTGGGATATATAAATCCAGGCAGCCTGGCACCAGGGTCTGAGCTCTTAACTAGTTCAGTACACTGCTTTGACCATTATGCTATGCTGCTAGAGAAATCAGATCTATCCAAAGGAGGGTAGTGGGGTAGGCAGAATAATGGCCTCCCAAAGATGTCCATGTCTTCATCCCAGCACCTGTGGGTTGTTACACACGGCCAAAGGAACTTTGCAGCTGCGACTAAGTTAAAAACCTTGAGGTGGAGATCATCCCGCACTATCTGAATGGACCCAATGTAATCACAAGAGTCCTTAAAAAAGGTAGGCAAAAAAGTTCTACCTGGGGGTAGGATGGAGTATTTTCACTTTCTGCTTTACGCTTTTCTATACCGATTGAATTTTTGTTTTGTTTCATATAATAAACCTGTACTGCTTCTATAACTAAGAAAATAGTAAAGAAATAAGAAAATACTATAACTAAGAAAATAACAAGGATATTCCCTCTTTAGGGAAACACATCTGCAAACATGTTTGGCTTCATCCCTCTCCACGGTCTGTCAAAACCTCACCAACACCTCCTGTGCCCAAAATGGTTTCTGTTTGATCCTAAGGGATGTACTCAGGCTGTCCCTGTGCTGGCCTGTACATACCATCCTTTCCACCAAATGGAATCCCTCCTCTCATTTTTTAGGATTTATGGAAAAGCCAGGAGGCTCTCGATGATTTTGAATTGTAGTGTTCCCCCAGAGTCCTGTACTGTAGATTTCTCTTTGTTCAGCTACCAAGATGGCATGATCTCCCGTGGGCTCCCTCCCTCACCTGGCTTCTCCTCTCCACTGTGGCACTCTGTCCGCAGGAACCGCAGGGGACCTAAGGCTTCTACACCCCTCACTCCTCCTAGCGCTGTCTGGGCTGTATCCCGAGTGCTTGGTACATATTTGCCGTTACTGCCTATGGAAAAAATAAGGCCATGCACCCCAAACAAAGGTTTCAAACCCCAAACCCATCTCAGAATAAAGCTGGCAGGTTGTGGAATAAAAGATTCTAATCCAGCTGTGCTCAGGTGGTTACAGAATCTGTCCTTAACCCTGTCCTTTGCCCTAAGCCTGTGAACAAATAAGGAGAATGAGCACGAAGTTTCGACAGAACTATCAGGTGAAAGAGCTGAGTAACTGTGAAAAGATTGACAAAATGACATCGAAATGGCAACACCAGAGCAACCTGAGTTTTGCCAACCTCGCTAGAGCATCAAGTCAAAATTGAACGAGGTCTTAGAAACCCTTGGTCCCATCCCCTTTCCTGCCAATGTAGGAATCCGTTCCAAATCCTGCCTGGCGGTGACCCACCATTTTAATAACTGCTCAGATATTTCGGCTTGATTAATCTGGTGATAAATGGACTCTAGACATATATTCCCACCAGATTAGAAACAGTTTTTCCGCATTCCACTAACCTTTTCACACTTTTGTCCCCAAGAGATTGTCATTCCCTCCACTCCAGAATACTATCTTAAATGCTTTGACTTGTATTGAATTAGGAATGCCAGAGGCTATGGGCCAATAAGCTTCCCTTTGTAACCAGCTTGGGCAATCCACTAGCTTTTCAGATCCAAATTACATGAGGTCTGTTTTAGCCTAAGGGCCTGAGTGTACAGGGAAGCAGAGGAGTGTAGTGGGAGTCACTCTGGGGGCTATTGGAAAAAGTGGATTCCAGGTTTGGATTTGTCCCTAACTGACCAGATGGCCGTCAGCACGTCCCTTGACTTCTCTGGCCTCAGTACACACAGTGAAATGAAAAGGGTGGAGTGGAGGTCTCCAGAATGCCTTCTAGCTCTGAGAGGCTGAGTCTGGCTTGAATACTGGGGATCAGAAAGGATTAACGCAGCGCTTCTCGAAATGTGTCCCCAGAAGAGCAGCATCAGCCTGGGAACTTACTAGAAATGCAAATTCTTCCCCCTACCCTAACACTGAATCAGAAACTGATAATGGGGCCCAGCAATTTGTGATTTAACAAGCTTTTCAGGTGATTCTGATACATGTTCAAGTTTTAGAACAGCTGGATTAATGTGATTCCAAGGGCCACATGTGACTCTGCATGTGACAAGGTTCTGTATTTAGCCTGAGTTATTTCCTTTGAGGTTTTGGAGTTAAACAGTTAGTATAAAGAGCACAGGACAAGCCAAGTTTTTATCCCCCAAAACATACATATTTTAGAATGGTTAATATGACACAGCAGGCTCCTGTCTTCACAGCGAGGTAGGCTGAGGTGGCTTTAATACTCCTAGAGAGAGGATGTCACTGTCCTGTTCACACACTTACATAGGTAGCAAGTGGGCCCAAACTGGAATCCCTGCCCTAATTTCTCACTCAGTCCTTTGTTACTGCTTGTTTTTGATTTTATCCCATAGTCATGAGCAACCCTACCCCGAGATGCAAGATGCGTGGGATACTCACCGCAGGCGAGAGCCAGGAGGTGGGTCTGCCAGGTGAGGGCCACAAACATTCCTCCAATTGCAATGCAGGACAGAGAGCTGTTGAAACCCCAGAGTCCTAAGTAGATATCTTCAAATGGAGCCGAGAGACTGAGTCCTATTAAGCAAGACAGGAGGGGGCAGAACTTGAGACTAAAGCAGGATGCTCTGGAAGGAGTCTGGTGGGGTTGGAGGGCAGGGGGAAGCATGCGGAGAGCTCCCATTGGTCCCTAGGAAGCAGAGACCTCAAGACACTTCTGGAGTACAGATGCCCAAGACAGTGCATGGGACGGAGGAGGTGCTCAGTACTGGGTAAGGGATCTTATGCTTACCTGCCACTGTGCCCAGCAATGACCCGATTGCAGCGTGCAGGGACATGAGTGGGGAGGAGAGTAGGATGGCACACAGGAAAATGCCCCCTGTCCACGGATTGTCACAGCCATATATCTGACTAACCCCCACTGGCACAGATTTCAATAACTGCAAAGGAAATTTAAAAAATGAGGCCACTAAAACAACTCTACAGGAACCTAAAGGACACCCACAAACTTGTACAATGTAATTTTAGATTTAACATGCCTCATCTTCCAAGATCAGTGTTACTACTTTAAAAAATTCTGTCTCTTTGATTACAGAAAAATCCCAGTCATTCTTCATCCTTATCCCCAGAGATACATCAGCCCTTCCTTGGCGCATGGTAAACACGCCTTCTTGAAACTCTCCCTCTGCTCACTGGCTCTCCTGCTTGCACTGACACTCGGTCTTGGTCACTGCTAAGCTCCCAGTTTGCTCTCACTGCTCCTGGCTGTGGGGAGCTGCCACGCCTCCCGCTGAGGATGGCTGGGAGCACAGCTGACACTTCTTTTGCTTTCAACTGTCCATCGGTGCTGAGGGCAATCCATCAGTGCATCCCCATGTTCAATAGAAATATTATTACTATTAATGCTGTGCAATTTTGTTGCTTACACTAAGACTGGAGACCTGAAGCTGGGTTATCTTAGTTACGATGTGGAAGCAATTATTGGCAAGTTCATGAATCAAGGCCATATTTACCCTTCTGTTGTTAGGTGGAATGTGTAGTAAGCCAAAACATCTTTTGCTTATTCCATTTCCTAATAACTGTCAATCAGGCCTCAAAACAAAAAAATACACGCAAATGTCACAATTCTATTCTCTGGCTGAAGACTGAATTTACCTAATGTGCTCACAGGATGGCAGTTTTCAGGAAGGTACAGGGTTTGACTTAAGCTAACAAATGATCATTCTTTATAACAAAACTTTTGGTAGGGCCAGCATAGGCATAATTACCCAGGACATTTTCTTCTTGACCAAGACTGTTTACTGAAAGATGTCTTGTCCAGCACCCCTGTCTTGCCCAGTTCTCCATTTCTAGGTCACGTGTTACCTCCCAGCAAGGACCTTCTGGAGGCAGTGACTCTGACAGAGGGAGCCCCAGCCTTGGCACGAGGAGAAGGGTCCTCTGCGTTCTTGTGTTAGGCTGAGTCTACCGTTGGCTTCCATTTGTTGGCTTGGTCCTTGCTCAGTGCAGTGGACCACAGCATGACTTCGACTCTGCCTGAAGATGGGCTCTAAATTCCTCCAGCCCATGCTGGGCCTTCATGTCTACACAAGGTCATCTCCTGTTTCTTCTATTAATTGACCAGGGAGCTTGGCGAAGACGGCTTTTATGTCAGAACTTGACAGCAGAACTATCCCTCCAGTAGCCATGGGATGGGGGGTTGGGTGAGATGGCTGATAAATGTGCTGGTGACAGGCTGGTGGTTCAGGGTGAGAAGGACAAGACCTCACTGCCCAGATCAGCACCATCCAGTGGAACTTTCTGAGATGATGGAGTAGTCTATATCCTGTGCTGTACAATATAGTAGGTAATTGCCACGTGTGGCTATTGAGCATCTGAAGTGTGGCTAGTGAGGTTCAGGAACTGAATTTTTAACTCATTTACATCTAAATTTAAATCGCCATCCAGGGCTAATGGCTCCTGTGTTGGACAGTGCAGTTCTAGATAGTTTCATGCTTTGTTGTAATATTGTTTGTCATGGGTAGTTCTAATAAAACTTTGATTTTTCCTTCTGAGTTATTTCCAAATGCTCCCAATCATTTTCTGGGCAAGAAGTTAAAGAAAAGGCTACTTGAGTTCCTCATATGTTTTGACCACTCAGCAGAGAAGGTGTTTCATAATCTGATAGCAGGAGAGCCAGTATTTTGCCCATTAAAAAGCTAAGGTTTCTTTTGGTTTTCTTCTAATTTCAAGTGTTCTCTTGTTCTTAATAATAAAGAAACTGTAAACAGATTTATTAAATAGTACCAACAGGAAGAGCTGGAATTTGATTTGGATTAACCAGGTTTTTAAAACTACGTGTGATCTCTCTGTGCCCATCTGTGAAGAGCTACATAGTATGCAACCTGTGATACAACGGTTCTCAAACTCTGGTCTGCACCACAATTTGGGGAGTTTGTTCATACAAGTCCCAACCCCCAGAGATTATGATTTAGAGGTCTGAGATGAAGCCTGCTTTGGTATTTAAAAAACTCCCCAAGTGATTCTGATGCCTACCAAGGCTTGAGAGCCCTAGATTATTGTACATATTCTATGAGATCAACCATAAGAAAAAGCAGGTTAGAGAGGCTCCGTAATGAGCTCTGAGAGTGAGCATCAGTTCTTTGGAGCTAGCACTGTAGATAATTAGAAAAAAAGGAGGGGGGGAAATTAGCTTTGACCAAATAGTCATTTAAAAAAAAAAATCCCATAGATCCAAAAACTCTGAAGTAGAACAAATGCTTTAGATGGCAGGATCAAGGCAGAAAGGCCACCCTACAGCCGAACATCTAGGGGACTCTGATACCCATGGACAATTAACCAGGGGCCACTGGGTACCTTCCAGAGGTGGGGGGAAATGTGAGATGATAATGTATCTTACCTCCAGGGCACTGAGGTCAGGCCAGGAGATATTTGGAACTGAGGTTATAGGTGTGAACAGTTTGCCCGGAAAGAATGGATTGTAATGTCCCGTGGCCGAGAGGTACATGGACAATGCCATGTTGAAAGGGAGGGTGAAGACAGGGAGGTCCCATTTGCACAGCACAGAGTTCAACGCGCTTGAGAAAACTGGACTAAAAAAGAACAGAGAAGAAGAATGAGCATGTGACAAGCCAGGTTGACAAACCACATCTCTGTACTATGGAGGGGCTTTGTTTCATCTGTCCCTAAAGTGTTGTGTTGGCAAACTTCCCACAGAAGGAAAATCCTGGGATAAATCCTACTGTCAAGACAATAATTCTTACATAAAGTAAAAAATCAACTCTTAGCTTATTTGGCTTTTGAAAAATTATACTCTGGAGTTGCTCAGATTGCCTTATGCACCAAGGTTTTCAAAATATTTCTGAAGCACTTAAGATCTACAAAATAAAATATCTATATTGTTAAGGCCCCCTGGGTAACTCCACTTGATCAAATGCCTTTTCCTCCCCACCAGAGGCAACCACCCTGAATTTGGCATACATCATTTCTGCATGTCTTTAGTATATCTAATAATATTTTTGGAAAAGAGAAACTGTTCAAGGAAGGAGGCAGGTGGTGTGGGCTGGAGGAAAAAGATCTTACAGTTGGGGACAGAGTTTGCATACTTGAGCTGTTGATAACTGTGTGACCTTAGGCAAGACACTTCTCCCCAGTTTCCCTGTCTGTAAACTGGGGGGTTGGATTACAAGGTCCCCAGGCCCCTGTGTGGCTCTCACTTACTGACCCAATCAAGGACCCCATCACTTTAAGATCAGATCTCCAGATTTCCTGGACCAGGGGAGGGGGTGAGCGAGCACCCACAGGCGAGGTCTCCTGCCCTTGAACATATCCTTCACAGCAGCTCCCAAGTCACCTCCTGGGGAAGCTGGCTTTACAGGTAGGTCCTGCTCCACACAGGTACCTGTGGGTGCAGTGAGGGTGGGTGGCCCTTCTGCAGATGCTTCTCATTTGTGTGCATGCTAATATTTTATATTCTAAGTACAAATTAGAACAAAGGAAATGTTTGCTTCCAGAAAAAGGATTTAAGGCAATGCCAGCAGAGAAACTATTTTGTAGGATTTTTGAATTCAGTAGAAAAAAATTTTTGAAGGGGATGGGGGTGTCCCTGGACCAGCTGTATCAGCATCACCTGGGAACTCATTAGAAATGCAAATTCCCAGGCCCCACCCCAGGTGGATGGTATCAGAAAACCTGGGTTGTGGTAGCAAACTTCTGTGGTTTAACAAGCCCTCCAGGTGATCCCAATAGTGTTCAAATGTGCAAACCACTGATGGAGAAAGTGGGGCTCAACTTTGGCTATAATTTTTTTTTTTCTTTTAGAGTCAGGGTCTTGCTCTGTCACCCAGGCTGGAGTGCAGTGTTGAGATCATAGCTCACTGCAGCCTCAAACTTCTGGCCTCAAGTGATGCTCCTGCCTTGGCTTCCCAAAGTGCTGGGATTACAGGTGTGAGCCATGGCACTCAGCCTTTGGCTGTACTTTAGAATCACCTGGGGAGCTTTGAAAACTCCTAATACCCAGACAACACTGCAGTCCAATTACATCAGAATCTTGGAAGGGGGCTGAGAGGTGTGTGGGGCCATGTGCATCAGTGTGTTGACACCCCCCAGGAGGCATCAGTGTGCAGCCAGTGTTGGGAACCTCTGGTTGCGGGGAAGGTATTGGAGGGGCTGCAGGGGCTCAGACATAATGCCTGGTTGTAAGGAAACACACATCTTTTTGAATGGTTGTTTCTGTTTCCAGTACACATAAAAATTGTGTTATTATTTAAAAAATTGTGGTAAAATACACATAACATAAAATGTACCCATTTTTAAGTGTGCAGTTCAATGGCATTAAGGACATTCACATTGTTGCACAACTGTCACCGCCATCCATTCACAGAACATTTTTCGTCTTGCAACACTGAAACTTTGCACCCATGACACAATAATTCCCATTCCCTCCTCCTCCCATAATTTATTTTAAAAAGGCATTTTGAAACCCAGGTACAACTTACCAAGTCATGGACATAGCAGATACGGGGAGTAACAGCCACCAGAAATAGTTTCCCTTCTCCGAAAAGATAGCTATGAGTAGTCCCAGCAGGGTGGCATTGTAGCCCTGGAGCCCAGCTGCAATGGCTGCCCTGCAGGGCGAGAGGCATGGCACGGACATTTCTCAAGTGTATTGGGTTGGACTTGCCATAAATAACACTGGTAATTATGTTCACATTAGAAAATAAGATTGTGTTTGGAAATGTATTTCAAAGTCTATGTAAGCATCATAGAAATACTAATAAAAACACGAAGAAGTGAAAGATACGTAGATAAAAGTACGAATGTGCATATAAGCAACTCCCTCCACAGGGGTCACAGCCAAGACAGTCTGAGGGGGGACAGGGGGATCAGTAAGGCAACCTGCTCTGCAACCTTCTAGCTGTTCCTTTGCAAAATTAATATTATTTCTTTTAAATCATTTAGGGCCTCTGACTTGAATAGAGCTTTTAGCACATGACATTGGTTTCCTAAGTTTGATTTC
>NW_012142857.1:1809406-1891617 GCF_000956105.1 Propithecus coquereli | reverse complement strand
TAGTCAGTGCAGGGGCCAGTATGAATGTCACCCAGAAACTGGGACTACAGGTAATGACAGTAGACAGCTACAGAAAGGCTTGTCCTCTCAACAACTGACTTGGAGATTTAATGCTTGAGTTTGCTCATTGGAAAATTAATGGCATACATCTGTAAGTTGTGGAATGCCACAACTAAAGCAACAGGAAGACATGCATTCACTTAAAACAGAGGATTGCCATTTTAATGCAGTCTTCTTGGACCAAGGAAATGAACATATGTAAATATGACTTGTCTTCTAAATAATACCTGACAAGGAAAATGGGGTTGATCATATTGCACTGGAGCAAAACAATGAAGGAATATTCAATATGGCACAACCTTAGACTCCATCCCCAAACTGGGAAGACCATTTCCTGGCCTGCCTTGGAATAGGGTTTAATATAAGATTCAAAATCACCCTCTGCAGGGAGCTAATCAGGCTCCTTGGAATTGATGGAAAAGTAGAGAGCATTTAATGACTCTTTCCCTGAGGACCTCCTTAGGCAATTTACAGCAAGTGCTACAAAAGTTTAGTTGTGTAATGGCCATTATTGGGAATTATTCATTGATCTTGGAAGCCTAGAAGACTGGTTTTCTCCCTGAAGGAACAAACTGGCTAGTCAGGAACCGTCTTCCCCCCTGGTTGGGAGCCAGCTTATCACTTTTCGAATGATAGATCAATTTATAAAGTACATAGTATTTTTAACCTAATGCATCTATCAGAAGACTCACAAGTCAAAAGCCACTCACTTGAAATTTATGGGTATTCATCTCCCCAGGAGCTGAGCTGACTTTTACACTGTCTATGAAGAATGAGTTTGCTAAACTAAGCATGACAACAAGATATAACAGGGTTATTAAGACACTAAGACTTTTCATGAACTCATATGCAATTCTGTCCTAACAGAATGCTGATGACAAGTAATTTTATCAATCATTAAAGACGATCCCTTTAGAACCTCTCCTGGGGATTACTTGTAGCTTAGTTCTGGTTACCATGTAATGCCACAAGAACCTGGCATCATTCAGACTAGCTACTTACTCAGATGCCAAGAATAAGAGACTATAACAGATTCCCTGAACTCTGACTAAAGACAAATATAGAGAGTTCTGTGGATTAAAGGTTGTTTCTCCTGGAAGGATGTGGCTTTAGCACTGCTGTCCATAGTCGGTGGTCAGCCCCTGTGTCTCGGAAGGACGTGCCTACCTGTCCTGACTGAGGAGAAGGGCGGTCAGGGTGGAGACCACTGTTGCCACACAGCCACTGAGAGCCCACCAGGGGTTCTGGACCAGAAGTCCCACCAGAATGAGGATCCCACTGATGGGGTTGCTGACAAACACGACTTGGGATAAGCCCCGCAGAATCCAGTCGACAAACTGGAGGATCACAGGCCTGTCTGGAAGACACGACATAAACACAACTAAGGAAGTGGCCAAACGAATGATGTTCCTGCTCAATTTCAGGGCCCACCTTGAGCAAAATCATCAAAATCCCCTGAAGTGAAACATATTTTTGATATTCCTTTAATTTTTTCTCTCTAAACTCTTTGTCCCTTTACTAGCACCCACATCCCTAAAAGCATCTCTTTTTTTTTTTTTCCAGCCTAACAGTGAATTCAATGCATCTCATTTCTTTATGTTCAACCTACACTGCCCCTGCTAGAATCTAAGCCCCAGAAAGCATCTAATGCATTTATTTACCACGTTCAGAGGTACAGACTCTTAAGCCAAAGGAATGAATTACCAATAATAAAATTTTAGTTTTAAGTACTGAAATTGCAGAATGGAGCTGGGTGCCTTCCTCTAATATAAACAGTGCCCTGGACCCAATCACCATCTCCATAAAAAGAAAAAATCGAAGTGGTTTGCAGGTTAGAAGATAAAAATTAGAAAAATGGACAGTTAAGAATAGATAAAAGATTGGGGAATATTACTAAAGATATAAATAGAAGTACCAGCAAACAATTTCTCCCAAAGCTACTTCTCCCATCTCTCCAAGGGATGAAAGCATAAATACCTTTAAGCCAGTTGGCGAATTCCTTCATATCTCCAGTAACATAGCCCAGAGCCTTGGGGAAGCACCTTCTCCTTCGACGTGGTGAAACCTGGTTCTCACCCCTGTCGACTTTCACCATAGAGGGGCTGTCCTCCATGGCTAGCTCTTCCTCTGGCTCCTTGGGGGAAGGACAGAGCTCATAAATATCCCTAATGCAGAACACTCTAGATTGGCCAGTTTTGGGTAATTCTGTGGCTTCTAGAGTAGCCACAGAAGATCTAGACCATGATGTCTCATAGGACTAAGAAAGCACCATTTTCCTCCTGAAATACCATCACAGAGATGATCACCCAAACCCAAATCCCACACTACCTTTGTGATCAATGTCTCTCGTGCTATCGTGAGAAGGTTCTGGTCTTTAATTTCAGAGTTCAGTTTCTAGTTCAAGAAACATAGGCCGGGCACGGTGGCTCACGCCTGTAATCCTAGCTCTCTCGGAGGCCGAGGCGGGCGGATTATTTGAGCTCAGGAGTTCGAAACCAGCCTGAGCAAGAGCGAGACCCCGTCTCTACTAAAATTAGAAAGAAATTAATTGGACAACTAAAAATATATAGAAAAAATTAGCCGGGCATGGTGGCGCATGCCTGTAGTCCCAGCTACTCAGGAGGCTGAGGCAGGAGGATCGCTTGAGCCCAGGAGTTTGAGGTTGCTGTGAGCTAGGATGACGCCACGGCACTCTAGCCTGGGCAACACAGTGAGACTCTGTTTCAAAAAAAAAAAAAAAAAAGGAATCATTGATTGATCTCCCACTTCCTGTACTCAAGGAGTTCAGTCTACTTGAGAAGACTGACAAACAGTTCAGATCATCATAACGAGTCAAATAATATAGAAAGAGCTCAAATCAAGTGCTTAAGCTTCATGCTGCCAGTCACAGAGCAAGAAATCAGGTTACGAAATGGCCTGCTCACTAAGCTAGTGCACACTGGTCCAAGATAAGCAGTTTTTTTAAATTAAAATTTTATTTTACAAACAAAAAGTTTTATTTTTAAAAGTTTGAAAGGGAAGAAATTTTTAAAACAGTTTGTGTGTGTTGACACAGCCTCCCCACTCTCTCCAAGTCAAAGATTGCTTGAATTTGTCCTATTATCATGTAACTGCCTCAGACATTCTTTACTTCTTTTATTTAAATGTGTAAAAGCAAGGAGGAATGACATTCCACAAAGGTATAGAAACTAGAAAAGATGGAATTGGACAAAGCTGTTGAAAACCAAAGCATTGTAATGAAAAGATTATATAATAGAAGAATGTATAAGGCATGATTATATTAGTAGTAAACATGCCCCGGGAAAATACAAACGATATAACCATGATTTGTGTTCATGATGGGCCTATTCATGTCTCATGATAAGTTTGTAAAAGGAAAGCACCAACATCAGCAGAATATGGTACCCTGGAGACGAAAATGGAGGTTTCCTGGTGCTGAGGGTGGATACAAAAGAATACCAATGACACAATCCCAGAGGTAGGCAGAGGGAGGAAGACAATGGTAAAACCACCCTGAGTTGTAAGAAAAGCCAAGGTCAGTGCAAAGCAGGCAAATGCCCCAAACCATCAGACCCCCAGAAGGCACAATTATGGAATGTCAAAGCCGCAACCACATAGGACTTGGCCAAGGAAATACCCAAAGCCTAAGCAGAGAAATCAGCTTGTCTTTTTCCTGTCACCAAGCTGTGTCAAACCATCCCCATGGCTATTCCTGGCTCCATCATTGTTCCACATGCCATATCCAACAAATAGTGATTAACAGGTAATAAAGTTCTGTCTATTTTTAAAAAATCCTGACTCTAGTTTTGGCTTCTATTAATCTCAGTATGGAAATCAATGAGGGTAACTGATTTATTGCTAACAATTATACTTCTATTATATTACTTCGCTGCCCAACTAATCATTCTGCTTTTAAACAATGGCGAACCATTAATCGTTGCACAGAACAGCAGCTATTCATACAGTGCATTCCAGACCAAGGTCGTTCTGTCTTGGCAAAACAATGTTAGGCACCAACATCTGTGAGATTTCCAATGAATCCTGGAGATTGGAAGCCAAAACTAAGTCCACGTGGAGCTCTGCTGGCTCCATAGTTAAAGTTGTAAAACTGTTTAAAGAATTATGCATTTATGAAAAAATCATCTTTTATTTTATAATCTGAATAAGTGATGGCCATCATTTATTTTCAGATATGTCCCTCTTCAAATCTCATAACTGAAAATATTGCTTTTTAAGGCTTTGTCTCAGCTATAGCAATCCATTCTCAAAACCACACCAATAAGAGGCATCAGGCTTTAGCCCAGGCAACAAGAAGCTCAAGGACACAACTGCCTTGAGTTCCTGTAACTGAATGTATGAAGTCCTAAACCGGAAGCATCAAAGGAAACCATTAAAGTGGCATTTTCCATCAACTACAAAAGCAGGTACCTGGGCTATTTCAGAATAAACAAATTCACGTTCTCAAAATTTCCAGCATATATTTATTTATCTTAGAGGGTTTTAAATATCCCATCACCTCAGAGATTTGGGAGATACAGATTCGAAACCCGATAATGTAACTGGCTAGACGTGACTGAGAACCTGAATGGCCTGAGTCCCCTGTTGAGCCACCTAAAGTTAAGTAAAGATTAAACTAGCTTTGTCCAAACCCACAGCTCAACATACGGAAGACTTATTGTGGTTTGTGTCTCCAGTATCTGCCCACTGGGATGGGTTGCAGGGCAGTAATGTCCTAGAGAGAGGGGTGTTCCCATGATTTCAGCAGGCAGTGGCTGCTGTTTCAGGGTCCCCCAGGAACCATTTCTTCCGAACTATTGAACCCTCTGGAGCCCCTGGGAGCCCTGATTAACTGGCTCCAGAACTCAGGCATGAGAAGTGCTGAGGAGCAGCCAATAACTTAAAGTTGCAGTTCCCCCTAGAATTTTATCAGGCTAGAATACTCGCATTTCTTTGGGGAACTTTAAGCATCCACACATGCTAACTGGGAAGGCAACGCAGGGCTATGGACCAAGGACCTTCTACTGATGCTCAGACACCTCAACTCCTGCAAAGTAGGCCATTACATTTCAACTAGAAGAGAGGACAATAAAATAAAGGGAACTCTAATAAAATAGAAGCAGGATAAATATTAAACCCCAGGCTACTTACTCCTGGCTTTTCCACGACTGTCAAAACACCCCAGCTCAATGGTCCACCCTCCAGACCAAGGTGGGTGCCACGTGACCTTCTGGATCAAGACCCCTGTGCCTCTGGCTCGGCCCACAGCCCCCAGCTCAGCAGAGTTGCTGACCCCTACTTCCCAGGCTCTGCCCAGAGGAGACACACAGGGGCTTGGAGCAGGTGCCCAGGCTCCCCCAGACAGAGGATGCAAAAGGAAGCATACCTGTTCCTGCGACCTGTCGGCCAGGGCCAAGCCTCCGTGCGCTTCCTCACCAGCTTTATTTTCAAAAGGGAACGTCCAAAGGGGACTATGTTGGGCATCACCAGTGGCACCAATCATCCTTCCTTTTCCTCAACACATGACAAAGGGCAAGATTATGTGAATCAGCAGGATGTGCACCCTGGCTCTGCTGAGCACCTGAAAGGCAAGTGGAGGGCGGCGGCAGCGCGCCTGGGGGGTTCCTGGGGAGGGGCCACGTGGCCCCACTGAGACCTCTAATGCATAATAAGGCGACTTCTCCATCAGCAAGGAGCGGGCAGGGGGCGGAGAGGCAACAAACTCACCGCAGACAGTAGACGTTCATTTACTTTGCTTAAAAAAAATAATAATAATGCCAAACTGTCCTGCATAGAGACCAACGCATGGATTTTGCTCTGCTGCATGTCCCCGTGGGCAGGAGGTTGGAGGAGCTGAAGCTTGTTCCAGAGGAGAGGATGGGCTTTGGGCTCTGAAACGCTCGGGGCACATTGTTAGAGCTCCATCTTGGGACCAACGGACAAGTTGCCTGGGCCATGCTGTTCTTTATCAAGTGTGACAAGAATGAGGCGTGGTGTGGGCTCTATTTTCTCTAGTAAGGTACTAGCCGTGTTTTGTATGCACAGCCAAAGCCCAGTTTAAGAGACTGCTAAATGGCATTTTTTTTCCTTGTACCTGAGTGAGAATTCTTAAATATTGAATATAATTTTGTTAATAATAAATAATTTTTAGTTGAACTAAACAAGTGTGGCAGCTTTTCATAAATTTTATATCTTTCTTTTTTTTTCTACTTCCACTGCATCCAAAAATATCATTCTTCCTTCAGAGAAGTTCCAAAAAAGTTGTGTATGTGGTATTTCTCTTTTTCCACCTCCTTTTATTTATTTTAATTTTAATTGCTTCTCCGGACTTGGCCTGAAACCTGAAAACTTACAATCTGCCAGAGTGACTCAGAGAAATACACAATTTTGGAAACTATTTCTGACATGTCTTAGGAAAATATTATGTGTGTGAGTATTTATCTATGGCAAACTACCTGACTAGTTATGTACCCAACTGATGTGTTTCAGGGTTGCATTATGAATACTTTTGTTTAATAAAGAGCACCATTAAGAAACCCAATGGTAGGGCTCTCATCTTATACAAGGTTAAAAACAAATAAAGAAGAATGAAAGGAAAAGACCAGCCAGGCTGTCACATGCTCTCAGAGTAGATGCCTATCCGTTGCACCCCCTGCTAGGTGCTGCCTTTCTCTTACCACCGAAATCACGCGCTTCGAGGAGAATTACATCCTTAAGCTCAACATCAATATTTTCTTAGAGCCAAGAGACAGAAAAATTTGAGAGCTAGAAAGGATTTTAGAGACCACATAGTTCAAGCCTTCATTTTATAGAAGAGAAAACTGAGGTTCAGAGTGGAAACCATGCAAGTTTACTCAGCAAGCAGCAGGTGGAGTGAGCCTTATGGAATAGCTTGGCCTTGGTGGTTCTTTGTCTTCCAGTCTGGGGCCAGGCATATTAATGCCACCTGAAATTCTGTTCAAGTCAACCAATAGTAAAAGAGCAACTTCTATATGCTGGAGTCTGCAGTGGGTGCTAGAACTCAGTGGTATAGTGGACGCAGCCTGTCTTCACAGTTGCCTTGAAGTAACCCTGGTGTGGGGGTTGAACAGCAAGAAAGGAAGGGCTTTGCCATCCCCACTTTCACCCTATTCCCTTGCCAGAAGCAGTTACTGTGACAAACAAATGTCTCCCTGGGCCTCAAAGTGAGCCTCACTCTTCTACATTGCTGACACATCCACAACGAGGCTCGTGTGTGCTGAAGTTAATATTCCAAGAATATTCTGGAAGCTGTACCTGATGAGCTTCCCAATAGCAGTCAAAAATCACTTTTCATAGCCGAGATCACTAGTGAAACGAGGCAGCACTACGAGGCAATATCAAGATTTCAATTCAACTAATATTCTCTATTTTATTACACAAAATAAAATGCAGTCTATTGTCAGCATATATTAGAAATTTGTGCAATTGGAGAGACCTAAAAGTCTTCAATTTTTCATGCCTCAAGTATCACTTTTAAAAAGAGTACAAAGTTTTGGATATGGATATAGAAGAAGGCACTTAAACATTCATGCTCTATCATAATAAAGAGACTTTCACATTGATGTTTATTTGATACTTACTATAATCTTTATTTTAGGTAGTTTTTGATTTTAAGTGGTAGGAGGTGCTCAGTTTTCTTTAAAGCTGTAATCAGAAAGAAAGAAAACGCAGTCAGGTATTCTTGTCTCCTGATTAAAATGCTTCCCTGCTCAGAAGACGCTACCCCCAGGAGCCTTGATTCCACACGCCACAAAGGGCAGCTTCAAATTCAAAGAAGCTGCCAGATCCGCGGCTTCAGTCGTGACTGACTAGTTCTCCCGATGGGTACACAAGCAACTCCCTTCGGCGTGACAGCACAAACAGAAGAATCTATAAATCCATAATTGGAGGGGGCCATTCCCAGTGCCCCACTTTTTTTCTTTTGAGTCACGTAGACACATGTCTCCAACTTCACTTATTTCAGGAACTCAGCCCGAAACTCCTAACAGCGTGAACTCGGAGTCATTTAGGACACTGGGTGGACACCTCGCTGCAAACCCTCTTCCCCATCAGCTCGGGTGCTGCTTCCACCTTGCTTCCGGAATCATGAATAAGGACACCGCTTTTAAACTTCCAGGAAGAAACCTGTGTCCTTGGTAAATTGCTTGCTAGTTTACCAGAACTCTGACTTTGCTGCTTCTAATCAGTCCCAGCGATCTGAAACATTTTCTCCATTAAAAAAAAGAAAGAGCAAAAGAGCGAAAATGACAGAGGGCTAAGAAGCCAAGCCCTGAACAGTGAATGAACAGTTGGACATTAATAGAAATGAGGAGGGTACTCACACTCTGGCTGGCCCTGGTGGCAGAAGGCAGTGGCTGATAAGGCTCGCTGGGCTCTAGGGAGAGGGAGAGAGGTCCACAGGAGACAGGGCTGGCAGGGAGGCACCTAACAGTTTTATACTCTGCCTCGCTCTGCATAGTCTTGGGCCTCGTTTTCTCCTCCCACTCTGGGCACCAGTGCCAAAGCAGTGCCGAGGAACTGGTCCCCTGCTTCCATACCTGGTGTCTCTCTCTCTTTCTCTCTTCTTGATACGGTGCCAACTACTTTGCCATCGCTTCCACGATGTTCCAAGTTCTCTGCCCACCACTAATCCTACTCCAATTCTTCTCTTTCTTCTCCATGCTGTTTCCTCTAGCCCCTATCCTGACCCCGAGATATTTTTGGAAAGATTTATAACTAAAAAGGATCAACGTAGTGTCACTTAAATCAAAACCATGGGACACGTTGCTGGAGTGTGGATTTGGGAGCTGAGTGGCTGCTCCTGGGGTAGCATTTTCTCTTAGACGTGACAACTTCTGTGCAGGTGTGACAGTCCAAGCAAGGGCCTGAGGGGTGTGGCGGGAGGGCGGGGAAGACAAGATATGAGCAACTTGTTTTCTGTAAACCAACCGCCCTTTTTCCCAGTGAGGAGAGAACAAAAATACCAGTGTTTCCCTGGAATGTCCTTCTTTTGAGGTGAGACTCCCAGGACAAACTGCTGTCTTTTTAAAAGTCAGGAGGCAAACATTCCGCAGCAAGAGAATCTAAAATTGAATTTAAAAATCTCTTCCTTTCCCTTTCTTCTTGAATTTCAATTTTGTGGCTTGTCCTGTTGTGGCAGAAATCTAACCAATTCAGGTGCACTTCTATGAGCCCAGGATGAAGAAAGGAAACTCCTGCAGAGAGCCGTGCGGTTGTCACTGGTCTTCCTTCCTTCTGGGCCTCCGACTGCTTGGATGTGCCTCCTGTCCTTATCGCCCGACAGCCGCCAGGGGCTCTCTGGCTCCACCCCCTGGACACCCGCCAGACTGCAGCGCTCCTTGTCTCCGTGGACAGCCTCCCCCTGGGGAGCCTCCAAGGCTCAGGGGGTGTGTTTGGGGCCTTTGAAGCCCGTAGGTGCAAGTTCATGATAAGAATTTTGACGTTCAGGCAAATCTCGCTCTAACACTTCTTCCTGGTAACATAAGGAGAAAACAAGCTTCTAGCGTTACCCTGAGAGAGAGAATGAGTCACAAGAGGAAAGTGTGAGGGGTCTGCTTCAGGAATGAAAGGAATCACACCGCTGTTTCCACGTTCCTTATGCGAATGGGCCACAGTCCCTCATGGCGCTCGTCAGGATGATGATGACAATGAGAAAGATAAGAAATGCCACAAATGGCTGGGCATTCACCCTGTCTGCGGGCACTGTGCTAAGTACCTTCCACGTATTAGTCACTTAACCATCGGGAAAATCCTGTGAGATAAATAAATACTGTGCCATTATCCCCATTTCATAGATGAGCAAACTGAGGCTTGGAGAGTTTAAATAACTTGCCCAAGGTTGAACATCAAAATTTGTACTTTCAACCACTCTAGAGCTGTTCAATATTTCCGACTTCTGCCCATATGTTTGCTTTTCATTAATTCACTCAATTAGCTCAGCCATAACATGTATTTATGGACTTCATTCTGAAGCTGCCTCCATGCGACACCCATGTGGCCTTCTGTCTCAGTGGCACTAGCCGGGACTGAGGGTGTGTAGTGTGTCTCAGGCCTTGGCAGGAGCACCTCCTCCTGTATCCACCCTCCCTGTCTAGCTTTTCCCCCAGTCCCTGTAGAGCCACACCTTAAGTGCAGCTCACAAAATGCAGCCTTGCCACATGGTATGTACAAAGCACATGCAGATTCCTTGCGGTACAGTGGGCTGAGTTTATTTCCTTTATAAGGTTGTGGTGAGGGATGACATGTATAAAGCACTGTGCCTGACACACCAGGGTGCCACCGTTCTGATGTCTGTCCCTCTCAGTCAGCCTTGGTTTGCCCTGGAGGGCTCCCAGGTGGGACCGTCCTCCCAGCTTGAACCAAGGGAAATCTTCTTCCTGGCTTTGACCTTAAAAGGAGTGCAGTACAAGCAGGGAGAAACCATTCGGTTCATTCAACAATCCTGAACCAGGTAGGTATCTGACGCAGGGCTTGCCAGATTCTCATACTGCAGGAGCCCAAGATGCCAGCGTCTGCTGCCACCAGATTGCTGTGGCTTTGGAGACAACCTCTGGGCCGGAGATCAGAGAGAAGATCGGGTACCCAGTATTGAGCACAGACATATTCGTGGTGTTTTTAAGCAGACCAAATTGCACAATTCAATGATGTTTCCTCAGTTCTTTCTACAGGAGCTTCTGGTATCATTTCCAGAGAATCATTTGCTGGGTGTTTATGCAAATATTTTCCTCGCCCCATGGCTTTCCCACCACGTCCCCGTGGTGGATGTCCCCCTGTCCCTGTTCTCAGTGAATACACCTTCCATCTCCCTGTCTGGTACAATCTCAAATGAACAGACGTAGAGCTTCTCTCCTCTTCAGCTTGCTCCATGGAGTTTCTGCCCTAGGAAGTTTCCTCTCCTCTCCCCTCCCCACGTTCGACCCAAATCTATTTGGATTTCCTGGTGGACGCCTGTGAACTTAGAGCAATTTATGTCTTTATTCCTTGCTGGGCATGAAATCATACCCCCAGCCCTGCAACCATTGTGGTGTTGCCTTTAAAAAAAAAATAATAATTCATGTTGCACAGTCCCACCTGGGCTGGAAGGGACTGGATGACAAGGTTGGGATCCAAGAGTTCTCTTTATTCACAATGGACCTCTTTTTTTCCAGAAAGATTCTGAGGCAGTGTATGTAAGCAGAGATAAGAGCTAGATGACAAAATGGGGAAGAAGGGAGAACAAAACTATGGATAATGATGCAATTTTATTATTTTTCCTATGATGTCTTGTGTTTGTAGGTCTTTCTAAATATGTGTTGTTTGACTCAGAGATTTTTACAATACTATTTCATTTCAATTGCTATTTGATATTGACCTATCTATAGGCAGTTTAATGTTGCACATAATTTGCACCTCAGCGCGTGTGATTGGGCAGTGCCCACACTTAGGAATTCTGGAAGACAAGAATGTCAGAGAGGGCTCTTCTGCATCCTGATCGGGGCTTTTCTAAATGCAAGAGAGAGCGCTGGAGAAAAAAACATTCTCATGCTTCTCTAGCCCCTACCCCCAACAAAGAGAGAAGCGGAGACTTCAAGTCTGGAACAGAACGTCCCTCTTCAGTGTGTTCTGAGCCACACGCAGTTTGGTTTGGTAAACAGGGAGATGAAAAGGCACCAGACGAGAGCCAAAACTCCCACTGACCCAGAAGGCCACTTGGCTGGGGGGACCCTTTGTGGTAGGCAAATGTCTCACTGTAGTCTCTGCCGCCTGCCATAGTAAGGGGAGCGTAAGTATGGGTGGTGGCAGGAGGCACCGAGGTCCCTACATTTTTAGCTCTTAAATGCAGTCCTGTAGTTATTCAGCTCCATGTAAGGAGTGAAAGTGA
Organism: Propithecus coquereli; assembly: GCF_000956105.1. Classification (NCBI taxonomy): domain Eukaryota; kingdom Metazoa; phylum Chordata; class Mammalia; order Primates; family Indriidae; genus Propithecus; species Propithecus coquereli. The sequence continues at coordinate 1,879,679 of NW_012142857.1, read as the reverse complement.
TGAATAGCTGGGAGCACCCAAAGAGAGGTTGTTCCTCTTGCCTGAAGCAGAAGGGCCAGGGAATCTCCATCCTTACTTACAACTTTCATCAGATGCCCACGCATAGCACCTTTCCAGCTTCTAAATTAAAATCAGAACAGTGTAAGGCTCATAATGTAGGTCTCTGCTGTCCTCAGCCAGTGCAGCTTGTGCACTGCACAAATGCACCATTTATGCCCTAAGCATAAATTCCTGCAGTTGGCACTAAGAGAAGTTGGCACTTGAGAAAAGGAGGTGCTCGGGTGCTTTTGCATAGAGGGGCCGTAATGGCTAGCAATATCCTGCTGCTGATTTTGGTTTTGTTTTGTTCTTGTTTTTGCTTTGAAATGGGATCTTGCTCCGTTGCCGGGGCTAGAGTACAGTGGTATAATCATTGCTCACTGCAACCTCAAACTCCTGGGCTCGAGAGATACTCCTGCCTTAGCCTCCTGAGTAGTCGGGACTACAGCTGTATGCCACCACACCTGTCTAATTTTTCTATTTTTTGTAGAGATGGGGTCTCAATATGTTGCTCAGGCTGGTCTTGAAATCCTGGCCTCAAGCAGTCCTCCCACCTCGGCCTCCCAAAGTGCTGGGATTACAAGTGTGAGCTGCTGCAACCGGCTTTCTGCTGGTGCTTTTGGTTCTTTAAGATTAAAACAAAATCATTTCTCAAAGAGGAGCAGTAGGGAAAAGGGAAGGAGGAAGTTTTCCAATCTCTTTAGCTTAGGTTTAGGAAGGGAATGAAGTGTTGGGAAAAATGAGGGATGGGGATTGGCTCAGCCACGTTTCTCTGGGCCCTCTCCTGAGGGTAATCTGCAACTCACTGGGTTGTTTTCTCCCTGCTAAAGATATGGTGAGGTTGACCCCAAGTCTAGGAAATAGAGCTTTGTTTTACAATTAGGCCAGGAAGAGAAGGTGGCACGGCCTGGCATCACCATGAGAATGGGGCTCTCTGGGCACCCGGGATGCAGGTTACTAGTCAGGGGGCCCGGCTGGGACGGGTTAGGTGTGTTATTGAAGTGAGGCTGCTCTCTGGGGCTGGGGATGTGGCAGCTGACTTAGGCTCCTCAGAATTGTCCCCAGGGAGGCTTACTATCTGCTCACTGCACAGTTTTGTCAGCTCAGCCTGATTTAGAGGTCCTTTCATGGTAAGAAATGCTCCCTCTCACCATTTTCCTGCCTTACACCAACTGGCAGCCAACCCCCGGCCTCTTCTTTCCCTACTGTTAGCATCCATCGAGGCTGGGCGGGAGCCAAGGGCAAAAACAACAACAACAACAAAAAAATCCCTTAAATGCAAACTATTTAACTACCTGTCCCATCAGGTAGTTGAAACTGGACCATGTTGTATCTTCAACTTCTTGAGTTGGTAAATCGAGACATTATGATTTAACTGAGCACTGACTCACATCAGAGCTTTCGCAGCCCTCACTATAATAGTGTTGGTGTAAGAAGTGCAGTTGTGCAGAGATACTGCAACAGACACGAAGGAGAATTCCCGTGCACCTCTGACGTGGTATCCTGTTGTTAAAGAATAAACCTGACTCCATGTTTTATTCAATAGCAAAATTAAACCCAGTGGAGAAAGCTTTCTTTTTATTTTTTGATGCAACGTCTCTTATTAGAACTCATAAAAGCAGCTAAGCTGTATAGCACCATTATCCTTTCTACATAGATATTAGAAAATACAAAATTTTCAATTTCTCATTTAAAATTAAGATGTAGGCTGGGCGCGGTGGCTCACGCCTATAATCCTAGCACTCTGGGAGGCCGAGGCGGGTGGATTGTTTGAGCTCAGGAGTTCAAAACCAGCCTGAGCAAGAGCAAGACCCTGTCTCTACTAAAAAAATACAAAGAAATTAATTGGACAACTGAAAAATATATAGAAAAAAGTAGCCGGCTGTGGTGGCGCATGCCTGTAGTCCCAGCTACTCGGGAGGCTGAGGCAGAAGGATCCCTTGAGCCCAGGAGTTTGACGTTGCTGTGAGCTAGGCTGACGCCACGGCACTCTAGCCTGGGCAAAAGAGTGAGACTCTGTCTCAAAAAAAAAAATAAATAAATAAATAAAATAAAATAAAATAAAATAAAGATGTAAAAATGGTGGTAGAACTAGAAGAAGGGTTCCCAATTAGTCACAAACCCTGCTTTTAAGTAAAAGATGGCAACTGTCCACACTGTTGTCATTCTTAGTTGCAGAAGTGCTCACCTTGACTTTGCATCCTGTAGAGGAAGAAGCCAGGTTATAACTTAGCTTCTCGGGAGCATTAATGCCTTCTCCCAACTGAGGTGTCAATTCTGGATCTTGGAGAAATAGAAATGTGAGAAGAAGTAGGGTGTAGACAGGGAAGGATGGATTTTCCATTGTTTATCCATTTTCCCTACCTGTAGTCTTTTTCTCACTCAGCCCAGGTTGTTGTTTATTTTCTCCCAACACCTGGATCAGAGCACGTATTTGAATGGAGGCCTAATCTTTAGCTATGTCATGTGGCCTATGGTGGTTGGGACGTGCTGATGTTAGTGAAGTTGAGTAGCTCCCTAGCCCCAGATGCGTGGCCCACTGACACACGGGCCAGCCATCCCTAGAGTGTCAGCTGAGGTCAGAAAGTAGGCCAGGGGAGAGTGGATGGGTGAGGAAAAGTTCTTCCTCCATACAGAAGGACATCTAAGGCATGGCTCAGAAGATATTATAGTTGAAGATGAGGGTCTGTGGTCTCGTAATTGAACCCACACAGACATGGATAATGAATTAAACATTGGTGAGTGGGGAGGAAATATCTGGTCAGAAATTTAAACACACATACTGGTGTGATGAGCAAAACAATATCTCTGTGTGGACTTTTAATGCCCACATCATTTACAATTATGGTTTCTTCTGACTCACATTTTTGTAGAATCTGGGGTCTGTGGAATCTCAGAGAGAGATGTGACTACCATGTATGTCTGATAGCCATTGTTCAATGGCGTCTTATCCCCAACATCTAACAAGGAGAAACTAACTAGCTTTAAATTAATATCCATGACAGCCTTGAAGGGCAAAGAAAAGTTACCCAAGGGCAGCCGTGGAGGCAGACGGAGTACCCAGAGCCTTGCCCAATTTGTCATCTGCCAGTTCTACTTGAAGAGGTGATGGGTAGCCTCAGCTTTCCACTTATATTTTTTATTTTCTTTTTCTTTTTCATTTTGTTTCAGCGTATTATGGGGGTACAAACGTTTTGGTTACATGAATTACTTCTGTACAGTTTGAGTCAGAGTTATGAGTGTATCCATCACCCAGAGAGTGTGCATTGTACCCGTTAGGTGTGAGTTTACCCATTCCCTCTTCCCCCTCTCCCCTGCTCTATTTCCATTCAATTTTACTACCATATGTACACATGAGGTGGGACTGCAAACTAGTTCAACCTCTATGGAAAGTAGTATGGAGATTCTTCAAAGAACTAAAAGTAGACCTATCATTTGACCTAGCAATCCCACTATGGAGTATTTACCCAAAGGTAAAAAAGACATTTTATAAAAAAGACACTTGCACACAAATGTTTATAGCAGCACAATTCACAATCACAAAGATGTGGAAACAACACAAGTGCCCATCCATCCATACATGAATGGATTAATCAAATGTGGTATATGTATACCATGGAGTACTACTCAGCCATAAAAAATGGTGAACTAATACCTTTTGTAACAACCTGGATGGAACTGAAGACCATCCTCCTAAGTATCACAAGAATGGAAAAACAAACACTGCATGTACTCACTATTAAACTGGAACTAAATAATCAACATCCATGTGTACATATGGTAGTAAGATTCAACAGAAATTAATTATTTTTGTTTGTTATCTTGTGACCACGTCAATTATGGCAAGAGATGATGCACTGAGGTCCCTGGAAGAGGCTGAAGCCTTTTTTGCTTCAGACAGATTGTTCCATTTATTTCTCTGCTTGGTATATTAAATTACACCTATTGTTATTAAATTCCATCCTATTATTTAAAAGTAATCCCAATCCTAAATTAAATCCCACAATGTGGTTTCCTAATGGCGACCATTCCCTTTTGTGTTCCTTCCTTCGGTAGAGTCACACGAGGTAACGTCTTTTGTCCTGTCATTATCCTTTTCCTCAATCCCAACATCACTCCCCATTTCCCAATTCAACTTGGCTCCTAGACTTTCTTGTCCATCAGAACCGCATTGTCTTTCCTGTTCTAACCATTCTCTCATCTCCTCATTGTCTGATCGATGTCAAGCACAGGAGGATTCATAGATGAAGATGTTGTTCCTAACTTTAAGGATTTCAGTTTGGTGAATGTCTCTATTGTTCTGAATCTTCTTCCGAGCTTCTAAATGTGTGTTTTCCCTGGTGTTGGCTTGAATTTTCGGCTCTTCTCTATGTATTTTCCCTTTGCAAACTCTTCCATCCCAGTGCTTCTCCTGTTCTGCTCCATCCCACTACAGCATGTTCTATTTAGCTTGTTTACTAGAAAGAGTCCCGGACTAGGAGTGGAGCAGTGCTAGTTCCGACTCCAGCAAGATTACCACGTCATTCATCAGCGTCTCAGTTGCTCACCTATTGGAAGAGGAGTTGGGCTAACTCGGTGATTCTCAGGCTTGTCTGCACGTTGGAATCGCCTGGGAAGCTTAAAAAAAAAAATGCTGATAGAGGGCCTCTCTTCTAGAGGGTCTGTAATTTGTTTGGAGTGTGGGAGTTTTAAAAGTCTTCTTGGTAATTCTAACATGCAGGTCACGTTGAGAAACACTGGACTGGATCTACTTCACCTTAATTCCTCACCCTTCAAAATAAGAAACTGCATCATACTAGAATCAGATAGATTTTGGAATTCGACAGACCGGGTTCGAATTCCCCAGCCAGCAGTAACACCCCAGGGAAAGTCACTTCACATCTCTGAACCTAATTCCACTATGAAGTTAACAGAGATTAATGATACCTACCTGCAAGATATAAACATTAAATAAGATCGTAGCACATGATCATAGGCATTAAAGCAAAGATAGTTTTTACTCTTATTCCCCACAAAATGGTGCCTGTCTCTGACTTCCTTATATTTGCTGATGGTGCCATCATTATCTCAATTCTTAGGTGCAAAAAATGCCGCTGAGTGAGCACCACATGGTGAAGCTGGCCCTTTTCCTTCATGAAGGCCAGGTAAAGGTTTAATTTCACTCACTCTGGGTAATGCCTTCTCACAGTGCGGTCCACAGATCAGCAGCGTCGACATCCTTGTCCCCTGGAACCTGTGTGGAAATCTCAGCCCCAGCCAGACCTGAATCAGAATCTGCATTTTAACTAGGTCCCCAGGGAATTTGTGTGCACATTACCCTTTGGGAAGCACTGCTCCAAAGCATCCTTGCTCTTGAGTGAAAAGAGATGAATTCAGGCCCCTGGAGTGGTGACAGTTGACAAATTCCAAAGTCTTGGTTGGAGACACCATGGTAAGCCCAAGTGAGTCATGGTTGTATCCCAGCTGGCAGTGCTTTAGGGGAAGCCTTGTCACCCCATTAGATTCTTCCAAGTCGCTCCACCAGGTCTGCCGTCTGCCTGGTGCTGGTTGCTTCACGTAGGCTCAGTGGATGCCTCGAGGCCACCAATCACCATGAGAGATGCTCATGTGTCACGGAAGGGTGATGCTTACACGCATAGGGGCAGGGCGTCCTCCAGCCCAGGGACCAGGCAGCATCTCCTATGGTCCAGCCAGAGGCCTCTGCATCCCACCCACCTGCAGGACTGACACCTCCTGCACTGCAGGAGCAACCCCCTCCCGGGCTCGGGAGCTTTCTGGGACATTTTCTGGTGGGGGGGCACTTCTTGGTTCTCCACTTTGGATTCCTTGATCTTTTAAGTCCAGGTCCCCTGCAATGACCCCCTCCCATCCCATCCCAGTGTAGGACTCCTTTGGACAAAAGGCCAACACTGTTTGGAACTGTACTTTCTATGGCCTACATTACAACAATGGACATGTTGAAGACACTTTTTCAAAGGACACCTGCTGTCCCATTTACTCTTCCTCCCACCCCAGGGCAGGAGTAGATGAGTCTCTCCCACAGAGACTCACTGTTTGAGAAAAGGTGAAACTGTAGGCTACAGCCATGATCATGGGCACGTGTCTCCCAGAGCATTTCTTTTTGCTCTCATCATTGTCTGTAGTTACATCATTTCACGAGTCTTTGCTTTACTGAGTCTCCCACTAGCCCCTGGCTTCCTGAAGGAAGAGTCTGGGCTGGTCTTGTTCATGGCTGGACCCCCAGTTTCAGGTTCAGTGTCTGGCTCACAGAGATGCTCAATAGTTATTTGTTGCATATATGGATGAATAAATGGGTGAATGACTCATGCGTGGAGGCTAGGATGAGTTCTTGCTCCGTACTGAGGTAGGGTGTGTGTCTTTGAGGTGGCAAGGGCGTGGGGGTAGGTTTCCTCCAATATAGCCCTCAGAGCAGGGCTCCAGCACTACGACTGGGACATGGGGCCCAGGGGCAGTGACCCTGCGTCCTGCACACACAGATGGCCCTTGCTCATAGCTCCTGCCACAGTTCAATCAGCCTTAGGCACAGAGTGCCCAACATGCCAACGTTGCGGGTCTAGCGCCAAGGTCAGAGGCTTTGGCTTGCCTCTGGGACTGTCCTGAAAGTGGGGAGGGCTGAGGCCTCAGCTCCAGGTATGTAGAATGAGAGTGGCCAGTTCTGGGGACACCTGAGCATTCTGAGAATGGCAAGAAGAAAGGAGGCCTGTATCTTCAGGTCCTTCTTGGGGGGATCAATGTGGATGATACAGGATGATCCCAATCCCAGTTGCCAAACCCAGGCTCAGCCCAAACCCAGGAAGCCTGAGGTCCCCAAGGACTGGGTGTGGGATGGGGCCAGATCCTCCCTCCTTTACGTCCTGGTAATGAGTTGTAAGCCTTGGCCAGCTCCTGCTGTTCACACTCAGTACCTTCTCCTGGGCTGTAGACCACTCTCCCAGGACTCCCTGCTAGTTAGCTGCCATTTTTTAACACCCAATATCTCATCCTATTGAGTATCTAGGTGAATCCTCAGGGCTGTAGGGGTTGGGGTGAGGTGTGAGATAGTTCTTGCATCTGGTGTAGCAACAAGACGCAGGGAGCATCAGTATCAAAGTCAAGGCTGAGCATGATCGAGGGTTTCATTGTGGGCAGAACAGTGCTTTTTCCCTAGCACGGCCGGGATTTGCAATAGCATTAGCTAAGAGGGAACAATCATGTGGTCTTCCAGGGGGGACACGATGCCTGTCAAGTTTAATCAAGAACTGCCAGATTGTAAGGCTCTCTTAAATGATACCAGGTGACAATTTAGCACCTTAGTTAAATGCTATATTGTGGGCCAACAGGATTTAGGGTTAAAAGAGTTTGGGTGATATCAGTAGTGTCTGGAGTAGGCAGAGGGAACATTACTGAAGATACCGCCCTATTGAGGCCCTTAACATTTGAGTAGCATTTAGTGAAGGCAAGAAAGGAGGGAACAGCCTTCCACGCAGAGACTTGAGCATCAGCCGAGAGAAGCATGGCATGTTTTGGGGGCTGCAAACAGCCTTGTGATCAAACTGGAAGGGGTGTGCTGTGGGCCATGACCTGTGAATCCAGTCCCTGCTTGTGTCCACAAGGAAAGCAAAACCGCTGCATGTTTGCATAAGGCATCAGAATTGATAGTGCACGCTGACATTCCCTTCCTCGTGAGATACGACATGATTGCCAGGCATGGAGCCCCCCCGTCCCTACCAAAGGACTCAGCATCAAATAAAGTGCAGGTAAGAAAAATATCACATTCAAAAAGAAAAGGTGCAAGATGAAGGCCCATGGCCATTTAAAATAGAGACATTAGCTCCGAGTTCTATACTATAGAGAATATGAACCAGAATGCATCGCGGTGCCTTGTATAAATTACACGTTCAAGTAATAACTGTAACACACCGTAAACAAACACTGGCCACACAGCAGTTTGATTTGTCTTTTTAATATTTGGGAGAAAAAAGCAAAAATTGCCTGCTCTTTCTTTTTCATGGCATTTCTATGATTCTCTGTAATGACGAGAGAATTCAAAAACTTACTAGTGGTCAAAAACCTCCTTACAGGCGGCAGATGCTGGGTAGCTGTTGCTGCTGAGGGTGTTTCTCTCACCAAGAAGCAGTTTTAACAGCAGGGCTGACTTGAAGTTCCTCTTTGTAACGTGCTCTTCCCCCCTCCAGTTAATATGCAAAGCTCTGTCTGCTTTCCGATCACGTAAAGGCTACCCACAAACAAGAAGTGGTAGTTGTCACTTTTCAAAAGTCATGAAAACACCTGCCAAGTCATTAGGATTATTTTTTAAGTTCTTCACAAAGGTGTTGGAACAAGCTCTCTAAGGCTCTGCTGCCACTCGCCTTCTCCAGCTGGGGGGCGGGTGGGGTTGGGGGTGGGATTGGGGTTCTTACAGAGCTGCTAACAAAGAAGACGGTTTTCCTGCCAAGCAAACTGGTGTTGAAGGTTTACCGGAAGAGGGATTAAGGCATTGGAAAATGGCATGTGGAATTCATGAAGACTGCATCGAAGCTGGAAAGAAAGATGGGGTCTGCTTGATCATTCACTGTGTTTGCCGAGAGTGTCACAAACCAGACAAACAAACAGATGCAGCTCTGAAGTAATTGGAGAGCAGGAGTGACTGACGTTCTGTGGACAGTGTGACGGGGAAAGCGGCGTTTAGAGAGGTTATCAGGGAGTGGTCCATGGGGTGGCCCCAAATCCGAAGGAAGGGAGGCTGCTGTGAGCCCAAAGCCCCTGCAGCAGGCCAGAACCAAGGATAAAGGGCTGCAAATATGAGATAATTCAGGAGGAAAAAGAACTACCGATAGGCATGGGGGTGGGGAGGGGACAGAGGGGTGAGTCAAAAATGCCATCAAGTGTTGGTGAGGAAGTGGGGCAAGCAGATCCTACACATGCTGTTGGTAGAAACATACATTGATAGCACCACTTTAGAAACTGCTGGCAATATCTTTGAGGGTGGACATCTGCACACCCTATGGCCCGGCAATTCCTTCTTGGGACTACACACAAAAGATATGCCTACATACGTTCACAAAAAGACATGCACAACCAAGTACAATACAGCAGTACTCATAACAGCCCCATGTGGGAAACAGCCCAGTTGCCCATCAGTAGCAGAATGGATAAATAATGACATAATGCACAGCGAGGGAATGGATGGTCTACAACTCCGCGCGATGGCATGCCTGGTTCTCACAATGTTACGCGAAAGAAGCTGATGAGTACATGCTGCATGATTCTATTTATACAAAGTTCAGAAACATGCTAAACAGAGAGAAGTCACCATTGGAAGGGGTCGTGACTGGTGGGAAACAAACCCAAGGGGTCCTTCTGGGACGCTGAGGATGTTCTGCTGGTTAGCTGGGTGTGTCCACTTGTGATGTGTGCACTTTAATGTAAAGCTATTACACTTCAATAAAAACTTTAAAATGACCACAGGTAGTGCAGCAAACGCAATCAGGGGTCAATTTTGTGACAGAGTTTGAGATGTCTGGACAGGCAAGTGGAAAAGCGCTGGATGCACTTGGAGATGTGGGACTTTGGTCTGAGTAAGAGTCTGGGGCTGGAGACATTGCATTGGGGATCATTTACACAAAAGTGACAGGGAAGATGAGAGCAAGGGTGTGTCTTCTGGGGTAGGAGAGGAGCAGTTAGAAGCAGTTGGAAGCAGCTGGAAGGCAGGAGGAGGAAGAGTGAGCAAAGCTATGCATCAGTGGTGTATTCAGCACCTTCCCACACTGGGTCCCTCCTTGTGGCTCTGCCAGCGATGATTTCTGTCCCTTGGGACTTAGGTTCTGATAGGGTGGAGGCAGATGCTTCTTCATCTCTTTGGGTGCTCTTCATCTTTCTCTTAAAAGCTGAACAAATACAGAATTGGCAAGGTGAGCTGTCCAAGGTGGTGAGGGGTGGAGCAAGGGTGCCCGCTCAGCTTTGCACCTCCAGGGTATGCCGTCCCCCAACCTTGCAGCCAATAGCAAAGGGCAATGAGGTGCCCGGACAGGTGGGCTGGCCCCATGGAAGGGCCTAGAAGGTCAGCCTGGGGTGAGGATGGGGAGGTGGGCACTGCGCTGCTCTGCACTCCTCCCTGAGGTCCAGGGGCCTCTCAGGATAAAGGCAGAATGTGCTGGAAACTGAGCACATGCACAGAGCAGCAACACAGGCATGTTGTCTTGCCACCTGGTGTGGGCTGCTGGGCTTGTGCCTTTCCTGTAAGCACGTCAGGTCAGGAGGTCAGGGTGCATCCCAATCACCTGTGTGATGCTAGAGGCCCAGGTGATGTGTCAATAACAGAGCCAGTACATTTCCTCTAATGGAAAATACCAGGACAGTAGGGACACCAAACACACCCACATGAAACGTCAAGGCATCTGCAGAAATGCAGAAGGAAAAATTCTTGTCAAATAGCACACACACCCAGCGAGGTCCCCACCGTGGACTCTTAACCATCACACATGGCAGGGCGGGAAGGGCAAAGGGGCTGCTTGGGGCAGGCGGGAAGAGTCCTCCATTATAGCCCCTCTGCCCGTTTTCAGGACCCCTCCCTCCTCAACTCTCATTACTCCTCAATGGGACGCTACATAGGGGTGTCGGCTCCCCTAGCGTGGAGGTGTCCCAGGACAGATTGTCCTCATTCCACCCCAGGGCCTTTGCCTGCGCTGTTCCTTCTAGGAAGATGCACTTGGGAGCCAGGTGGGCTGAGATTCTGGTTCTGGGGCTTCTGAGCATCGTAATATGTAGATTTGAGACAAGTCTATTACCTCGCCTCAGCTTCCTTTTTTTTAAAAAATGGGGGTGGCCCTCTCCATGGTGTCAGTAAAGTCCTTAGCAGAGAAGCCAGCGCAGAATTGGCAGTCAACCAGTGATAGTTGTTCTCCATCTCATGTCCCTTAACCCCTGCCTGGAATGTCCTCACAGTCAACGTGATCGTGTTCTCCAAACATCGCTAATTGTTTGACTCAGGTAGATAATGTACCTGCCTCCTCTGCACCTGGCTCAGCTCCAAGGCTTGGGAGTGTCCCGTGCGGGGCCCAGCTTAGTTGAGGGCTTGGCTTTTGCTTGGGAAAGGAACACAGTGTCCCCAGATCGTCAGAGTGACATCTTCAGGGGTATTTTGGTTTCTGTAGCTTCTAAAACGTCTTTGAGAAGCCAGTAACTTTCATAGTTCATTTTCTAAATCATAAGTTTAACTAGTTCAAAATACATTTTAAAGTACAATTGTTGAGGGTTTCTGGATGCTGGTAACATTCTGTTTCTTGACCTAAGTGCTGGTTACATAGGTGTGTTCATTGATGGGAAATTCATTGATTAAGTGGTACACATATGATTTGTCTACTTTTCTGGATAAATGTTGTACTTTAATACAACGAAAAAACAAAAAAGCTTGTCCCGGGCTGTCTGAGCCCAGAGCACACCCTACTCGGATGATTGCTGTGTTGTAGGCATGCGGCAATGGAGTGACTGCCAGCTCAGCTCACCTTGGATCAGTCTAAAGGGACTGTGGAGAGGCCAACTGAAAGGCCACCTCTGAAGGTCAGGGAGGCCACACCAGCCTCTTTAAAGCCAGATCAGAAATATTAGAGATGAGGTATACACAAAATACCATGGAAGTGTTGAGGAAGGAAACTTAACTTTGTCTGCTGATCGCAGAAATACTCACAAAAGATGCTAGTGACATTTGAATTGGGTATTGAAGGTTGAATAGGAGTGTTTCTGGTGGCAAATAGAAGAAAGGGATGACAAAAACAGCATGCACAAAGAATAAAATTAAGCAATCTTGGGTCTGGGGCTCAGAAAGTAATCGAATGTGGAAGGGCTTAGTGAGTGTGAGTGTGCGTGTGTGGGGAGGGGGCTGGGGGGGCTGGCGAGAAGTGAGGCTACAGAGGTGAAACAGCTGGGTCAGGAGGCCTCATCTGTCAAGCTCAGGAGTTGGGCTTCATCCTTCAAGCAGGTGGCAGCTCTGAAGGGTGCTAAGCAGGAGGGTCTCCCACCACCTCCACCACTCAAGTACCTGTTACAGTAACTGTCTTCGCAGAATGAATGATCACAATGCTCACGACAGCACAATCGATTAGGGAACAAAGTTTAAATTATGCCTCTTTGAAAATAACTAGCGTAGCCTAGGGAAAGAAGGCCGAGCGAGGGGAAGGTGTGGGATCTGAGCTGAGCTGAGGCCCCTCGTCTCCCCGCTGTGCTCCTTCGCACGCCGTGGGTGCTGTGAATGGCGCTGGAGGCCAAATTCAAGGTCAAGAGTGAACAGCATGGAGGCGATGGAAAGGTTTCTGAGCATATGGATGAAAGACAGCCGTGACTCAACTTAGATTTGTTAACAATAAAAATGTTGAAATCGTTTTTGTAATTCAAGGTTTCTGGTTTTCCAGCCATGCAAATCATTGCCTGATGGTAGAGTAATCGCTGGGAGCTGGTCAAGGAGTTTTGCCTCTACTATCTCATTTCATCGCTGAAGGAAATACAATAACATGTTGGTTTTAATTCCTTGTTAGGGTGAGAAACTTGGGCTCAGAGTCAGATTAGACAAATCCCTCACGGCTTCACAATCAGTGAGTGTTTTTCTTAGCAGCTGTGCAATCCAACGTCCTTTTGAGAATCAGTGAGGTGGGGGACAGGCCTGAGACTGGGAGGCTGGGAGCCTAGAACAGAACACCTGCGAAGCAAAAGAACGTGGAGAGCACCTCGCGTGGCTTTTGGAGGTGCTTTGGCGCCCTCCGGTGGCAATTTGAAGGTGTCATGCGCCAAGGAGCACTCAGTGTGCCTGAGTTCAGAGATCACATAGGAGGCTGCTACCCAGGATGTGTTAACGTGCAAAAGGGCACAGAAGTGGGCAGGGGAAGGGAAGGAGGTACAGAAAGAGCCGTCCTGGTCCTAGGTACCCATCAGTCTCTGTCTCCCATCTCTCTATGAACAACTGGGCTCTCTCTCTTAATTCAGGGAAGAGCATCAAACTTTGATGTACACAGGAATCACCGGGGAGCTTGAGGTTGCAGAGTCTGGGCCCCAGCCCTGGAGTTTCTGATTATTAGGTCTGAAGGGCCCCCAGGATTTGCATTTTTAAACCACACTCAAATGATTATGACTCAGGTCGTTCTTGGACCACATTTTCAAAAATTAAAATGAGCAAAATGAAACAGCAACAATACACTGTTTAAGGTTTAGCTTTTAAAAAGTTGATACTTCAGCAACAAACTAAAAACGTGGCTCCTCCATCCAGTTGCTAAAAGAAGCCCAGAGGAATTCACAAATTACGGTCTTATTTACGTTCTGGCCTGGTTAAAGATAATAGACACACAAACACACAACCCCAACTATCCTGCTGCCCTAATTCTCAAAGATCAAGTTAAAACAATCCAGTAGCATTCAAATCAGCAAGTTTATCAGTAAGTTGCAAAAGAGTGCATCCAACACTTGGGCTCTTTGAAAGTGTGCTCCAAAGATGTTAATAGGTGGCCACACGCAGAAAAAAAGTCTTCTCTGATAAAGTAAGGATGAGAGAGTCATTAATAGCACACTGGCATTGAAGTCTTTGAGAAGACTATGGTAAAGAAAGGTGTTTAACTTTATTTAGCTTTACATACCTGGATTTTGTTCGATCATGTGACTTTTTTCTTTTTGATAGATATTTATTAAAATCCATGGGTGACTAGTTTTGGAAATACTACCTCTCTCTGTGGAAGCCCATCCAGCACCCTTTCTTCCCCAGATAACAGTCCAAGAACCAGGAGTCAGGCAGCAAGGATATCCTGTGCTCAGAAACGTGTTTAGTCCCCAGAGTATGTTGAGTCCAAGTAATTATAAGACGAGGTCCCTGACCTCAGAATTCCCCACCTTATTGAGCAAATGAGACCCACTCAGATGACAAGCCATACCAAACAATATAAAGTGTTAAATTGTATGGCCAATATTACATTTTATGTTAAAATTATGGTTTTCATAAAGAATATAGAAGCTAATAAGACATTTGCATAGGAGGTAAATTGATGTTTTTTGGGGGAGAAAGGCATAAACCATTTATATGTTCCTCAAGTTATGCCAAACCGTATTTCAACTCGTTGTCATCTCCCTACCTACCTCGCTCAGTTCTTCAGATGACCAGGAGAATCGGCCTTCTCAAGTCACCTAGGATGCCTGTAAAAATGCAGGTTTCTGGCACCCCCTCCTCTACTGAATCTCAATTTCTGAGGGCAGGGTCCCCAAAATCTGCATTTTGAACAAACATTACCTTGCTAATACACACCTTCTGGAATCAATTCTATGCTTACAGAGATGCTAAGGCAGGGAGTCCATCTGTCAGTAAATATTTATCAAGATTTTTACCCCGTGCAGGGCCTGCAGATGGGGGCAGCCAGAGATGCACGGTCTGGACCCTCACGGAGTTTATAGTGTGGTGGCGAAGGTAGTTTACTGAACAAGTCATGGTGTGATGCTGTCTTAGTTCATTTTTGCATTGCTACAAAGGAATCCCCGAGGCTGGGTAATTTAAAAAGAAAAGAGGTCCTCGGAGACCCACAGCCTCAGCATCACTTGAGAACTTGTCAGAAATGCAAATTCTCAGGCCCTGCCTCCGATCTACTGAATCAAACTCTGGGAATGGGGCCCAGTGGTCTGTGTTATGTAAGATCTCTAGGTGATTCTGATACATGCTGGAGCTGAACTACTAACCTACCATCTACCTGCCTTACCTGAGACCATTACATGGTTTGAAGGTCCAAACCGTAGAGGCTCTGTAAGGTAGGGATGGTTGCAAAAGGCTCTTTGCAGAGGCTTGAAGTTATTGCCCACAAAGCAATGAAATGCTTAGGGTTAGATGGCGTGCACCATTCTAAAAAGTTCTTTCCCTGAACACTGTGTAAGTTTTGGAGGCAAGTCAGCTGGCCTGCCCGAGATTGTGTGTGTCTGCTATAAGTATGTTGTTGTGTGTGAAATAGATTTCAAATTCCAACCAGTATGAGTGAATGGACTCTGTAGAGGGAAAGAGAGTGGGCATGGGAGGGTGTTTCAATTACTCAATTCACTATTTCTTGGGGCTATTATATGCCACCAATGGGCTAGTTCTATGAAGGAAAGAGACAAACAACAAAAACAACTGTGTATGTGTGTGTGCATGTATGTGTGTGTATATACACATATGTAGCACACACTCTGCCCCCTCCCGCTCATAATTTAAATTTCTTTCTGGCAGTTGAGTTAATTGCATGCCTTAGTCCCTGACATATCTTCACTGGTCCATGTAAGGCCTCTCTCTGGGATGTATGAAAGTATGCATGCCCTTTTATTTTCATATCCCACTCTCTTTTCCCTCTCACATTCAAATGTACCTTTTTTGTTTGTACGTGTGCTTGCAAAACGTATATTGTTTTCTGTGTGCATGCCCAGATCTGTAGAGTCTGCTGATTTCTGTGGTGTAAATATTCCCACCATGGCCGATCCGAAGCTATCAATATGGTGTCACCAAGTGGAGTTGGGAGAGATGCACTCACGTGCACAGTTGGCTCACAGGAGCCGGTGGAGCTGGCTCCAGCCCTCCGTTGTTGGTGCCTGATTGAAGTTCTGGACTACACTGGCCACTCTGGTATCCTGTCTATGTTGTATGTTTTCATAGGTTGAATTTTTTTACCCCATCTCTTTCCAGCTTGCTTGGTATCCTGGGCCAGCTTGGCTTGCTTTATAGGCAAGGATATTGAAATACTTAGAACAGCTGAAGGGTTTTATTAGTGGTCAATAACCAGAACAGCATGCACGTGGAGGGTTTCCTGCTCTTAATAAAACCAGATTATAACACTTTGGTGGAAAATGCATGAAAACTGGTACTTTAATAGTTCTATGTCATCACTTGGAGGTTCTGGGGCAGCTGAGTGAGCTGTGAGCATAAACAGCCTCCTGGTGAAATTCCTGGATGCCTAATCCTCAGAGGGCAGTAATTCCATGGTCATTAAAATACAGCCTGAGGCCTTCTTGACCTCAAGGTGTGATCACAAACTCAGAGGTAGCCTCTGGAGTGTGACTTGTTCCCCTTCCCTACATGAGGATTTGTTTCCATGGAGAAGGGCTCCATTTTCCTGCGGAAGTCTTAATGGGCTAGACATGATCTGGAAGAGAAATATGCAGCCCAGTGCTCTTGGGCTGGGAAAAGATGGCCGGGATCTCAGGGTTGACAGTAGAGAAAGGATAAATGTAGAAACCAGCTTTTTTAAAGGATGGATTTAGTGAAATGTAATTCTTTCCTTAAAGCCGAGTTTATAGAGGGCCTGTCCCCTCCTTCTCCCCTCCCCATTCCCCTCTAAGGTCCTCACCCCCTTGTGCTACACTGGAAGCCTTTGTGTGTGGGGGAGGGGGAGGTCCCACTGTGGTCCTATAAGAGGTTCATTCCCCTCCTTTGAAGAAGGGGGAAGCCTGTGTCATGTGGAGTCCCACAAAGGCATTTTGTGGTCTGGGAGGTCAATGCTATGACCAGAGCCACCAAATAACAAGATTCACTGGCCATTCGAGAGTGGCTTGATTTATAATTTGGGGGCTAAAAGGCTATCCCCTAAAAACTGAAATGGGTTATGACAAATCTGTGCTTCAACTCAAACAGAACTCAAAGTTAGAACGGAAGTTCTAGTTAGACCATAGAACAGAAGTTCTATGGTCATTGCCATATAATTTTCTCCCTAAACACATCAAACCCTCTTCTGATAATTTTTAATCCATCTTCATCTCTTTTCAGACATACGATTGACCCTGGGAAACCCCCATGTGAGCAATGTGTGAGCCTGTGGGTGAGCCCAATTTTAAGAAAACCCTGATACCAACTTGCAGACTTCATTTAATGAGAGTATGATCATGAGTATTGCAAAAGGAAACACATTTGTTTACAATATGATTTGAGTGTTAATAAAGATCAATTTTCACCTTACGACATTCCCAGAAATATTTCTGTTATGTAAAGGAAGGCACATTGGCACTTCTAGTGAATTTAGATTCCTAACCCCAAGTCTGGAAAGCATCAGCCCATGACCTAAGAATAAACCTCCACAGAACGTTAACAGTTTCCTGCCTCTTCTCTGGTAACACTTCCATTTTTTACTTAACTCAAAGTAATTGCTTGTTGGTCATGCTGATTTCATCAGATTATAGGAGAGAGAGAACAATCAACACTTCAGAGGTGGAGAGGACTCTTGAGTCCCTCCCTGTCATGAAACTGATTAAGACAGCAAGGCGGAAAGCAGAGAAGAACTTGCCCGAGATGGTAGAAGCTCATTTGTAGCACAGCTGGGGTGAAACCCACCCTCTTGCCTTCCAGGCTAATCAACTATGAGTATAGGGTCTAAACTAACCATATTTTGGAAAAGTATTGAGCATCTCAGAACAGAGAGCTTCCTGAATGGTGACTATACACACATTTCCCAGTGCTTGAGGGGAGAGTCACAGAACAGACAAAAGGGAAGGTTAAGGCCACTGTTTGGGACCCTGGACGACCTGCTGAAGGCTGGATTTACAGGGGTGTGTTTTGGAAAGGGCGACTTAGGAGACATCGTAGGCCTGGTACTTTGTTATGGTCGATGCCCTTCTGTTTGTCTCCTGGGACAGGTAGTAGATGCGGTTGGCCTCCGGGTAGGTGACTTTGCTGAGCGGTAGCTTATAGATGGCGGGGTTGTTGGTCGTCAGGAGCAGGAAGGTGAGTGCCGAGAGGCAGAAGGGCCAGGTGCAGGTTGGTAATCCAAACTGGGGGAGGGGAACACAAGAGAAGCCTTGGTTACATCAGATGCTCATGCTTGTTTAATCAGCCCTTATCAGTCACCTACTGCCCTGGGTGGAGGAGGGGATGCTTTGTGGACATTGATGAAGATGCTTAATTGATGACCAATATAAATAAAATCATGCCAGGGTCTCAGTCTGTGTTCTAACAGGTGAGTGCACACTTTTCAAAATGCAGCCATTGGAACCCTAATCAGAGTTAATATGCCTTATGTAGAAGTCATCAAGACATAATAACATGCCTTTTGTAGAAGGCATGTTTTGTCTTGAGGTGTCTGGCGAGGCTGTACTTCTAACTCTAGGAACTATGACCATCCCATGCCTTCTCTCCTCAGGCCCTGTTGGAGGAGTGTCTTTGGCAGCCATTTTGTAGCTCAAGACCATTTTCTCTTTGGTCAAAGCTGATTGGACTAGAGATCAGACCTGACTCAAACACAGCTTCCCACAGGCAGGTGACCTGGGCCAATAGAATCCCTCTTTAGAGAATTGGAACTAAGAGGCACAGAGACTGTGTCTATAGGGCTTTTGAACTGAAAGGACGCGAGAACCAGCTAGTGATAGGTGGCCATTTGGGGGCTGTGTGCAGCAGAGGAAGCCCATCACTGAGAGACACAGGGAAAGCGAACAGATGTCTATAGAGAGACAAAGGTGTGATGTCATCATCCCAGGAAGCTGGAGCTGGAGCCTAGTTGCCTCTCTTGTCAAGGGCTCTCCCATCCCCAGCTCCATTTTTTATGGTGTTGACCTGTTTTTTATTCCTTGAGATGCTCTGAGGCATTTTAATACTTCTCTCCGTTCTCCATTTGAGATAGCTTGAGTGGATAGTTGGCTTACAATGAATTCAGTTATGAGGCAGATAAAATTATGCCCCCTCTTCTCAAAACATCATTTTATCATAAGCAGTAAAAATCTCATGTGAAACTATGGGAGTGACAATGCCAGTCATGTATGTGTCCAGAGATGGCACTGTTGGATGGGTCTTGGGGGAAGAACAACGACAGCCTGGTGCCAGAACTGAGGCTGTAAGGGGTGTCCACGAGTGAAGAATTCCACTCAACAAGCCTTTCCAAAGCCCTGCTAAGGATGGCGCAAGGTGTGTGGGAAGCACCCCTGGGAGTCCCACAGTGAGAAGAATGTGGGTCTGGAGTTCCACAGACCCAGATCCTAATCTCAGCTCTGACCACTTGTTATGGTCATTTAATATTTCTGAGATTTGTTTCCTCAATAGTAAAATAGTGATGATAATACCTACTCGGAGTTGGTACCTAGTGCATGCTAAGCATTCAATAAATGGTCCTCAATACATGGTCATTATCGTCAAACAGATGGTGGCATTGTTGAAGACACAGAGCTGGCACCTTGGCCCAGGAAGGCACATGACATAGTTTATTGGCTGAACAATTGGGTGAACGAATGGGTGCAGGAAGAGAGGGTTAATCCTGGAGCAGACAGGAGCCTCAGAGGCCGTACTGCATGTTCTTGTCACCTTTCAGTATTTCTGACAGTCCGCTATTCAGCCCAGCTCTATTATGCCCTGTCAGTGAGGCTCACTACCTTAGGGTTGCCTTCATCCAGTATTACTTGAGCACCTACTATGCGCTGGGCACTGTAACAGATGCTAGAGATAAAGATAAGAATTACAGGGCCCCTGTTCTGAGGGAGAACATGGGCTGAAAATGGAAGAGACCAATGTGTACCAGACTTGTCACAAAATATTATGACGAGTGCTTAGCCGAGCTGTGCATCAATGCAAGGGGGCCCAGGAGAGGGACTTGGTCCACAGGGGGAGACAGGATAGTACCAGGGAAGGATAATTATACTGCTTAGAAAATATCCTCCTATGTCAAGTCTGAACGATCCATTTTCACTAGAGATGAGGGAGCGATTTAGACGGGCGTGGGTAGATCGCCTACCTCATCCCCACGTGAGATGCATCCTTGTACCCTTATCTAAGAGGGGGAGGCATTGACTACAAGCTGAGCCCTGAGCACTCTGCACTGAGCCTGGGGCTGGCCCCATGGCTCCCCCTGGGCTCGCAGGTCACGGTTTGCTTGGGCCCAGACGAGGCAGGGGTTCTCGGACTGCTGCTCATGCCTGTATGTCACCAGCTCTAGCTTCTCTGACTCAGCTGGGGCTTGACACCCCCCTTCTCCCTGAAGCCTTTGCTGGTGATGCCGAAGCCCCCAACAAATGTCCTATTTGCTATGGGACAAACAGAGATATACACTGGCTCACTAGCTAGTGGGGCATACACACAAATTAAATAACGAAGATTTAAAAATAGTTTCAGAGGATGATACGATAGAAAGGAGTTTGAATTACAAGATCATGCTCTTCAAACTGTCCTTCTATAAGAAGCTCCTGGCCCACCGACAAGGGGATTTGATCGACCAAGAGTCGACGTTTAAGCTTTTGAGACCTATTTTGTCTAGCAGGTGCGGAGATGAGTGGTGTGATTGAAAACAAGAGAGATGAACTTGGGAAGGGTTCCTGGAGGAGGGTTTTGAGCAAGGTTTGGGAAATCAAGAGGACACCAGGAAGGGTGTTGTGGGCTTGTTGTCAGCCCACATTGACTCACCACAGATAACACGTTAGCCAGGGCAGCACCCAGGTAGGCCGCAAACAGTGCTGGAAAAAGAACCAACGAGAAATAGACCAGTAACTATTTAACAGTGCCTCAAGCTTAGTCTACATATTCTCTCCCCACACATTTTATGCCACCAATGCTATCTCTTAGATTAAAAAAAAAAAAATTGAGTTGTATTTCCATTTCTTGGCAGCTTTAAAAATGTTAAATTCCATGCAAATGCCAGCCCAGTGAAGACAGCAGATGAACTTTGTTAAAAAGGGCCAGGATTTAGCTGTTATGGTCCTCTTGGGTCTCACCACCTTGCACTGCAGTAAAGGAACATTTAACAGCATAAACCATAAATGAAAATTTTACTATACGGCAAAGGCAAGTGTATCCCCAGAACTCCCTACTGGAATATTTCATCACAGGTTATTAACATAATATGGGTTTCTAGGGAGGAGCAGCATTCTGTAAGCTTCAGGAAGACCAAACATGCCCACTGGCTTGTCTTCTAGGCTCTGTGGAGGGCACGGCCAGGCTGGCAGCTGGGAAGAGCCACGTGCCAGCAATGGGGGAGAAGCTGTTAAAATGGGCTAGCATAATTGGCCTTTGCTTCTGAACCCATCTCGATTGTCCCCAGGATATTAACAACAGCTAACCTTTGTGAGAGAATCCCTGTGTGCCCAGCTAGTGGCAATACAGACCATATCCTCCTGCCTTCCCACACTGTAAGCTCTGTTACTGTCTTCATTTCACAAAGGAGAAAACTGAGGCTCAGAGAGGTTAAATGACTGTTTGGCCTGTCTTTCAGTTGGAGAAGTCCCTACTGTTTTAGAGGTGGTGATTCAAGGTGGAAGAGTAGGCGAGATTAAAGAAGGAGTTGTATGAAGCGGGGTATGGGGGCATCAGCAGGTTTCACGAGTCACACCAGACAGCTTATTTCTCTGATCCTGACAACACTGTGAGTTGAGCATGGTTAGTATCAGGCACTGGGAGGTCAGGTGACTTGCCCAGGATTTCATGGCTAACAAGGGGCAGAGCCCTGGGCATCTGGCTCCAGGAGTGTGCTCTTAGGCAGCTTCTCAGATCTGAGGTTGGAGAAGAGGGGCAGATGGGGGTGGGTGCAAACCAAGCACCACCAAGGCCCCAGAACGCAGGGGAGCTACAAGGCTGGAGTGGCCTTTGGGCTCAGACTGTGAACAGTGGAAGACATGAACTCTACCCACCTTCCCTGGGACGCACAACCAAAGGATTTGTTCTCACTGTCCCCTTCCCCACTGTTATTTTATCAGCTTTGGTCTGTGACTAGCAGGAAAACCATCTGAAAACCTTGTGTGCTTGTATGTGATCATAGGGCCTGTGGTGTGGGGAGAGGGGAGGGAGGACAGAAGGACAGGAAGGAGACTGTCTCTAGTTGGAGGGGGAACCGTCTGTCCCAGGGGACGTGCAGGGCATGCAGTAGGGGGAGGGGTCTTCCAGACGGGATGCCTGGCCACTTTGCCTGTCTTGACCATCACTGGCCATGTGATGACAGAAAAAGGGCCATCTATTCTGGGCCTGGAGTTTGTCACCTGTGGAGAAAGCGCTGACGTCAGGAAAGAACGTGGTACCCTACAAAGAGCGCAGACTTTCACAGTCAGACAGACCTGACTTTGAGCAATTTATTTAGTTTCCTTTAGCCTCAGTTCTCCATCTGTGAAATGGGGGTAGTAATAGCATCCACACACTTTACAGGGGTGTAGTGAGGATTAAATGAGATGACCTGTACCAAGATTCATAACCATGGAGACATTGATGATTTTGGACAGGGTAATTCTTAGTGGTGGGGTCTGTCCTGTGCATGGTAGATGTTCAACAGCACACCTGGCCTCCACCCACTAGATGCCAGTAGCACTCTCCCCTCTTCCCCCTGGGTATGACACACAGAAATGTCATCAGACACTGCCAAATATCCCCAGGAAAGGGGGAAATCCCTTCTGGTTGAGAACCACCAGGGTAACGTCTGACGTAAGTTGGGCATTTAAAACATCTTTGTTATAGAATGCAAATATTCCTTAGTGAATCAGCAGAATTTGGAGCTGGCTGCCAGGGATACCCTGCGATGTCATTTCCCAGCTGGTATCCCAGATGTCTTTGGCCTCTGAGACTCTGGACAGAGTTGCAGTTCCAGGCCCTCGATACAGCCACCCCTGCCCACCCTCAGCCTCCCTGCATGACCCTGCGTGGAGTTCGTGGGCCACTGAGAGAGCTTGGAGCAGGCACAGCCTTGACCTTGAATGCTTTAAAAATCTTCAGGACTCTTGGACTTCTCATTTATAGTGCTCAGACTTTTTTTTTTTTTAAAAGTAGGATTAAGGCCAAAACCAATTTAACAATATAAATGATTACTGATTTTTATCTGTGAAAGTTTAGAATTTTTGTCATTGGATCTTTTTATGGAAGGAAGTAACTAGGCATGGGTCTAGTTTCAGGTCATGGAAAAAATGCTGGCCCATTAAAAAATCAAAGTTAATTTAAATTAAAATATTCACCATGACGTTTATCCACACACCAGGAAAGTCACATTGATAGGAGACAACCCATAAACAACCCAACCACCAGCACCTGACACTGTGTATTCAGTGAAATAGTTTTTTTTTTTTTTTTTGAGATGGAGTCTCACTCTGTTCCCTGGGCTAGTGTGCCGTGGTGTCAGCCTAGCTCACAGCAACCTCAAACTCCTGGGCTCAAGCAATCCTCCTGCCTCAGCCTCCCAAGTAGCTGGGACTACAGGCATTGTCACCATGCCCTGCTAATTTTTTCTATATATTTTTAGTTTTCCAACTAATTTCTTTCTAATTTTAGTAGAGACGGGGGTCTCACTCTTGCTCAGGCTGGTCTTGAACTCCTGACCTTGAGCCATCCTCCCGCCTCGGCCTCCCAGAGTGCTAGGATTACAGGCATGAGCCACCACGCCCAGCCAGTGAAATAGTTTTTGATGTATTAATTATTAAATAACCATTGAAAACAGTTTTAAACAAAAACTATTTTATAACAGAAACAATTCCTCCCATTTCTCTTTGTGAGAGCAGCAGAATTTTCACAGGGTCATGTTCTTTGCGGGGAGAGATGCAGGCATGGGTGAAGTCGGAAGGGCATTTCGACGGCAATACGTACCGCAGGTGATGGCGAGAAGGTGTGTCTGCCAGGTGATGACGTAGAACATGCCTCCTATGGCTATGCACGCGAGCGTGCTGTTGAAGCCACACAGGCCGAAGTAGATGCTGTCAAAGGGCGTCGCGATAGTTAGCGCTGCAGGAGAAGGCAGGTGTCAGTGTTGAGTCTGGGGGTCTTGCAGGGCTCACCTGCCCACCCTGAAACCTACCACAGTCTCAAAGCCCAGAAGCAGCTATCCTCTTAAGCATTTATATAACAAGGGCTTCTGATTTTATTCACCAAAAAACATCTAAAGGAAACAAATGGCCACAGAGCCCTGTGAAGATTAGCAGTTGAGCTGGTATGGGTTGAAGAGACTTTTTGAGTGAGGACTCTAAAGTTTCATTCAAACAGTCCAGAGAATATCCTTCTCCAGCCAAGAAGGAAAACCTCTCCTCCTTCATTGATACTTTAATGTTCTCTAACAGAGAACAAATCTTTCTCCATTGTCATTGGAGATGACTTAAAATATACATATGCCTGGAAGAAACCTCTCCCAAACTTTAAGTTTATACTAAAATGTAAATGACTAATACCAAAGCCTTTCATGAGGACAGCTTTTGCTCAGGGGAGCATGAGGGAACCAGTACCAAAAGTGGAGAAAAAGGGTACAACAGAAGGAAGAAAAGTTTACAGGAATTAGTAGGTGGAGCGTTGAAGACACATGTCACCATTTTCTTTGGAGCTAGCCACAGCCACTAACATCCTTACAGCCCATTAATGGGGAAGTGATGACACAGACCTGCTAACATCCCCATGGTGGATCCAATTGCTGCATGCAAGCAAATAAGAGGTGAAGATATGAACAGAGCTATGAGGAAAATGCCTCCGGTCCAGGGGTTATCGCAGCCGTATACTTGGCCGATTCCAACAGGGATGGCTCTCAAAAGCTGTAGGTACAACAGGATCACATGCTTATCATGGAGGCAAAAGAGACAACTTGAACTGTGGCTGCAAAAGATTCAACACCAAACTTGCTACACTAACGTTTTGCAATAGGTTTCCAAGATATTTCTACTCAAATAGGTTAACTCTAAAAAGAACAAAGTTATCTTAATTTAAATTATATTATCTTCATCTTGAATTCTTAGAACACTAACAGGTTAGGATGTTGAGTTTCCTTTATTTAGAAGCATGAGTGTGAGGCATTTATCCCCCAGGGAAAAGAAATGAAAAACTTTTCAAATTAGGTTGTTATTCATTAGAAAGGTAATATATGTCTGATCAAAGTTGGGGTTTAGAAACCCTCTCGTAATTTTTTTTAAAGCTGAAAAGATGATAAGAAGGCTAAATATTAGATTAAAAATGATCCTTTCTATTCCCAAGAATGGCATGTCTGAGTCGCGATGGCATTAGTCCTGCGGTCTGGGTGAGCGGTTGGACTAGTATCTGAAGAAGGGCCCAGAGAAGACAGCATCCCCGGCATCTGCTTTTTTGATGGACGCACCCACGGGGCCCCCTGCTGGACTTCACCCTCCATGTGTCACAGGGGCTGCTGGGGCCTGTGTGTGAATGAAAAGGCATTTGAGGAAGTCTGATGACTCGTGGGCACTTGCTCAGGTGCCCTGGCGTTTGGGAAAAGGATCCTAGAAACGCAGGCTTCCCCAGCAACAGGGACTGGGTCCTGCGTCTCGGAGGGTTTGGCCAAAGGCTCTTAAACGAGGAAGGTGCTTAAGGGAGGAGGCTCCGGGTCACATGCATGTGCTGGCTGGGGCTGCCTCGCCCCGTGGGCAGGGAGCTGAGGAGAGGCGGAGTTCTGGGGAGTTCGTGCACATGTTACCCAGGGCAGTGCTCTCTCAGCCCCCGGGGGGTGTCAGGGGAAGGAGGTCCTGAAGCTCAGAGCCCTCACGCCACAGTGACAGCAAACAGAGACAGGAGGGGGCCCAGCGGGCCCTTTGCGCTCAGTCTCCTGTTACCCACAACAGAGAACAGAACGAGGGCTCTGGCCTTGCCCTGCAGGGAAAAGGGGACAGGAAGGGTGTGACAGAGTGCCAGCAGCCAGTCACACCACCTCCAGGGGGGGTCCTCTTCGGTGTCACAAGAGCAGAGGAACCATGGGGACTCAAATTGCTGGGCATTTTCCACCCTTTCTCTGGTATTCATCATTTATTTCCCAGAAACTCAAGCCTTTAATTATATTTGTCAAAAAGACACAACTTACAAATCATTATCATAATCCATTCAGTTGGCCAGGAAGTGATTTCTTAAGGAACAACCACCAAAAATGGAGTTTTTCTTCCTGGAACTTTGCGGTAGGAGGGGGAGGATGGAGTGGGATTGGGGCGGTGTCTAAAGTATTTGTATAAGATTATCCAATTTTTTTCTCTTTTCATAAAATTTCAAAATATCTTTTCAATTGAAAACATGGCACAGAGAATGCAGTATCTCAAGCTTGCATTTTCTAACATCATCTCCCCCACCATGCTACTTAGAGCAATTTTGTCTCGTAAAGGTATCGACTGGGTAAACACACCAGGAATTGGAAGCCTAAAGAGCTGAATTGCCGACACTCTTCTCTCGCCCTGGCCCGGGGAGGTCCTCACCCCCACACGACAATCAACCAAGGTGGGGCTGCCACAGACATTTCTCATCCTAAATAACGGTGCTTCTTAGTGCGAATGCAGGGCCCTGTCTGCTATCCCACGCTGTTGCCTACTACGGAGTGCCAAGAGAAGCGAGGCATCGTTATTTCTGAGAAAGTTCCTTCAACAAGCCCAAGTGGCCGTGTGGTCGGAAGATGAATTGCTAATAATGACGTTTCAGAGCCAGTGCCAGACTGTGGGCCCTTTGGTGAAACGGGAAGTAGGAAGGCCCGGGTGAAAATGTGCCTGGTTAGATAAGGTGGCTCTAACGGGCACGTTTCTCCGTGCTGATTCTCTGCCGGGGGTGTAGCTTCTCACTCATGATCTTGGCAGACCTCCAGAGGTCAGCATTATATGCAGAATACGTATAAAGAACTTTAAAAGCTCCGTTATACATGTTTCTTAATGGAGGAACACCTGTGCTTTAAAATGTAAGTAAGCCTCAGAGAGGTGGAACAGCGACTTCGTAAGCCAATAAATGGTAGCGTGATGTGTACGTCTTTAATGATTCAGTGTGATCGAATGAAAGAAAATACACAGCGTAAGCCCCCGGACTAAATGCATTAAACTGTTCTAAAGCACCAAAAGGGCTTTCGAAAAATGGAAACAAACAAAGAACCCGGGCCTGGAATTCTAGACTTGACTTTGCCCCTCCCTAATTCACTGTGTGACCTCAGGCAGGTCTCTTCACCTGGGCTCAGTTTCGTCCTCTGTGCCATCACAGCGTGGGACCGGAAATAGCCCTTCTACCTCTCAGAATGAGCAAAGAGGGGTAGCCCTCGAGTGGTGTATGTAGAATGCCTTGTGCTGTGTCCTCGTTAATATTATTACTGGTAGATATTTCTGATGTGCGAAACAACCAACGCCACTTTAACGTCTAGTTTGGACAGACACTGTCTGTTCTCCTCCCATGATACCTACCAAGGGCACTTGCACCTCCGACCAGGTGATGTTGGGCACCGAGGACGCGGGCTGCAGCAGCGTTGTGGGGAAGAAGAGGTTGTAGTGGCCTGTGGCCGCCAGGTACAGGGTCACGGCAATGTTGAAGGGCAGCGTGAAGACCGGGAGGTCCCATTTGCTCAAGATGGTACCCAGGGCGCTGGACAGGATGGGGCTGATGGCAGAAGTATGGGAGACGCTGGTTAGGAGGCCGCCTGGCCCTGACACTAGACCGCGCAGCAGTGGGGGCTCCTTGTACCTTCCCAGAGAAAAGCATCCTCGGGGCCGCCTCCCTGCACCGGGCTCAGGGACAGGGCAGGAGGCCCAGACTTGACTTTAGAAGGAGGGCTTCTGGGAGAAGTTTTAAGGCAAGGAGTCCCAGAACTAACTTGAGACATCATATAGCTGCATGCCCAGGCATGAGGAGAGAGGGCAGGTTGTGGGAGCAGGGGAGGGAATCACATTCATTCATTCAACAAACGGTTGTTGAGCGGCCAAGAGCACTAGCCTTGTGGCCTGAGTGCTCAGCATTTTCTGGACAGGAGGGAGGAGCCAGTGCCCTGAGGGCTCTGCCCGTGCTGGGCCTTTAGCCTACTCTGGGGAGGTGGTCTTGTCTGGGTCCCGAGTCCCAAGGATCAGTAAAATCTGGGGGAGTGGGAGGAATGAGAAGATTTCCAGAAACTACGGGACCCTGTAGTGTATCCCTTAACCTCAGTGTCTTGCTCTGTGCTCTGGCAGGGGGCGAGACCAACAACCCTTTTAGCTCTTAAAAAAAAAAAAAAAAAAAAAGAAGAGCAAAGGGTGGTAGCTAATGGGATGCTGTACACAGGTGACCTGGCATGGTCTGTCACCGTATGACCTCAGCGACGGCAAGCTAAGCAAATGCTACTTTAACATTGAGCTTAGATAGTCGGTCACAGGCGTGGGATAAAAAGGTTGGTGGCCCTCGATCTGAACTCACAAGCTCAAAAGCAAACTCACCAGGACATGGACATGACGATGACGGGGAGCAGCAGCCACCAGTAATAGTCGCCTTTGTCCGAGAACACAGCCATCAGCAGCCCCACCAGCACCCCGTTGTAGCCGTGGAGTCCTGCCGCGACGGCTGACCTGGGGGAAGGGGGGCGGGTGGAGCTCGCGTTTCTCAGGGCTTTTTACGTTTTTCTGCAAGGCAGGTTTTTCTCACTTGGGGCCCAGCTACACACACCTTTAACCAGACCACCCTTCTGGCAGAGGGGAGGGAAGACATCAGCCCCACGAACCTTTCGTATTTCTCTCGACAATGTATCATCACTATGAAAGAATAACCAGGGAATAGTCGTTTTTAGTTACCAGTGTCCTTATTCTGAAGATTTTCTGACCTGGGAGGAGGGAGAATGGCTCCCCAGGGAGTGACCTCTTAGCTTCGTGCTGGCACCCTGAGCACCTGGGACTTACCTGTCCTGACTCAGGACGAGGGCTGCCAAGGTGGACATGACGGTGCCCAGGCAGCCCGAGATGGCCCACCAGGGGTTCTGGACAAAGAGGCCGAGCACGATGAGGGTGCCGCTGAGGGGGTTGTTCACAAACATCACCTGGGACATGCCTCGGAGGACCCAGTCGATAAACTGGAACACTGGGGACTTGTCTGCAACGGAAGCCGGGCGGGAGTCAGCAAGTGCCCAGTGTGGGGCAGGCGGAGGGCGCCAGGGAACCTGGGCGTCTGAAGTGTGCGTGCCGGGAGCCAGCCACCTGCTGTCTCCTGACACTCGAGAGGGTAAAGAACCCTCCAGGAGAGCATCTGACAGCCCAGAAAACTCTTGAGACCCCTTATCAGCCAGATGGCAGTGTGGGTCAGATGCCCTGAGCTGTCACTGTCCCCTGTGGCAGTGCCACGCAGAGAGAGCATCAAACCCATGGCCCAAGCTGTGGGAAGATTGCTTAAGAGAACCTGTTGGCGTGGTAGACACCGTTCTCCCATGAACCATCCAGAGGGCATTGTTTCTAGAATGCTGGCTCTAGAATCCCAATGTGAAAAATGCCTGAGCCGAGAACTGTTATGTTCAGAAATGGGAACTCATACTCTTACGTGTACTGGTATTTACATCCCTAGAAACTGCATGTCTGTTCTAGCAGCACAACTCCTAGCTTCTCTGGAAGACCAGAGAAACAGAGCCCAGTCTGGTCATAGGGAACCCCTCAGCAATGTGTTTCCTGGGGATGGCTGGAGGTGCCCTTTGTGGGGTCAGGGAGGGTCAGCTCATGCAGGACATCACCTTTGAGTCCCTCTCCACACTCCTTCATCTCTCCCGTGATGTAGCTGAGGGCTTTGCCGATCCTTTTCCCACCGGCAGCCATGGAACTCCGAATCCTCGAAGTCTTGGAAATGTTCGTTTCCACCTTTATCTCGGAGCTCTCCTCCATGGTGTCCAGATCCTGCCCGGGACGAGAGACAGGCAACAGTCTCTCACATGCTGTGGCTCTCGTACTGAGAAGTCACATTCGTAGTCACCTGGGGACCAAGCTAAGAGTTTCGTTGAGTATTTTGTTAAATTGCTATTTAATCATCTCCCTGTTTCCATAGATCAGAATATCTTTTGTTTGGCATGTGACCTTATTCAATACAGTCCACCACCATGAGGTACAACAGGACGACATCTTTACCCTCACTCTGTGGATGAGGACTCAGGCAGGCAGGGGTTCTCATTTGCAAAGGTCAAGGTCAAACAGCAGAGTTGAGATTTAACCACAGATCTTTAGAGTCTTTTTTTTAAAAAAAACATTACTTTCACTATATGACACCTTTCCAGAAATCGTTTTCCCTCCAGCGTGTCTAATCTCTAAAATTTAACTGCCCCTAAGCATAAAGGTATGAAATTGAACATACAAAGATTCTGTTTTTGAAAGCTGGCACCTGTTTATTTCCTAAATGCTTGAATGCTGGATTTAGAGGAAGCTTGATAATAGATAATTTATATAAAAGGAACATGAAAGCTTACAAAGTAAACTGTGAAAAACAGGCATTTTTATCCCAGGTGGTAACATTTCCGAAAATACGGATTCAAGTAAAGTTTGCCTAAATCAGAGGACATCTTTTACGGATCTTGGCTCCCTCATCCGCCGTTGGCTTTGCCCCTGCAGGGCACTGTCCCCCGATGCGGGCCACTCGGTACTCACAAGCAGCTCGACCGTGGGCTTCCGGTACTGATAGGGAAACGCGTCTTTGGTGTGTCTCTCCTGGTGTTCGCCTCTTCCAAACCCTGGAGCGATAAGGCAAGAGCATCAGTTAGGACGCCTCAGCGTTGGCACCTTAGCAGCTAATTTCTTGCTCAAGTTAGATTATGTGGTGTTTCCTCTTCCTCTTGAGGAAGCACAGAATCCTGGAGACTTGCGCCTGGAAGGCTCCTTCGTTCTTTTATTGGTCATGGACCCACTGGGGCCCTCCCTTTGGGGGACAAACATACGTCTTCGCATAAAGCGGCATTTTACAGGGAATTTAGGGAGTTCAGGGATTACACTGACTTTTAATTAAGAAGCCATGATTTGGCTCAACCCCTGTATTTTTAGATGAGGAAACAGCAGCCCAGAGGGACAGTGACCTGTGCAGGGTCCCTGAATCCAGGTTCTCTCTCCCAGAGCACATGGAGGACTTGTGGGTGCATGAAGAAAGACACTCGAAGCCTCTCGTGTCCTCCTCATAAAGTATTAAGCTGCCTGCGCCATGCAAGATCTGTAAGATCTGTGTTTGAATTTGGCCATGACTCCCCCAGGCTGTTCTGGTCCCCTTTCCTTTTTTCCTTTTTTCAAGGCATTTTAGTAGTAACTGCAGGTTGGATTAGGACAAGTGATCATGGAGTTGCTTGTAACAGATTTTTGGTACCTTCTTGTAGTTCTAGAAAACTCTTGTAATGTGGATCTAAACATATTTTTTATTATTACAAGTAATTTATTTGTAGAGGTGACCCATCTCAGTAGGGTTTTGTGTGTCAGGAAGGCAGCTCAGACCCCTGGAAGTTTCGGTCTCGATGCTTTGGTTCCCTCTGGTGGTCAAGTGTGAGGATGGCAGGCTGGGCTCTGACCGCCCAGTGTCATCAGACCGGATGGGCTGTTCCCGTTCTGCAATCCTGAGCCTTCAGGGTGTCAGAGCACTAGAAGGGCAGCATCGAAGTCCCCATGTTCCCACTTCTGAAGGAGCAGGGACTGCAAATACCAGTGTGGTTGGGAGGTTGCGCCATGCAGGAGAGACTAATTACTTTTGAAAGCCTTGAAAGGAAGAGTGGAAGCAGAGAGGATCCCTTGATCTTGGAGGCTAGGGTCTGTGATATCTTGCCTGACCTGCTGCCTCTGTCTGAAACTCCCCGCGGCCTGCCAGTGCCTTGGGGATTCAGACTTCCACCTCCCAGGCCCCTTAGCGCAGGGCTCTTCACGGCATCCTCTCCCACCCCAGCCCCGACCGCCGTCGTAACAGGATGTTAGGAAGGAGTTGTTGACCTTCTGAGGCAAGCCATGCTCTCTAACACACCGTGGGTGGGGACTCCTGCCAAAGACACACTCCTGGGCAAGAGGGCCCTCGAGATACCTGCAGTGCCCTTTCCACCTTGTGTGTCTGCCCGCAACCACTCCAGGCTCATTTCCCTGGCTTGGCTGACTTTTGGTACAAAATGATGAGACTTAGATGAATCAGAGGAAGAAAGTCACTAATGCACCTTCTGGGAAGCACGTGATTTGTAAAAAGGGCACTAACACTGGAGTCAGTTTTATCCCTGGCAGTGGCCCTCGCCAGCTGTGTGACTCTGAGCAATTCTGCTCCCCTCTCTGGGCGTGGAGAACAGAATTAGATTGCCCCTCGGTCCTCGCTCTTCACGAGGCTGCTGCAACCTTGCAGCTGCTCGGGGCGATCTCTCCAAACTCCTGTTTGCCACCACAGGTTCTCAGCTTCCAAGTCGACATTTCTGGCTTCCCCAACTGTTCAGCTATAGCTATCCCCGGATCCCCCTCCTGGCCTTTGGAGCCCTTCCTGACCGTGGCGCTCTACCCGTGCCCTTGGCTGCCCCACCGTTGCGGAAGGTGGGAACTTTTCATCTTTAGCCTCCAAGACCAGTGGTTTAGACTTGGTGGCAAATTAGAATCTCATGAAAAGCTTTAAAAGATGCTGATGTCCACACAGGCTGCTCCCCAGATGAATTAGGTTAGAGTCTCTGGGGAAGGGATGCAGGTGATTCCGATGTGCAGCTGACTTGAGACTCCAGAGACCCACTGCCTATCCACTGCCTGTCTCAGCCCCAGTCTCCCCTCCAGCAAAGGGGGCGTCCAGACGGACACTGGGAACTGTGGCTTTGGTCAGAGGTCAAGTGCGAGAAGAACAAGCGTGACTCTCGTGGGTCTCCCCCACTGCCCTGTGCAGTCGGTACTGTCGTTGTCCCTGTTTTATCAGAGAGTAGGAAGTTGGGGACTGAGGGCGAGGGGGAGGAGGGGCACACCTTTGCTCCTCTTCCGAATGGATGACCACTCGATGTGGAACACACTCTTGCACTTGGGGAGGGCAGCCTCCAAGCCCTCCTCAGCCTTCGGGCCCGCCGTGGGTGGCTGCTCCCCACCACCGCCTAGCCAGGGGCAAAATGAGACAGGTCAGTGTCCCACCTGGACTGCACCTAAGAGAGCCAAGCAGAGAGCCGGGAAAAATCACACACAGAAGCTGGAAAGGAGAGAGTGGTGAAGCCGGAAGCTGGAGTCATAATTGCATCAGCCATAAAACACCCAACTTCTCCTTTCTCCCATTAAAACTTCCACTCCCTCCCTCCACAGTAACCTAAGTTAGATCCGTGGCAAGAGCCAGTTGACCAGCCTGCCTTATACCTCCAGCAAGGAACCACTCTGTGATCCACGTAACTGCCACTTGTACCGGCGTGAACAGGTGGCAGCCAGTGTCTTGGACTCCCTCCGTGGCAGCGAGTTCTAAAGCCGGCTGCATGTCAGAGTGCTTTAAAAAATGTCTGTGCCCTACCCAGACCAGTTTAAAAATCAAAGTTTTTTAAAGCCCATGGTATTTAAAAGACGGCTTTAAATGTGCAGCTTGGGCTGAGAACTACGATATTGGTTCTTGCTACTCAGAGTGTGGTCCCTGGGCCAGCAGCAGCCGCATTTTCCAGGAACTTATTAGAAATACAGCATCTCAGGCCCCAACCCAGACTGATCGAATCAGAATTTGCATTTCAACAAGATCCTCCAGTGATTCCTGTGCATATTAAAGTTTGGCAAGTGCCAATCTATGGGAGCTAAGAGTCCTAAAGCTGTGATCAGCTACAAGAAACCCTCTATTGTAGCTTATCATCTTCAATTTCCACACTGTGGGGAGAGCAGAGCTCTCTTACCACTTAGGATAGGGTTCCTCAATGTGCAGTCTGAGAACCGACAGCATTGAATCACCTCGCTGTCTTGTCAAACTGCATGCTCAACCCAGGTCTATCGGTTGGAGTATCTGGTAATCCCTGGGGTGTGCAGTTTTCACTTGCTCTGCTTGGGATTCCAGTTCATACTAGAGTTAGATGCTGCAGTGGCTGCCTGGGGTAGTGGAAAACATTCACATTGTTACATTACATTTGCAAACTTTCTGAGTTAATCCACTTGACCCTTTCAATTGTACCTTGAAAGTGATAGGATGGGCATTGTCACCAAAAGATGCAACATTGAGGCTCGGAATGATTTCCGTAGCATCCTACAGGGAGCCATGTGACTCTCAGCTCCCAATTCTTTTCTTTGCATCTTTGCTCCTCAGAGCAAAGCTGGTTCATGGACCAGCTTTGTGAATGTCACAGGAAGCTTGTTAGGAATGCAGAATGTCAGGCCCCACCCAGATCTGCCGAATTGAAATCTACTTTTAACAAGATCCCCAGCTGATTGGTGTGCACGTTAAAGCTCAAAGGCACTGGTATAGATCACGCTGCTCATGTAGAAACCACTTTAGCAAAGCTGGGAGTATAGTAGGGCCAACAACCAGAGTGTGCAGGGCATGCATGAGCAAGGAAAGAGGTCTTGTCTATACTTTCAGATTGAGAGGTAACACACGTGACCGCATCCCTTCTCTCTGGCTTAGGTTGGAGAAGAAGCTATTTCAGCATCCTGTCCATGGGGCAGTGTTGAGCCATCATTCCTGAGGCTGGGCAGTGCCCCTCAACTCTGTATCTC
This sequence comes from Propithecus coquereli, assembly GCF_000956105.1. Classification (NCBI taxonomy): domain Eukaryota; kingdom Metazoa; phylum Chordata; class Mammalia; order Primates; family Indriidae; genus Propithecus; species Propithecus coquereli. Next base: position 1,845,407 of record NW_012142857.1, on the reverse strand, counting down.
AGAGACACCTGGAATGTCAGCTTTCCCTGGGACACCTCCGCAGACAGGGTTTGTGCAGGACTAGAACTGAGGGAATATCATTGCATCACCTCACCAAGCAGGGCATTCTCCCACAGTGCCAATCCCCAGTGCACGTCTGCCAGGCTGGAAGGGCAATTCTGCCAGCCCACCGCTTCCTGTCCCTCATATGCCAAGTGCTGACCAACCTAGCCACCCCCTTGGCTGAGCCATACTTTGATCTTAGCACCATAAACTGAGGATAGGATGGCAGCTTCAAGATCACAGTCTGCCTCCCTTGTCCAGAGCAATCAGTTCGCACAAGTCACATAGCTCATTAGTCGTGGCAAAGCCAGGAATTGCACCTGGGTCTCTTGACTCCCAATTCACTGCTCTTTCCACCCCAGTGCTGCACTGTCCTGCACAGAGCAGACCTCTTTGGTGCAAGAAAGGCGCTTTCCTTTTAGTCTGAAACCTGGTCCTGGATTTTGGAGGCCATGACAAATGCCGTTTACTAACCTGTGTTATTTTTCATATGTACAAAGAAGGTGTTTCAGTTTGACAAACCAAGGCAACATTTACCTGGAACTTTTGGAAATAGAAAAAGGAAACTTGTTTGTTGTTAAGATACCCCAGGTGTTTTCACTGAGGAGTCAGCCACGGCAACACAGGTAGAGAGGGCTGGGCTTGTTGATAGAGGTCTTCGGTGGGGGGTAGGTGCTTGCCCTGGTAGAGCTCCTGGCTGCAGAAGGCCAGTAGCTCAGCCTCCACTCCCTGGTTCACATTTAGCAGCCCAGATTTTGCACTTTGGGTACCTAGAGTTGATGGCCCAGCCATGAAAAACAACAGAAAGCACCTTTGTCACATGGCCAAGACTGCATTGCTGGGCTACACCCCCCCAAGGAGGGCAGCAGCCCCTCCAAGATGTGCCACCAAGAGCTGAGCATGAAAGTGGGGGAAAGATGCCACAAAGAAGACTGGAGATAAAACAGCAGCTTCCCAAGGCTGTGGAAACACTTACAGTGAAGATGAAAGCAGTTTGCCCTATGGGACAAATTCTCAGGACTTTCATAAGAGATAAAGACAATTTCAAGAATATTATGAACATGTCTATCGAATGCTCTAGAAATGAAATGTACCACTGGTGTGGTGGGGAAAAAAGAAAACAATAACACTGGCTGGGAATCAGATCTAAGAGTGGAAGTGTATAGATGGTGATTACAATGTTGGCTAACTGTACCAATTAACCAGAAACCCAGAAATCCTACAAGGGTACCTGGAAGAGCTCAGCTAATGAGAAAGAAGAAAAGAGGCCATTGAAGATGAAGATCTGGCTCCATGTGATTTGTTTTGGTCACCAATATGTCACATAGGTTCATTCCATCTGGCCGCAAAACCCTAAGCTGTTTGGAGGCAGGACTGGGAGTTCTATAGCCCAAGAGCAAATTTTGTTCATAGTAAACACTCAATAAGTACCTTAATCACTTTTTTGCCTTTTCAGCAGCCCCTTCCCCCAACATCATGGCACATGTAGAAAATAAATAGTACTTGAGTGGTGTAGCACAGCAAACAGATGATGTTTATGGCTAGAGGGCCTGGGCCTGGGGACTGTGACCACAAAAGATCCCACCTGTCTCATGCTGGCCTGGTGTAGGAGCCACTGCTCTCCCCTCCTCTAACAAGGCTTATTAAGAATCCCAATGCATGTAGCTTCACCCTGGGGGCCGTTCAGGACCATTTCAGGGGCACAGTCCCTGCCCTTGAGGATTGCCACCATGCCTTGTTTGAATAGGCAAAAGAGTCCAATGATGCTTTCCTCCCATTGACTCAGAGAAAGAAAGAACAGTTTTGAGCCATAATGATCTGTTCGAAAACACTTTTTCTGGGTGGCAGTAATCTGAAAGTACTTGTGCCTCTATTGACTTCTACTGCATAGACAATGCCAACCAAATATCAGTGGTAAAAAAAGATTTCATAGAAGATCCCACTCATGAAATAAAACTTTGAAGCATATTACAATTTCTTTCAGTGGAACAAAACAAGCTCAAGCCATAGATGACATCTTTCAGAAGGGGAAAAATGATCTAGTGTATCTTTCTGAAAAACTCAACCTTTACCCAAACAGGCCCGTGCCCATACACTTTCTACAAGTTGCCTTTGTCAGGTTTTAGACAGGTTTTACTCCCTCTCAGAGGTGGATCCATGCTATCCATCTGTCACTTGCAATGTCCAACATATGGAGCATCTGGAAGCCACCATCAGGACCCATCTGTCATCCTCCCCCAGCTCCGTGGGTCTCCTGTTCCTCGGACCTGCTCTTTTGGACGCACCCACACACCACAAGGCAATGTCCCAGATGCAACACCAGAGCGCCTTTCTTTGAAGTGCCACGTCATATATAGTTCAATTTTTTTTCTACAATCAGGTCTCCATGAATATGCTCTGGCCTCAATTTGGACAGATGTTTCCCTCTAGTGGAACTTGAGCTTTGCACTCTGATTTGTAATTTCTGGGGCTACTCCATGTGTGTGCAACATGGATGCCTGTCAGTGTTAAGTGGAGATGGTTCTTTTTCCTTCTAAGTTGTGTTCAGTTGAAATTTTCAAAGATCATTCTACAAACTCTCGAAGACATTGAATATTAGAATTGGAAAAGCCTTTTGAGTTGTCTAGTCCAGCTCTCTCATTTTACAGATTTGGAAACCGAGGCCTGGAGAAATGGAGTGACTTGCCCGAGGCCACACAGCTTTGCCAGAACTGAGAGTAGATATTACATAGGCCTGTTCTGTCTCTTGTCTTGCAGTCTAAGATTTATCTCCCTAAACCTTACTCCGCATTAGGGATTTATTTTTGGTCTATCAACTCAACTCTGCTTTTGGAAGCAATGGCCTAATTAGGTATTTTAGAATTCATTTCTCTTTAAACCGGGACTCCATTTGCTCAATAAAAAACCTAACATCTTCTTGAACCTTTCTTGAGCCTTGCTATCTGGACAGGGAGGTGGGTTGAGAGGTGGGTGGGGTAAAGAGGAAGGCCAAGTCCACAGGAACACTTGTAGATAAATTACATGGAAGCCTCAACTTCTTAATCAATTAGGAAATTTATTTTTTTATTTTTTAAGGAGGTGGGGTATGAGTCACTGTAACCCTGAAAGAAGCAAGTCTCATCCTCATAGTAAATGCTTGAAATGTTCTCCTCTCCTTCCCTACACAGCTCACTAGCGCCAATAGTCTCACCTAGATTTCGTCTGTTTTGGTGCCTTTGGCTCACTCCATGGAAAAGACATCAATAAGCATAAATGAGTTGATACCTCATTTAACCTCATGATACTTTATGATAACATAAATGAGTTCAAAGAGAGTACAAAGGTCAGAGCACCCCATCTATAACTGGGGTGACCACTGACCGATTTTGCTCCAGAATAACTTTGCACTCTCTTTCCTCTGTTCCTACCCCAGCCCATGCCCTCAGAATTGCATGTCTATAGCATCTATCTCCCTGATTTTAATTTCTCCTCTTTCAATCCATTCTATGCTTCAATTGCTAGACAGTATCATTATGTCACTCTCTTACTCAATAATCTACATGGCTTGCCATTGCCAAGAGGATAGTGCTCAAATTCCTCTGTTTAGCCTTCTAGATGTTCTACAATATGGCTAACTTCATCATCCAGCCTTGTCCTTTTCCTTCCCAACAGACACCCCACCGTGGTGCTCTGACCTTACCACCCGCCCTCTGTGCTTCCTCTATCCCTCTTCTTGCCTAAGTTCTATCCATCCTTCAAGGTCTGATTTACATTCTACTCCCTCAGTGAAGCCATCCTGGCCTTGTTTGGCCATGTGGATCATTCCCTGCTTTGAATTTCCATTGCATTTGCAGAAGGTACTCTAGACTACATCTTTGTAAGTTAGGGCCATAGTGGAGTTTTATATTGATCATTATAATGCATATAAAAATTATTCAATAATTGATTTCCAATGTAATGAAAACACTTGGAATTATCAATTCCAAGTGTTAATAGAAGTGATACATCAAGCCCAAGGTATTGACAGCAGGTAGAGGCCTGGCCATGGTTGCATCCAAGCCTCACACGATGGCTTTCCCTCATCAAGTTCACCAAGGCTCATATTGTCTGGTGCCAGTTTTGGAGGAGATCACGTACCTTACAAGGCTGTGCATTCTCTGATCATATAACTTCAATATCCTGGAATGTTGTCCCTTATGGCATGGCTATTTGTCTTCCAGAAATATTCACTCTTGGTAGCTACACAGAATAAGTCTATAGTAATTTGAGTATGTAAGAGAGGGACATTGTGGAGATGCTGGGATGTTAAGATATTTGTGGATACTGGATGATCCAGTTCTACTGGTGTGTCTGAGCAAGGAGTACTGGACCAAGAAGCCTGGAGCAGATGCCTTTACCCTGGAAGCAGCAGTAGTGAATTGTGGGCAGAAGGCATTGGACTCTATTTCATTAGTCAGAGGTTACATCCATGAGGCTCAACTCAGCACGGTGCTGCCCTGGAAACCAGGCTGATATCAGAGTGGTCGGTCATAGAATTGTGGAAAGGACAACAAATGAAATGAAGTGTGTGTGTGGGGTGGCAAGGGCTCCGGGTGTGAATAAGGACACCTGGACTTTTGCTCAGGCTCTTTTACCACCTGGGCAAGTCTCTGGACAAGCCTCGGGACAAGCCATGGTTTCCTCATCTATAAAATAAGAGATTTGAACTGTAAATATTTAAGAGCCTTTCCAGCTTGAAGCTTCCAAGATCTAGATTCTCTCTAGAGTTCTTAGTAAGGTTCCCGCCCCAGGACTGTCTTCCCCAGACACAGCTCAACAGAAGGAAGAAACAGATCAAAGACAGCCTTTCTTTATTCTCTTCCTTTGAAAAGTCGGGTGGTCCTGTTGGCTAGGGAGAGGGGTCCTCCATGGATATTTCTCTCCCCCAGGACCTCTTACCTTGGCTCCTTTCGATTTCCTGCACAGGCTGGAGGGATCTAGACCACTGGGACTTGAGAAGACACTTCTTTCCGATTGGGCGACGTTTCTGGTCCTCAACTCCAGGTGCAAAGACTTCTCCTAAATCTGAAGCCCTTCACTTCCCTAAGCCCCCCAGCCCATCTGTTGGCTGACTCTCTGTAAATTCACTGACTTGCATTCCTTAAACCTATGTCGGGTGCACGTCTGCCCGTTGAGAAAAGGTACCATGGAGGAGGAGGGAGAAGGAAGACAAAGCTCCTTCTGCAGCTTGTCCACCCTCTCTCGCCTTCCTGCCAAAAGACTATCTACCAAGTTCCCTGGGGAAAACCAGCTCCAGCTGCCTTGGTTCCAACACCTGGTTGCATCAGCAGGTTTCCTTAAAAGGATAGAGCTGGGGACAATCTAGTAGCTTCCCTGAGGTCCCTCAGGTTACCTTCCAGCTACACCTCTCTTTAGAATTCTCACTCCAGCATTGGTATTTAAAGCAATTATCCAAGTGTTGTCTCCCCAGGGGGGCAATTTGCCTTCCAATCTCAATAAGTTCCCTTAATTCCCCATCGAGGCAGGGCACAGCCTGGGGAACCGTATTGCCATCAGCGTCTGGATGGAAATTTCTGCACAGCCCAATCCTAGATGCTGTCTTTCTGGTTTTATGGAAATTTTCAGAGCTTTCTTTCTTCTGACCCCTACTGACCGGGGTCCTTAGGGCCTGGAGGCTCACCATGGGACCCTCACAGAGCAAGAAGCCATGACCTAACCCCTGACTCCAGAAAGGACTCTGAGGTCTGTATATATTAGGGAAGCTGGCCCTCCCAAGTCCCATGAGGCCATAGGATCTGATGGACCGGAATTTGGGGAGGGGGCCTAATCCAAACATGTTTTGTTTGGCTTTGGGAGTATGATGGGTCATGCACCCACCCCCAAACCCATGTACCCCCCTACACACATGCACTCACTGGTGGGGTGTGCGGTGGCCTACCCAAGTTCAGAAACAAAACCTCACGCTGGGTAAATTAGCTACACCTGAGTAGACAAATGCCCCATCTGACGTCAAAGGCCCCTTCCCACCTCGCCAGGTGTTTTGGAACTGCCCAAGAGGGTCCTGTTCACGGAGGGCCTTCCAGGAAGGAAAGCAAACAAAGGCAGTGGGAGGGGTCCAGCTGGCCCCCACATTCCAGGGAGAGGTGGGGATGGTGTGCACAGCAGCTTAGCTCCCCACATGGGGGCCTGTCCTTAGCGTCCAAGTTCAGGGCTGCGGCTGTCTCATTGTACCCTTGTCCCCTGCCGGCTGGTCTGGCTCAGCCCTAGATGCTTGTCCCTTGCCTTTTTGCTCTGGCCTCTCCTAAGGGCTCCTGAACTTTCTGTGATGAGCTCACTCTAGCTACCTAAGCATCCACCCACCACAGACACAACAGGGAGATGCCACTCATGAGCAATTTGAAAAGACAGGAGATGATTATTCCTTAAGAAGCCATTCAGGAAGTTTGGGCATGTTCCATGAGCCAAATGGAACCATTGCTCTTCCAAGTGTAGTGAGTATCCTTCATACACTCTCGACTTAGTGTGGGGCAGTAAGGTGCCGTCCGAGAAAGCAAAAGGCCAGGATGGGATCTTGTCCCCAGCTGGTCCTACCAAAGGCTAGAGCTCAGATACCAAGTGCTCTTCAGGAGATCGGTTTGTGCCTACAGACTCTGGCCTTGCTCTGTCAGAATTCACTGTGGAATACAGTTTTCTTCCCAGTGCTCGTGGCTCCCTACAACTCTACATTTCTGGGCTTGTAGAGGGAGGAGACCTGCACTGACCACCAGGGGCTAAATTTGGGGAGGTCAGATTCCTCCAGGAGAAAGGGCCCGAGTCCACATGGAACATATGTGAGCTGGAGCTAGAAGTCCTGCAAGGAGCTGCTTTCTTTGCTTCATTCTACTCCAGCAGCCGGTGCCGCCATAGGAGGTGGCAGGGCCTCCTCATTACTAATTCACAAAGGGTTAAAAAAGACTTGCTACTCTCCCCTACCCTCCTCCTTGGGGTGCTGGAATTTTTAATTCCACCTGGGGTAGAAAGGTTCCCTGTGGGTTCTTCATCTTCTCTGGATGGCTAGAGGCAGGAAAACCCAGGCAAGTCAAAAAACCTCACATAAAATGGGATTGTCTTTAAAGTTGTCAAGTGAGACTGTGGTTTATTGAGTAGAAATCATGCCCACACTGAAACTGCCAGCCCCCACCTGATTTTACACTATAGCTGTCCCCAGGCCCTCACAACCTTTATGACCGAAGAAAGCAAAGCTCAGACTCCTATGCGAAGCACAGACAAACTGGGGTACACCAGTGTGATGGGACCACAAAGGCAGGCCAGAAAGACAGAGTTTCTCAGAGCATTGACCAGAAGAAGAACTGCCCCCAGAGGGGACAGTGATGGGAAGGAGAAGCTCCCTGCCAAGGCCCAGTAGAATGAGGTTGTTCCCCAGCTTATGCCCACACAAGCAGCCATGGTGAGCATTTGGGTAGTGATCACAAGCTAACTGGTCAAGCTCCAGGAAAAGCTGTAAAGGCACTAATGGTATATTTTTGGCACATATGGTTTCTACGTTCTTATCTTTTTGCCACTTCCGTGGTAGTTCCTCCTTACTGTTTTGTAGGAACTCAGGGCTATAGAGTCACAGAGGCTTGGAGTTGGAAAAGAGAGGCTGCAGGGGTCATCTGTCTAGTCGTCCACCCAAAGCAAGTGTCCCCAACCAGCCTCCAGGCCCTGCTCCTGCGCTATCAGAGCAGGAAACTCAGGGCTTCATAGGACACCATTTCTTATGTAACTTCTGTTGCTAAAAAGTCCCCCTCTCTGCTGATTCAAAGTCGGCCTGCTTAACTCCCATGGGATGGTGCTCACTCTGTACTCTGGAGTGACGCTGAGTGAGTTGACTTCTTCCATGTGCCTTACCTCATACTGCAGACAGACCTGGCCCTAGCTCTTTCCTCTCTCCTCCAAGCCAAACACAACCAGCTTCATCACCATTCCCTACAAGACAAAGTGGCCCAGCTGGGCCTCATCTCCGCATCATGCCCACCTTTGCCAAAGGCCCTCTCAAAATGTGCCACCCATTTCTTCTTTGTACTCTTCCCTCCATTTTTTTTGGAAATCAAATCCATTCTCAGAAATGGCTCCTTCAACCTGAGATGCAAATGATTGACCATGCTTACTGTGTCGCATTCCCAGGACTATTTCCGTTTTAACATTTCAAAGCCTTAAATTGAAGGGATGGCTGGGAATGGCTGGGCAGCAGGTAATGGAAAGAAAGGGGACAAGAGGGGAAGAGGCACAGAAATGTTCCTGGAACCCTTAAAATCATGCCTGACACATTTCCTAAACAGAAAACTAACCTGACCAGATAATTTACTCAAGAAAAATATTGGTGCTGTGACCGTGAGTGGGGTCAGGCAGCCTGCGTTACCAGCCTCATCTTCACCTCAGGTGAGACTATTCACCTGGCCAGGCAAATCTACATATAATGACTACCTTGAAGTCAGAAACTGGTCTGATTCTTTTCTGGTTTGTCTAGCCCAGGTCCTGAGTAACATATTATGAGTTCCTCATGCAGTGTCTTCTGGATGAATGAATGAATGAGGTCAGACCATGAGGCAGAGTTTCTCAGCTCATGAAAGTTGGCAAATGGCCCTAGGCAACCAGCACAGAATCTCTTATTTTGAGATAGAATAAGGGGAACTGGCAGAAGCTTGGGGCCACAAGTTGCCAGAAGCTGTGTCTGATTTCTGGAGCAAGAAAAGATAAACAACAACAAAAAAATAATAAACACACACGGAGATCCAATTTCAGCCCCCATTCCAAAGATTTTCTGTAACCAAAAACCTGACTTTTGAAGTAAAAAAAAAAAAAAAATTGACTTATCTGTTGAACTGAAGGAAAGAAAGGTTCCTGTTGGGACCTAAATCAGTGGCCTGGAAGATCAAGTGGAAGAACCATCTCAAAGCAGAACAAAAATATAAATGGTAAAAACTGCAAGGAAGAAGATACACAGCTTGGAATAGAGACCAAGGAGGCCTAACACATGGATGTAGGAATTCCAGAGAGAGGAAAATGCAGAGATGGAAGAAAAAGCAGTAATCAAACAAATGTTAGAAGAAAAATTGCTGAGCTGAATAAAGAATTAAGTTAGTAGATTGAAAGGCAGGATCAATGAGAGAAGACACACCCTTAGGCTTAACTTTGTAAAATTCCTGAACTCTAAAGATAAAAAGAACATCTTAAAATCATCTAGAAAGAAAGAAGAGGTTATTTATAAGAGAAAAATAATGAGATTTCTCATTCATTACACTAAGAAGCCAGAAAACGAAGAAATGACATCTATAGACAACTGAGGGAAAAGACCCCCAAAGCAGGAACCCAACACCCCAAAAAATGCCATTCACTTGCCAGAGGAAAGAGTCTCTGTGGTTGTGCAAAGAGTCAGAGAATATGTCACTCATGCTCTCTCATATATTACTTGAAGAAAATACTCAAGAATGTGTTCTAAACCAGTAATAAATGAATCAGAACAGAGATTACAAGACGGAGGAAGAAGGATAGAGGGAAGAGTGATTAGAGGTAACATGTTTAATACAAATGGTAAACTCCAAATGGGCAATGATAGAATTACTGGAGTTGTGTCATGTAGGGGCTCAGTAAGGATTCTTGTAAAATGGAGAGGCATCTTGCAAGGAGAAAAAATTAAAAATGATAAATGATCTTAGCAAAATCTGGGGGCCAGAGATGGCTGGAGAAGTAGAAGTGTTTTAGGGACCGGGGCACAGGGAAGGGGAATAGTGAAAATATTTAAAAGGCCTTAATTTCTCAGGGTGAGGAAGGAGCATTAGAGAAATGGGGTATCTTGTCAGGGAAAACTATTTGGCATCTTGTTTCTATAAAATAAAAGAGAAATATGGTTTTGATTGTGAGTGTTGGAAAAGGGGCAGTAATCACTACTGGAAGAGAAAACAAGAGTAGACTTTCCAAATTAACAAAGAAAGAAACTATAACATAATCAAACTTGCAAAAAGAGAATAATGGGATTCATGCTTTGTAGGATGGCGAGACCGCCTGACCTTCACACGCCCATCTATCCCTGAGGCTCTCTAACCCTCCCTGCTCTTTCTGCCTGGAAACTTCAGTGCTGAAGGGCCATGGTTTTTTCTTCCTCCCATGGTGGTGTGGCTTCTGGCAGATGCGAAAACATACAACAGAGTGAGAGGTTGGAGGAGGGTGAGCCTTAGGAGTGGTTCCCAGACATTTATGTGGAAGGCATAAAATTGCACCCCAAAGTGCACATTGCTGGGTCTGCCAGTTCTCGGAAAGAGCCTCAGAGCAGCTTTTCCTGATTGAGATCATCCCAATCCACTTTTCTGGGCATCCTTTATTCCCTGAGAGTCCTTACACCATCACCCAGCATTTAACGTGCCTTTGTGGCTCTGTCTGTTGTAAAGGGCCTGGTGGTGTCCTTTGGGCTTGCAGACTGCCCAATAGTCTCTCACCTTTATTATGATGATAGTTCCTATCAGGGATCTGCAGACTACAGCTTGTTTAATAAACTTTTATTGGACCATAGCTGTGTTCATTTATTTATATATTGTCTATGGCTGCTTTTATGCTACAATGACAGAGTTGAGACTTTGCAAAAGAGACTGTATGGCCTCCAGAGCTGAAAATATTTACTCTCTGGCCCTGTAACAGAAAAAAATTTGTGGACCCCTGATCTATACATTTTAAAAGACTGAATGCTAGCTGTTGACTATAGTTAGGAAGCTGAATTATAAAATTCACAGGTAATTGTTTTTCCTTCTACAGTCCAGTGCTAACCATTTGAGTATCATAGACCTCATAAAGCCACCAGAATCTGTAAGCTAATAGAAAAATGAAGTAAATTTACCAATTTTTCACATATTGAGCTTAGGTACTTTCCTTAACTGAAATCTCTGCTCAGAGATTTGATCTAAACCAAGAAATGCTTATCCTCCATAAGAAAGTCATATACAGGATTGTAATGTGATAATTTCCCCCTGTTGTGGAATCTCACCTTGCCCTTTACTCAGACCACTGGATGTTCAAGACTACTTATTTAGCCACTTCCAGTGACCCAATTGTCTCTGTTTTAACTTTAAAACTCCATCAGTGTGAAACTCCTCTCTTCTGAACTAAGTGCCCATTGGCCACCAGCTTGGCCACTGGGACACCTTCACTTCCTAGCACGCGTGTCCCCTGACTTCCATCCATGCTGTGTTAGCCCAGGAACCACTCAGCAAGTTCAATTTTCTGATATCTATTATTTAGTTGAACATGTCAAAAAGACCATCCCTGAATTATCTTTCCAAAGGACTAAATAGTGTTTTTGCTTTAAGTCAACAACACTTAAAACACACTCCTTCCTTCTAACTCATCACCAGCTTCCTTTAATGTCGCACAATGGATAGTTCCAGAGATTTGGGCAGAGGGAGAAAATCAGCTTTAGACACAAGGAGTTACAGGTGTGTTTGGGTCTCTACAGGTGCAGGGAGAGGCAAAGAAGGTGAGTGCTGTGGTCGATCGACCCAGAGTGCAGAATGCAGGGGGCAGACACCGGGTCCAGGCAAACAGCATTGCTGCCTGGAAGTTGGCTAGTCACCGCTGGGGGACTTCTCTTCTTCACTGCTTTTCACTGTCAGGTAGTAGATGCGGTTGGCTTCCGGGTAGGTGACTTTGCTGAGTGGGAGCTTGTAGATGGCGGGGTTGTTGGTTGTCAGGAGCAGGAAGGTGAGGGTGGCGAAGCAGAAGGCCCAGGTGCCTGGCGGCACACCAACCTGGAAGGAAAAACACTCGGGTCTGAAGAATGACCCTAGGCTTCTGTGCTGGGCCAGGGAACCCGGGGGAGAAGGATGTGATGGGGCTGAGGATGGAAATTCTCCCCCAGTGAAGACATTGGTGTTCTTGGATTCAGAACATCAGAGTAGTTGCTCAAGGAATTTGAGGGGTTGGTACTTTGGAACACAATCAGAATCTTTCAATGTTGGAGCTGAAAATTGGACTGAAGATGGTCCCAGCCGCATAGCTCCATCTGTCTGTCTGTGTTTTCCACTGCTAGTTACATGGTGATCTCTTTCTTTCCACACATACACACACACACACACACACACACACACACACACATACACACACCCTAGAGGCACATGTATGCAATTGCCAATCCTTCCCTGGACAAACCCTAGATAAATGTTGGCAGGGGCATTGTGTGAGTACCAGCTACCATTACCCACTCAGGATTCTTCCACGAGATCCCAATTGTCTGGAAGCTCTGGCTGGGGAAGACATCCTGGGACAGTGTTCAGGAGAATACTGACTTACCACTGACATGATGTTGGAGATGGCTGCTCCCATGTACGCACAGAACAGGGCTGTGGAGCAACAAGGACATTCAGAGTCAGCTTCCCAGAGCCTGCCCCTCACCCACTCCCCAGCCATTGCTGTAGCAGAACAGGGGCCCAGACCAAGAGCAGGGGTCCCGTCCTCTCTCCCACAGCCTCAGTATCTGTGCCACACCTGACGTCTGGCATGCTTGCCTGGCATTATGAATTATTTCTGCATTCTCTGAAGGCAGAGATGAAAGCTCATATATCCTTTGATCCCTCCCTCACTTCCGTGGTGGCCTTGTGTAGAGTCAGGGGTCAAAGTCATGTTTTGCTTGTCCACACTGACTTTAGGCATGGGCTAGCACAGGCTGGATGATGGTCTGTCAGAGAAAGAGGGGTCAGACTATATGAGCTCCCACTAAGGTCCCTCCTGCACACCATTCTGAGTGTCTGTGATGCTGTTTGACACTCACCAAGTTTCATCAGGGCTGAACCTTACTGGATCCCAGAGCCAGGCAGGGGGGTTCCCCCGTGGGAGCTGGCCCGAGGACAGTCAGCAAAGCTGGGCCACACTCCTGGTGCCTCAGGACAAGCTCCATCTGTGCTGCACCTTTGCTCATTCTCCTTCTCTGTCCAGAACATCTTTTCCCTCCTTCTTTGCCAGCCCAGATCCTTACCTGGAAGGGTAAACCCCAGCCTCCCCACCATAGCCCTCCCAGTTGGTTCCAGCCACTGCAATCTGCCACTTCTCTGAAGGCCAAAGGAAGTCACAGTCTGAACCTCAAAATACCCGGCACTTTTGACTTGACAAACATTTACTGGGGCCGCTGTCTTGGTGCCCAGCCTCGCACTGGCTTCTGAGGGCGTACAAGGGTGACATGGAAGCCATTCACAGTCCCCATGTAGAAGTAGGAAAAACAGAAGAAAAGCTGTTCTGAATGCTCTTCTGCCCTTTCCTCGTCTCTGGTTTTATTACTAAAGTCCTGTCCTGCTGTTTCCAGAGAGTGTAACAACGCCAGCAGAGGAAGGCTGTGGGGAGATGGGGCTGGGGGCTCACCCTCCCTTTTGCCATTAGGAGCTGTGTTCTAGGGCAGGCAAATTGGCCTCCTGAGTCCCATTTCTTCATCTGTAGAATGGCAGCGATGCCTGGTGGTATTCTTGGGAGGATTAAGCAAGTTCATGCGTTTATATAACACAGCGTGGTGCTGGGTGCAGGTCTACAATAAGGACTGTGGCCAACTTTCCTGCAGACCGTGCATTCTCCATTTCCTCGATAGAAATGGGGCTTCCATACTGTTATGCTATGATTTTCAGTGCTCCCAGATACATCACGTCACCGGGTCCTTTCAACAATTTTTGTAGGCATCACAGCTTTAATAATTATTTGTGCAATTCCCTTTGGCTAGACTGTGGCTTCATGAGGATGTGGTCACCATGGTATCTGCCATGCCCAGCCTAGGCCCTGGCTCTTCAGTGGTACTCTATAAACAGTTGTCGAGTGAAGAGTTACAGAGTGCAGGAATACTGCCATTAGCATACGAAGAAGTGCATGTGTGATTTCCTTGTAAACTTTATGACACTGTGTAAGTATAACAGCATAAGGTGATTGTGGCTGTGTTTGACAGAGGAGGAATCTCAAATCCTCTGCTGTGAAAGGCATCCCTGGCATGAGGACATGAGCTATTGGCCTTCCTATCACTCTGTTCAGCACTGATGAGTGGTCACCATGGGGTTCACATGACTGAGGGGGTAAGGAATAGCCAGGGTGACGTGGTTGTTGGTTTCCCAAATACCTACCACAGACGAGGGCCAGCAGGTGCGTCTGCCAGGTGAGGGCGTAGAACATGCCCCCGATGGCGATGCAGGAGAGGACGCAGTTGTAGCTCCCAAGGCCCATGTACACCGTCTCGAAGGGCGTGGCCACCGTCAGGGCTATGGGACAAGGTTTGGTTTTTCTAGCTCATTCTGGGTCACAAAATAAAGGCTGGGGTGCCAGCTCTCAGGGTGGCCTCCTGTTGTTCACCTCACACCTCCAACCCTGCCCAGCAAAGGAGCCTCTATAAATGGCATCTGGTCTCAGGAAACCAGTAATGAGAAGAGGATGGTGGTTTCTGAACCGTTTTTCAAAACCATAGGTTTCACAAAGAGGAATGAATACGTCCTCCCAGGTGAGAAGGGGCCCAGGAGGTGGACTCCAGGCCCTTCCCTACCAATCTGGCAATAACAACTGCATTTTTAGCAAGAAAGATTTCAATTTAGAAAAGTCCTATTTCAAATAGTTCAGAAAAATTATGAATATACCCATATAGATATACATACACATCAATAGAGGAATGATATGGCAAAAGGGAGATGTGAACACTAGGAGAATCTGGGTAAAGAATTTATGGGTGCCTCTTATATAACTTTTATTTTTATAATATTTTGATGAGCTTGAAATGATTTCCAGATAAAAAATATTTTTAAAGTTCTGTTTCCAAAAAGTCTCTGAAAAACATTGGAAGAAGTCAAAACAGGCTCCTACTCCCAGTGTCGCTACCCCAATTTCTGACTCTGCTGTCAGAAAGAGCATATACATTGGTGAAGGTGTGTATGCACAGCTACCCTTGACCCAGACCTTGTGCCCCTCCTCCACTGTAAGCTCCAGGGCTCAGTGTGCAGCCACCTTGGTCTTCAGTCCTCTTGCATCTCTCCATAGGTCCTCCTACTGCAATTTGTTCCTTTTGGAAACTCAAGAAAGGGAAAAAGAAATCCCTACCCCAACAGTGTTTTAAAACACCAATGAAGAGAATAAGTCTAGAATACTTGCTGCATGTAGGGGGGAAATGACCTCAAGAAAGTTATCCCAAGGATGTCTGTGCAGAGAGCCGGCTCTGTCCTACCTGCCAGCATCCCCACGATTGAGCCAATGGCTGCGTGCAAGCAGATGAGTGGCGAGCAGATGAACAGAGCCACCAGGAACACACCGCCCGTCCAGGGATTGTCACAGCCGTACACTTGGCCCACCCCGATGGGGATGGCTTGTAGCAGCTGCAAAGTCAAGAGAACACAGGTCACTGGGGCATAAGCAATAAAGCAAAGACTGGGCCTCAGGGCCAGATGTGAGCCGTTCCTGGGTGCGTAATGGGGCGGAACGGGAGGATGACTGTGCCCTGCAGTGTGTGCGAGAACACAGGAGCATGAGCTGGAACAAATGGCTCCTCACTCCACCACCTAGCAGGCATCTGAGCACCCCTCACGCAAAGCCAGGGCCCTGACCTGGGGACCGGGCATGGAGGAACACAGGGCTTCTGCTTTGAGAGCAGAAGCTTTGAAATCCTGGAAATATTTAGATATGCCCTAAAGAGCTTTGTCCTCAAAGAGGTTGTACGACCTGGTCACGGAGAAAAGAACTATAGAATTTTAAAGCTGGAGGATCACCTACCAGGACAGCCTCCTCATGTCACAGAGGAGGATGTCATAGCCGGGAATGAGGATGTAGTGTGCCCATGGTCACACAATGAACTGTTGCAGAGCCCCCTGGAAACTGGAGCCCTCCACTCGAGCCCAGTGCTCTTGCCTACATTCTTAGTTTTTTCCTTTTTGCCCTCAAAGGATTGCAAAAATAGGGGAAATTGAGGCTGGCCAGAGAAAGGCCAATTGACATCACTATCAAATGAATTGTCTCCAATTCCAACACCACCAGACCCTGCTCAGGCTCAGGGATGTTTAGGCTTTGGGCCATTCTCCAGATGGCCACATACTAATCTTTCTGCGATGCTGAGTGCCCCTTGAGAGCAGGGAAAATGCTTATCCTCCTTTCCAGGGGCCTACTACCTCCAGGGAAGCACTGAATGGGCAGCAGCCACCAAAGAGGACGTGTCAACTGTGGCTTGAAGAAGAGATAGTGAGGGTGGCAAAGACTTTAGACGTTAGGGGTCTAGCCTGTACTTGCTGCCGACAGGATGGGTAACTTTTGGTCAAATCATTGACTGAAATGGCCTAGATTATTTCCAATATTCCTAGAATGTTTCTAAGATTTCAGAAGGTCTAAGGATATCCCTTAAGCCCTGAAACCCCCAGTGACAGTCTGGGGAGGAGATGCGTTCTGGTCCCTTCAAAGCTTTTGCTCTCAAAGCAGAAGCCATATGTTCCTCAGAAGCATCCATACCCAGCGCCTATGTTGGGGTCCCTGGATTTGCAGAATAAATACATAATAGGTGCTTAATTAATAAGTAGTTGTTAGCTCAGGGGTTCCCAAACTTTGCTGTGTATTGGAACCCCTGGGGATATTTAAACAAATACTGATGCCTGGCTCTTCCCTGGACACTCGGATTTAATTGGTATGGGCATGACTGGGGCCTCAGGTGAGTCTCAGGTGCAACAGAGACCAGTTATAGACCATCTACTGTAGATGCTGGGAGTAATTGCGTTTCTCCCTTTGGAAGAAATTTTTTGCTTTTTAACAATTTGATTTAATTTTGGAATCAGTGTGATTTCTTTAGGGAATAGTGCTCAAGGAGTCCCAGATAGCTTTTAAGCTTTGCCCACCTTTGTCTTTGAATGGGTGGCTAAATGCTGTTTGGATCAGAGCCTGTAAACTTGTGAAAGGAATGGTAGGGTGGGTCCCGATCATGTTTATAGGAACCCAGAAAACACTCTGTACCAGACCAAAGAGCCCAGCTGAAATGTTGGGAACAGGCTGGAAGTCTACTCAATAAGACCCCATGACTTGCTGACACCTGAAGAATGCGGGATGCTGCAGGGAGTCCAACTTTTACCTTTCCATCTGGGAGCTCGGGTTTTAAGCCCAAGCAGTCAAGAATGAGAGGAATGAGGGAGCAAGCGGCCTTGGAAAGGAGCCTGGGTTTAGAATGAAGCTTCCTCCGCCAGGATCTGTATTTCAGCCGGTGGGCTGTGCTGCGGCATGGCCTGCCCTCTGTGCATGCTGCTCCCCAGGCCACAGCTGCCACCCTGCTGTGAGGGCACTCAGGTGTGCTGTGGAAATTTACTGAGCACCCGGCCTCCTCCGCACTCCTTGTGATTCTCACGTAACAACAACAAGCTGGTTAAACAAAAAGTAAGTCCTTTCCCCCTGTTGTTTCACAGAGAAAGAAGAAAATGGCATTGATTCTTCAAAACTCAGATCTGGATGGTGTGGAAGAGAAGGACACTGGTTGTCAGAGTGGTGGGCTGGGGGGAGTTAAGAGGGTGAGCTTGGACCTCAGGATACCCGAGTTTGGGTCCTACCACTTTTTAATTGTTTATTTTGAAGATGAACAGGTGGCATCTCTTCTCTGTGACCCATGCCACACTGGTCCCCTCAGTGCTGGGTTGTCCAGCCCAGCAGGGTGGGGTGGGGGCCTAGAGAGCCTTTCTTTCAGATGGTGCCACACGTGGATAGCTTACCAAGGGCATCTCAATCTCTGTCCAGTTGATATTGGGCACTGAAGACACAGGCTCCACCAGGGTCGTGGGAAAGAAGAGGTTGTAGTGGCCCGTGGCTGCCAGGTACAGGGTCACTGCGATGTTGAAAGGCAGTGTGAAGACTGGGAGGTCCCACTTGCTGAAGATGGAATTCAAGGCACTAGAAAAAACTGGGCTGAAGAGGGAAGAGACACACAGGGTTAGTCACTATGATCATCCTTAAGTCTACGCTGTCTCATCAGCTCTGGCCAATGTACCATCCACTGCCCCCTCTCCTAGGCACAGCATTCCTGACTCCCTCGAGACTCTAGTGGTCCATTGATCTGGGAAGGGGAATAAAGTGTTCAATTTAAGCTTACGCCTTTGAGAAACAAATTTCAAAAATAATATAACTTATTTTGAACAAAACATTTTATGAAATTATATATTTCCATATTTCTTAAACTGAAAAAACTAAACAAAATGTGATCTTTATAAAATGCAATGTTTTGCCTTTGGATTATCAAGATGTGCAATGACTATTGTCCAGGGCTGTGATAGCATTTTGGAAGTCTGACCTTCTAGGAGGAGGCTGCTATGGCATGTAGGTAACTTGTGGGCTTGGAGCCACCAAAAATACTTAGAGCTACTCTGGGAAATGCCAGGGGAAAATGGAACCTTCTGCTGTTTGTGTCCTCTGTCTTTTTGGTCTCTTCCTTGGAAAGAGAATGGATTTTGGAGACAGATGGAGCTGAGTGCAAATCCTAACTCATGCCTCTATGTACAGGCTGAGTGAGACATGTTAGGTTACTCATTTCACTCAGCGTCTGTGTCCTCTGGAGGGGACCAGCCACCCTGGACACCCCATACTCACGTCTCCCAAACGCAGCAAGCTGCTGGGCAAATGTGCAATCATGTGATCCTGTTCAATGGTCTCCCTTCGACGAGTGACCATGAATCTTAAACGGGCATTCAAGACAGCCTGAAAGCCCTCCTACACGTCATCCCTCCCAGATGAACTCGCCACCTCACTGAGATGAGTATTTCACATTCTCACCTTTCTCCTCAAATCTTAACTGCCTGCTTCCCTTTCATCTCAGCCAACCACCTGTCCTTTACTTGTTAAGGACATAGAAGTGACAAGATGAGACATGCTTTGTTTTCTCAGCTGTAAAATCCATGCCAGATGTGCCCAGTTCTCCCGCATCCTGCTCCTCCACTTGTTTTGGAGAGTGACAGTGGCCCTGCTCCTTCCCCAGGGCGATTCTTCCCCCTATGCTCTGGAGCCATCTGACTCAAGGGCCTCACTCCTGCAATGTTCTCCTCTCTCTCCTGCAGCTTCAGTCCCTTCTCTGTCTCCGGATCATTCTCATCAGTATGCAACATGCTCTGGTACCTTCTACCTTTAAGCAACCTACACTTTAGCCTGATGTCACTCCAGTGGTGGCCCCATCCTTGCTCCCCTTCTCAGCAATGCCCCTCAAAAGGGCTGGCTTTCTCTGCTACCCCCAGTCTTTCTGCTCTCAATCTCTCTTATGCCCAGTCCAATCAGGTGTGTCCTCACTACGCCACAGAAAGGGCTCTTGGCCAGTTCACCGGTGATATCTATCTCGCCAGATCCACCATCATTCCCTGTTCCTTTGACAGTGGGACCGACCCACCCTATTGAAATATTTTCTGACCGGGCTATCATGATACTGGACTTTCTTAGCTTTCTTCTAGCATTCTCCTTCTTAGTTTCCTTTGGTGGTTTTTCCCTCCCTCTGCGGGACACCTAAATGCTAGAAGATCCTGTGGCTCTGTCTTTGCTCTTCTCTCTCCCTTTCTGTTTAAATCTTCTCTTTTGGGTGGTCCTCTTTAGTCCCATGGATGAAACCTTTTCTGTGCTTCTGCCTTTGAAAGCTCTACCACATCACTCTGTTCTAGATTTGTACATCCAGTTACCTTCTCAACATCCCTACTTGGGAGTCCAAAGTAGAATGTGTCCAGATGGAACTTTTGATTTGTGTCTCATCCCCC
Organism: Propithecus coquereli; assembly: GCF_000956105.1. NCBI lineage: Eukaryota > Metazoa > Chordata > Mammalia > Primates > Indriidae > Propithecus > Propithecus coquereli. The sequence goes on along the minus strand of NW_012142857.1, from coordinate 1,825,659 downwards.
ACCACCAACCTGTTTTTCTCTCCATCTTCTCTGTCAACCCAGGTACTCAGACAAATTATGGGAGTGTATTGGATTTTTTTCCCTTTTTCTCTTTCACACTTCACAGCCTCCCTGCAAGTCCTGTTGCCTCTATGCTCCTTAAGATACACTCCAGACCCACTCACTTGTTGCCACATTCATGGTTCTCATCCTAGTCCAAACACTGGGTTTTGTAGCAGACAATTGCAGGCTATTGTAGCAGACACTTCGAGCTATCTACTCTTGCTCCGGTTAAAACCTATTCTCCATGCTACAAGTAGAGTGATTTATTTAAATTTCAACCATATCCGATCATTCCTCTGCTTAAAACCATCTACCTGCTTCCCATCTCAGCTGTCATGGAAATCAAAGGGCTCACTGGGTCCAGGGGGTGTGCGTGGCCTGGCTCTGTCTCCTTTCTGCCCTCACCTGCCCTCCTCTGGCATTCACTGGGTTTCCCCTCACTGGCCTTGTCTCTGCTTCTGGAACACATCACACCTCTGCAGTTGGGGTCTTTGCACACACTGCTGCTTCTGCCTGCAGCATCCTTCACCCAGATCTTCAGAGGGCAGATGCCTTCTTGTCATTCAAGTGATGGCTCAAACGTCTCCTCTGCAGAGTGACCTTCTCTGACCACCCATATCTGGAGTCACTCTCTGTCCCATGGACCTTGTTTTGCTTTCCTCAAAGCAATTATCACATCTTGAAGTGATCTCTTTTATTAACTAGTTTATGAGTTTACTTCTATCTTTGCCAAGAAGAATGTAAGCTCCAAGGGGATAGTGAATTTTCCTTGTTTACAACTAACCCCAGCATCTAAGATAGTCCTTGCACTCAACACATAGTTCCAGGCACTCAACAAATATTCGTTTATTGGATAAATCTGGAAAATGGCACTATTATAATAATACCTACCCTATGGGTTGAATTTCAAGGGCTACATAAATGGATTAATGAACATACTGAAGAAGCAGCACATCACCCATCTCAGCTCAGGTTGGGGTGCTCCATGGTTTTTGTCTTTTAAATTGGGAAATTAGGGCGGAGGGTACTGAAGTCTAATTGCCACCCAGCGCAGGGTGGCTAAGGAGCTGTGCTGAGGGGTCTAATCTCTGCCATTATAAACCAAATGTATGCAAATGAAGACAAGCTCTCCTTTTCACACGGGGGCGTGTGGGGGACATTAGGAACATCCCCACAGAAATAACTGCCTTAGCTTTTTGTCCCAGTGGATTAAGAAAGAAGCCCTAAGAAGAAAAATAAATTGCCCAGAATGCTTAATGTAGTAATTTATTTGCAAGCACTACTAAAAAGTAATGAAACAGTACTTAAGCTAAATTAAACTAACTGGTATTAGGCACTCCAGACTTTGAAACCAAAGAGAGACATTTACTTTTTAGAAATGTTAAAAATAAATCACCACATCTCATTTATCGCTGAGAGCAGGAGTAAGTCACCACGTCCAAATGAAATGGGAGAACAGGGTGATATCGACATGTGAAGTCAGGGGGTAGTGGACAGGGGTTTCCTGTGACAGTGAGGACTCTCCTGAGACCCCGAGACACCTGGCAGACTGCCGTGAACTCAAGGGAACTGAGGATCTTGTGTGTAAATGGCCTAGCGCAGCCTGCACTTGCTGAATATTGTTCCAAACTTCCTTTCATCTCGACCTTTTTATTTTATCTGCAATATGAGGTGATTGCACAGCGAGATCTAAACTGATCCTTCTAGTTCAAAGATTCTATGCTTTACGTATAAACATTCTGCTTAAGAAAGCTCTCTGCTTTTATCACAAATGAGTTTTCGGCTTTCAGGTCTTGGTTAGGCCACGTAATAGACGATTCCCGCGCAACGTGGAGGGTAAGCTTTGGACTCTGGCTTCAGAATGTCAGCATCAAACACTTTGACAGAGTGGGACCCAGGGCAAGTGACAATCTTTGCGTGCCTTGGTTTTTGTTTCTGTAAATTGTGTGCAAACATAACCCTACTTGGCACTGCTTAAGTCTTGCTTAGCACAACGCCTAGTGTGTAGGAACAACTCCATAAATGTTGGCCTTTGTCATTAAGCCTGTCATTCAAGGAAGATTATCAGCACAATAAAAAACACGTGGTCTGCTGCTGCCTTAAAGAATCCCTGTTCCCACATCCCCAAACCGCCCCCCTTGGGTGGCAACAGAGCTCACGGCTTTTCACGGTGTCTTCTAGACAAACCAGCTTGGCTGTGAGACACCAGGCCCCCCATGTGTACATCCTGTCCCCATCCAGTGTAAGACACAAGCACCGCGGGGCCCTGAGGATCTGTGGGCAGAAAGAATGAGGCTCCTCACCAGGCCATGGCTGTGAGGGTCACAGGTAACAGAAGCCACCAGTAGTAGTCCAGCTTCTCTGAGAACACGGCCACCAGCAGTCCCACCAGCATCCCGTTGTACCCGTGCAGTCCTGACGCGATGGCGGACCTGGGGGTGAGGCAGAGTGACTTTGCGTTTGAACTTGGAGGTGCCCCTCCCTCCTGGCACTCTGAGGATACGCTTAATTTAGATGATTCCCTTAATAACGAGGCATAGAAAAAAGTCAGTTTCCTCAATGAACATCAGGTAGCCACACAGCTGCCGGCACCTTTCTAGATGACAACACACACACACCTACACACACGCATACACACGCCTACACACACACACCCTTGTCGTGCTGATCTATAGTTAAAATTATGCAACTTGGTCTTATCTGTGACCAAGTTCCCCTTTGCTTTTCAGGGGAGTCTCAGACTGCTAAGTGTAGAGGGAAATCTAATAAAAACCTGGGGTGTGGAGGTGTGACGCAGGGAAGCTGTGTGAGTGTGTGAGTGTGTGTGTAAAGGGAGGGGAGTTCTGACTGCGTTGTGTAACATTCTCTGCGATCGGAGTTTGGGTGCTCTCCCCGGCTGCGTGTCTGCACCAGGGTGGAGGAGCTGGTTCGGCCTCGGGTGCCCATGTGCCCCCTCAGTGAGGAGCGGCCCGGAGGTGGGGTAGAGTCCGTGTGTGAGGCGATGGTCTCTTTCCCTTTCAGAGGAGAAGCCTGTGCGCCGCTGAACTTCACCCCGAATCCTACTGAGCACTGTCCTCAACCTTGCCAACAGCTCTGCAGAGTGAGGGGCGTGGGAGTGGGTGAGGGAGGGGCCCGAGCAGGTCACACTGTGAGGCTGCTACCAGCTGTGCCTGCTGAGGCCTGTCCCCCTCCTGTCTCAGTTCCATGAGGGCTGGAGCCCGTCTGGGTGTCCACTGCTGTGCCCCAGTGCCCAACACCGTCAGCAGTGTCGGGTGCATTGGCGTTCAGCCAGTGTTTGTTGAATGAATGTGTGTGCGTGTCAAGCCGTATCATGTACTGGCTGTTCTTCTTGCACGGCAGGAAAGGGAACGCTGGCTAGAGTAGGGCTCCTACCCGGCAGAGGCCATGGCTTGGGTGTGGAAGGGGGAGGTTCACTGATCTAGAGGAGTGGAGAGTGGGAGGGAGAGGGACAGGAGGGAGCGTGTCTAGTTGGTTTTCAGCAAGAAGAGCTGTGGCACAAGCCACTTGTGGGTGGACACTTGCACAGGACACAGAACTAGCTGGGTCTTCAGCGGTTCCTGAGGCCAGGCAGGTGTGGGGGTGGCTGGGGACGTCGGGGGGCCGGGAAGGAGGGAGGGCAGCGGGGAAGACAGCTGGGGCGGCCTCAGGAGCAGAAACCCATGTTTTGGGAAAATCATTACTTTTAGTGTGTTTGCATTTTCTCTGTATTTTCCCATTTGTGTTCGGTGTTAGAATTTAGAACTTTTAATACCAGCTGCTTTAGGTGAGCTGAGGAAGGATGGATGGCCCATGTTGGGGGGCCTGCGGCCCCAGTGGCTGGCGATGGCAGAAATGAGGGAGCCCAGGAGAGACACAATTAGGGGGACAGCTAAGGGCTGCCTCAACAGCCCCCCTCCCTATGGAGAGTGTCCTTCCAGAACTCCTTTTTACTAAACTTTGGTGGCTTCAGGGTTTGGTTGTCAAAAGGAAACCAATTTCCTTACATCCCCTTCCTGAACATCAAAAATATAAAATTAGGTTCAATCTCAATGCCAAAAAGATCTCCATCAGGACCACATCCCATCAGGACACTGCGGCGTCAGTGCTGGGGACTTTGAGTTGCCATCTGTAAAGCACAGTCTCGGGCTGGTGGGGGGCGGGGGTGAGGTTGGTGCTATGCTTAGAGTGTGCAGCTGTGCCAGCGGTGCCCTGGGGACGGCAGTGAGGTCGTGGCTCCTTAGAAGGACACGTGCATGGATGCTGTGTTGGGTGGCCAGAGCTTGGAGCCTGTGGTGTAGACAAGGCATGGACCTGCCAGCCAGGAAGTCTGGATCTTTCATAGGCGCCGTGGTGGAATAGGACACATTGGAAATGAGCTTCCCGTCCTCAACATGCTTAAGACACCGCCAGGGAGAGAAGGCTCAGGAAAAACTTAGAGAACAAGCCAATACAGTACTGGGCTGTTCAGAGAGAAAGAAGGGCTCAGAGTACATGGGGGCAATCAAGGATGGCTCCCTGGAGGAGAAGGGATTGAAGGAACGGTAGGATTAGACAGGCAGAGGTATAGCAAGTGTCAGGAACTGCAGGAGCAAAAGTACTTAATTGGGGACAAATGTGATGCTATGTGAGCATCACATTTGTGGAGCCCATCGGAGGAGGCTTGGGAAGCCGAGCTGAGGGATTGGGTCTTTATCTGATGTGTATTTGTCTTAAATTCTTAATCAGCATGTTCGGGAGGAGTAGGCGGGCCTGGTGTGTCTCCTTTGTAAAACGGAAGTCCATCATGTGACCCTTTGAATGGCATGGCAGGTTTAGGAGCAGGTTTGTAGTGGGGAGGGAAGTCAGAGTGTCAACGTGTCATCACAGGAAGGGACTTGGGTGGCAGATGACACAGAGGAGCACGGCAGGGCCAGGTGAGGAGGTGCTGGCTGGAGGCCACGCAGCTGAGAAGGCAGTGGGCTGGACAGTTTGCCCAGGTGAGTTTTAGCAAACAATGACGAAGCAGTAAGACAGTAGTTGATCCTGTTGGCTGCCCAATCCTATGCCAGCTGCCCATGAGGTGACAGGTAAGTGGACACAAGGAATAGGGGACCCACTGGTTGAAGCAGACACAAAATCCTGGCTGGAGCCGTCTTTCATCTCACCCATCAGAACTGCACGCAGAAGAATTCGGCCTCTTATCCACCAGACCTCCAGCGGCTGTCCAGCTTGCTGGGATCAGAGGAGTCCCCAAGGCCACCTTAGAGGTGCAGGAGCAGCTTCTCTCCAGGGCCAAGCTGACTCACGCATCTGCCTCGGTAGTTTCAACACAACTGGCTCTGATTACTCCCCCTGCCCTGGGCTCACCAAGAGGCCTCTGGCCACATTGTCCATGCAGGTGCTGTGATGGGGACAGCGTGACCTCGAGCACAGAAGATAGATGGGGATCACGCATCTGAGCCTGAGTCTTGCCACCCACTGGCTGTGGCACCTTCAGAGAGCACCTGTCCCCTCCCTGTCTCCTTTCCCTCATTGCAGGATGTGAGCTCTGCTGCCTCGTGAAGTAGGGTAGGAGTCACGTGTGACAAGGTGCAACAGTGGTCTTCCATCTTTTCCAGAGAATCCCGTTGTACGGAATTCATTTTATTAAATAGATGAAGACCTAGTTTTCTCTCTCTCTCTCTCTCTCTCTCTCACATACACACATACAAATCAACATAAATGAAACAAAAATTTCACAAAATAATATTTACCTTCAGTACATATGACTTACTCTAATTGGTTTTATTTTATTTATTTTGTTGTTTCAACTTTTTAAAATGCTGTTGACAATTAATTAACCATATGCACATGGGCTGGAGATCCCCCAGTTTAAAAACATGATGATAAGAGCTAATCCAGTGTTTCCCAAACTCCTCTGCCCATCGGAAGCACCTGGGGGGACCTTGTTAAAAACACCCCCTCTCAGACCCCCTGAGCTGGAATCTCCGCGGAAGGAAGGGGAAGCGGGTGGGGCTGAAGCTGAATTTCCTAACAATCACCCCATGTGATTCTGATCGTCGGGAAAGTTCAAGACCCACGGGAATAATACGTGGCAAAGTCTGAGGAAATGGTCGCGTTCTACAAAATGCTCGTTATTGCTGCTTGACCTTGCACCTACCGCGCGGGGCTTCGGCACAGCTGGCTCCTCCCCCACACCTGCCCCCTGAGCCCCACTGGCCCTGACTGCTCCCCCTCCTCCCATATTGTCCTCTCCTCTCTTCTCGCCTCCTCTCCCATCCCCTGTCCCATCTTCCCCACACCTGCTGATGTCTGTCTCCTCTGAACCCTCAATTATATACCGTCTTGTATTATTTTGAGACATTTGTTGCTGTTAATCTTCTCTCCCTCAATTAGATGGGAGGCTCCATGAGGGAAGAACAGCTTAGGTGTTGCTCTGCATCTCCCTCAGAGGGAGTGTTTCCAGAAGACTCTACGGTCAAACAGAGCCTGGTGCTGTGAGCAGGAGCAGTTTCGTTCTGCAAGGACTGCCAGTGACCTGCTCAAAGTTGATACTCAGTTGATACTTGGTCTGGCTGCTAGGATAAGGTTGGCTGGTCACTCAGGTAAACACGTCTGCACCTGTCTGCCCGACCTGTCTGCATCATCTTGCCAAGAACTTCCCCCCTCCCCGCAGAGAGGGACCCACCTGTCCTGGCTCAAGACGAGGGCAGTTAAAGTTGAGGCCACTGTCCCCAGGCCTCCAGTAATGGTCCACCAGGGGTTCTGGATCAAGAGCCCGATGAAGATGATGAGCCCACTGAGAGGGTTGTTGACGAACATCACCTGCGCAGCCCCCCTTAGGACCCAGTTTGTGAACTGGAGGGCCGGGTGCTTATCTGGAAGAGACAGAGAGCCATCAGCGGGTCCAGCCCATGCTGCCCTGCTGACCACTGGTTGGCATGGCAACCAAAGTAAACAGGGATATGCAAGCCAGGACATTTCCCCTCCTTCACCCTGTGGGGGGGTTTGGGGTGGGGGGTACTGGCACCCAGCCCAAGTCTCCGAGTGGCCCAGCAATCACTCTGCAGTGGGTGGTAGTTTTTGCCAAGCAGACAGCGGCGCCGTGCTGAGACCAATTTAACACGGTTCCAGCCATCAGCTTGGTTGGCGAGGAAGCCCCAGAAGCATTCCAAGGGAAATTTATTGGTCCGCAAGAAGGGGTGGGGAGGGAAAGAAACTCTTTTTTGCAGTGCTGGATGACTCAATTGAGGGCTGGTATCTGAGCAGCAGAGAAAGTGGCCCAAAGAAAAGAAGCTGGGCAAGAAATCGTTTTAGCCCAGCTGTGAAAATCAGTATTGAGTCAAGGCCCAGAGGAAGCCAGGTGTAGGAGAGGGGACATATATTCTGCCTCTCTGGTTTCCAGGACAACCTGTGCAGGCGGGGGTGCAAGTGGGAGCGGGGAGGGTGTGGGGTTCGTTGCAGCATTTAGTACAGGAAGAAGTTAAAAGGAAAGAACCCTGAGACTTGGGGAAGGGCGATGCCAATATTTTTTGGCACATAGTAGGTGCATAATAAATGGCTGTGGAACAAGTGAAGGAAGGGCCATTCGGCTTGCTTGGGAAATGGCTTACGTGCTGCTAATGGGGAGGTCCCATATCTATTTCACGGAGGCATGAACAATTTGCAAAGCATTAAATCAATGAAATGTGTTGAATTCTGAAACTGTGAGGGTTCCAGGGCAGTAGGGTGTATCACGCCCACCAGAGCCAGCCCAGGGCTGGAGCCCCCCAGCTGTGGGAGCCTTCACTATGAGTGCGTGAGGGAGCAGCTTCCTCCATCCAAACTAGAGGGTGGGCTGTGCCCCTGGCCCGGTGGGCTGCGTCTCCCTGGGCGCTTGCCTACCTTCCAGCCAGCTGCTGTACTCCTTCATGTCGCCGGTGAGGTAGCCCACCGCTTGGGAGAGGCTGATGCCACACCGGCCTGCAGAGCCCGGACGGACCACCTCACTTTCTCTCCTTTTACTCCTTTCAATGGGCTTTTCAATTTTCACAATGTGGCTGTCTTCGTTGGATGACCGGAGATCCTTTTAGGAGAAGCCATACGAGATAAATAATACAGCTTTCTGAGAGCAGAGGTGTTTGGGGACCAAGGAGACAGCCCAGTTTTTAGATAAAGATAAAAAAGTCATGAGACAAAGGGTGAAACACATGAGCATTGTCTAACACTGTGTGGAGCACCCCGTGTAGCGGCCCTTCCCGGGACTACTGCATTCTTCACAGCAGGGCTTGCTGACCTTTTGTGCCATGGGTCCCTTTTGGCAGTTTGGTGAAGCCCATGCACTTCTTTCCAGAATAATATTTGGAAATGCAAAAATAAAGTAAATAGGATTACGGAGCAAACCAACCATACTGAAATGCCATTATCACAATACTAAAAGAAAATATTATGATCTACATATGTGTGTAGCAGATCCAGCACCTATTATAATTTCAAGGAAGTGGTGAGTGAATACACGGAACCTCCTCACCCCAAGTCAGGACAGCTCTGTAGGGCCATCCCAGCCGTCTCGTGTCCCTCTCCACTGAGGCGGTGGCCAGCCAGTCTGCCTCTGTGCTTCTGTGTTCAGAGAACACCAGTGGCCTGCGTGTTAGCAAAGGCCTCGCTTTTGCAGACAATAGCGTGACTCGAGGGGAGCAGGTTTAAAGGGGAAGATTCTGGAGACGAGTTGGAAGACTGGTGTGTGAGTGTGCGTGTTCTCTACCCGTCCCTAGCATTATGTCTCACACAGAGCCACATTTTCTACTGAAGGCCAAGTAAGACCCTTCGTGGCGTCACCACGTACTGATTGGGGGCCGTGGCACCTCCTTGGTGTAACAAGCCCATCAGGAAGCCGGGAAGGCAGCATCTTCCACGTTCCCCCTGTCCTCCCCACCCCTACCTGGGAGGGACATTCCTCACCTTTTCTTCCGGCATTTCCAGGAGAGGCAGAGCTGGGTGCGTGTCCTGGGAGGTTGAGGGCCTGGTCAGCTCTGTCTCGTAGAGTTTGTACCTGCTGGAAAGAGGCTCTGGCAGGAGAGGGCTGCTGTGGGTGTCAGACATCTCCTTCAGGGGGTGGCCGCTCATCTATCGGGTGCCTGGTGAGCGGGAAAGGGAAAGGACTAGTGAGTCGGGATGGGGCCCTGAGTGACGTGGCTGAGGCTGGGCTGAGCCCTCAGGAGCTTGAGGTCTGTCCTGGGGTGGGGCAGTGACTCACACGGGACCTACTGTTCTTGCAGCTTGTGCTGCCAGAGGGGCCGGGGGCCATTCCTCCACCCACGTGACCCTTACCAAGTCCATTTATGCTGTGCAGATTTCCCTGACCACTTAGAAGTCTCTCTTCTTTTTCTGATCACTAAAATATTTTTTCCACCTTTCATATTGCCTTTTGTACCATCTTATTGTGGTAGTTAGGGGGTGCATGATTTTCCCCTTTGTAAACACATAGATCCAGTACTGACTGGGGGGCTATGAGAAGCCCCTCTTCTGAATCGCTCTGGAGACTCTATTGCTTGCTCTTGGCCTCCAGCCCTTCTGTCCCCTCTGTCCTCGGCGCCCTTTCCAGCCCCTCCTTGTCCTTCCCCGGGAGCATGTGAAGCTCTGGCACGTTCTCCTGTGAGCTGTGTGTGTCCAGGCTGGAGGCCCTGCCCTGCCATGTGGGCCTCCCTTCCCTTCACCACCAGACCCAGGGCTTATGCTTTTGCAGCGTTTGCTGGTTTTGTTTGGCTGCCCCTGGTAGTGCTGGACTCTCTCCTTCCCATTCAGGCAGTTCAGCCCTTCTTCTTTGGCCTCCTCCAGTTCAGTTATGTTTTTATTTACTGTATTGTTTTTTTGACACGTGTTTTTGGAGCAGCACAGTCTCCTCTCAGTGTGGTCTAGAGTTTTCCCTGTTGCTCCACACTGTGTACCCTGAGTCGCAGGACACTTTCTCAGGAAAGTGGTGGCAGATCCCTAACAGGGGTGCTACCATTCTTACACCCATCGTTGCAGGCGCTGCACAAGGATTGGATTAACAGATGCAATTGTCTACTCTACACTTGCACATGGATGTTCCAGACGCAGCTTAAAGTTAACATGCTGAAACAACTCATAATGTTGCCTTCCCAAATCCTGTCCTCTCTCCCAGGCGCCCACCCCAGAAACGTCCTTTCCCCTCCCAGGCTGCTCCTTCGGAAAACTCAGGAGTCAGACTCCCTTCTCCTTCTCTCTCTAAATCCAGTAAATCTATCTCTAAAATATCCCTTCATGTCACTGTCAGCAGTTAGTGCCATCACCTCTTGCCAATTCTCCAATGCCTCTCATTTGGACTTCCCTACTTTTTCTCAGATTTCTCCTCCAAGCCATGCTCTGCAGGGCAGAGCTGCCATACTAATATCCAAATCCACTCGTGTCAGTTCCCTGCTTAAAACCCTTCAACGATTTCAGATGAAGAAGCATGTCTTTAACATGGTACACAAGGCTCGGTGTTGCTGGGCTCCCATCATGCTTTAGCTGGTCCTGCGCTTCTCTTGCCCTGTGACTCTGGGCTCTGCACTGGCCTCCTTGCAGTGCCTAGTAGGTGCTGAGCGCTCTCCAGTGCAGGGACTCTGCTGATGCTGGTCCAGTGGCCTGAGGGCCTCCCCTCGCTCTCCCTGGCAGCCCCTACTCCTCCTTTGGGCTTCGTCTCAATCATCACTTGCCAGAGAAGCCTTCCCAGCCCCCACCCCCTCCAATGTTCTCCTGTCACATACTCTCATGGCACTCAGTATTTTTCCTTATAGCAGATTCCTATATTTATTTGTGTAGTTTCTATCTTTCCACCAGAACTTAAGATTCACAGGGACAGTGACCTCCTGTGTTCCGTCTACTGTTGGATCCCCAGCTCCTAGCACACTGCCTGGCATGTAGTTGGAGTTCAGTAAATAAATATTTATGGAAGGAAGGAAGGGAGGGAGGGAGGAAGGGATTGTAACCAAAGCTACAGTGACTGCCAGACGGGGAACACTTCCTTGGAGAACTTTACAAATCCCCGTGGGTCTCAGGAGTCTCCAGTGGTTTAAGAACAGTGTGGGGTCACCCATCAGCCCTACATTTTCAGGAGGCAGAACTCCTTGCCGTGTCTAGCACCTGTCCTCACCCGGGAGGATCTCATTAAGCCACAGCTAATTTTTGGATGGGTTTGCAAACATCATTCAGGTCCAACCAACTCTGATACTGCCATCGCTTTAGAACTGGTGACTTTTTCTCTATTCTGACCCTGTAGGTGGAGTTCCAGTAAGGAGTGGGGACCTGGCATGGAGAGGGCATGCTGGAAAGGCTTAGGGGAGCGAAATCCAACAAGCCTGGGAACCTGTCCCTCTCCAATACACTATCTCCCTCTGGTGGCCAAGAGGTGGTACAGCATCCCTGGACCATTCGTAAAAATTTCCCTCCAAGCCAACTATATGAAAAATAAGTGGGGACAATTGGATATCTAGACACACGGTCTGCATGACACCACACATCTGGATGAACTAGAAATGTTCTGGAAAGAACTTGTGTTAATTCAGTGGCTGTGAAATCTATTAAAAGCCAAGTTGAAAAATGATAATGATAAAGGTTTTTATTCTAAACATATTTCATTGGATCCAAGATGTTATCAACTATCAGATATATCATCACTATTTTATATATCAGCAAGAAAGAAGAAAATGCTGCCAGTCGTAATTTTAATATGCATCCTGATTTCAGAAGTGTTAAAATATGAAAACAATGTAGATCATATAATCAAAAAAATATAGTTTTTTTTTAAGTAATAGGGCTCAGGTGTATAGGTAGGAGTTGAGAATGAGTATGTTCAGAAATTATTTTCTAACCACAAAACTTCACACATTTTAATATTTCTTTTGATTAAAACATGTATATATGGCCAGGCGCGATGGCTCACGCCTGTAATCCTAGCACTCCGGGAGGCTGAGGCAGATAGATCATTTGAGCTCAGGAGTTCGAGACCAGCCTGAGCAAGAGCGAGACTCTGTCTCTACTAAAAATAGAAAGAAATTGGCTAAACAACTAAAAATATACAGAAAAAATTAGCTGGGCATGGTGGTGTATGCCTGTAGTCCTAGCTACCCGGGAGGCTGAGGCAGGAGGATCGCTTGAGCCCAGGAGTTTGAGGTTGCCATGAGCTAGGCTGACACCATGGCACTCTAGCCCGGGCAACAGAGTTAAGTGTCTGTCTCAAAAAAAAAAAAAAAACGTATATACATTAGGAGTCTTTTAATAACAAGGATTGTTACCTTTTAAATTTCTGTATTTGTGCCACCCAGAAGAAAGCCTGACACCTAATAATCTCTTGATAAATGTTTAATGCATTAAGAAACTTTCCAAAGCAAGCACCTCATTGTGATTTCTATTCATATAGGATGCAAAGACCCAGAAAACAAGCAGCTTGGTGCAGAATCGAGGTTGGACCCAATTCCCCGCCCTGGGCTCCTCTGTTACTTCTCTGCCTTGTTGGGGCCCCGCTGGGCGGTGCAGAGCTGCTGTCTGGCTCTCAAGGTCCACGCGCAGGCCCTCAGGCCAGCGTTCTGTTTCTCAAGCCCACGAGTCTGTCCTCCGCGGGAACGACTGGCTCGCCTCTCCTCTAGGGAACAGAGCCTTCCTCTGCCGTGGGAATGTTTACCTGTTAAAATGGAGTTGCTTTGGCTTTGGCTTTGGTGTAGGGCTAAGAATTGCAGCAACAGTGGCCTTGTGAAGAGAAAGTCGCCGCGTCTGGGAAGAGCCCAGGCTGCGAGGCTGAGCTGCCGCTGTTTCACTCTCTGCTCTGCCACTCGGCAGGGCTGTGTGGGCCTCCCTGCCTCCCTCTCCAGAGGGCATCGTAGGACTCTCAGGACAGTGAAACTGTTGACTTGGTTCCTGGCACATAGTAGGCACTCAGTGATTTCAGTTTTACCCTTTTCTCGTGCTCCCACATGGAAGGGAGAGATGGCCAGAGCAGCCAGCTGAAGTACAAGCTGGATGTCCTGAAACAGGACGCCTTTCAAAAGTTTCCATAAGGCGTCGCCACTTGTTAGGACTGGATGTGAAATCTCTGCCCGAGCCACGTCCCGGCTCAGGGCCTCAGAGCCCGTTCCCAGCTCAGCTCAGCGCCAGTCCATTAAACCTGCTTCCAAGAACACATAATGATCTGCTTGGCACGCTCGGCCTCTCCCGACTGCCCACGCCTCCTCTTCTCCCTCAGAAATAGGGACAGAGAGAGCTGTTTGCATCAGCCCCATGGCTCTCCAAAAAGCTAGGCCTTGAATGTCTGGCAAGCGGCTCCTAAAACAAACCAGCTCTTCCATGCTCTCTGCAAGAACCCTCTTTGTTGAGTACCAACTGTGTGCCCGTGGGCTACCCCGGAAGGATCAGAGCTGGAAGGGCCAGGCCTTGCCTGGAAAGAGCTCACATTTGGGTGGCCGGGGGAGAGCAGGGAACAGGCCCTGTGTCCTGGGGAGGAAGTGCTCAGGCAGCCTGGAGAGCACAGAGCAGCTACCCTGCCCTCCCAGCGTTGGGGAGACGGGGCTGAACTTTCACGTCAGGACTTGGCTGAGCACGCAAGAGAGAGGCACATGGTCCAGGCCAAAGAAATGTCTGAGAAAATACTTGGTTTGGGCCAGGAAGTCCCAGTGTGGACACTGCTGGAGCATGGGAGAGATGTCAGCAGGCAATCAAAGACCAAAAGAAGGCGTCAGAGCCAGACAGTGAGGAGTCCTTGGTCCCTAGGTTTGGACTCAATTTCTTCCAATGTTTACAAAATGCGGCTGCTGCTCTATTGTACTAATTTTGAAATTCTTCTCTTGACTATTTTCTCTTAACGACCATCCATTCCAAGTGGGAATGCAGAAACATGCTAATGCCCAATAGAGAGGCGCTGTGCCCTTCTAGCATGTTCCTGCTGCCATGGGTGGGAAGGGGCCCATGCTTGGAGGGGTTTCTTGAATTGTTGGTGTGAATTAGTGCAGAGTCAAACCTTCCTCCCACCCCATGGTCCCTTGGGTTTAAGTATACCAGTGGGTTGGCCATGTGGGAGTGAATCTCAAATGGCCTCACTTACGTCATCTTCTAACCGAGTTATTGAGGTCACAGCAGCTCTGGAGAAGGAAAAGTGACTAGCAGGTTCTCCAAAATATTTGTTGAATTGATTAATTTTGCCTAAGACTTCAAAATTGATGCAAGGAGTATTTCTATAAATTTCTACCACCTTAGGACCGAAAGGATTGTTCCTTGTCCTCTCTCCGATGAGGAAGGAATCCATCCTTTTGTATGTCTGACAGATGGAGATCTAGCTTCTGTTGGCTGGGGTCCCACAACCCCATGAAGCAGGCTGTTCTTGTCGTGCACAGCTCTGCTTGCTGGAAACCCTTGTATCTACGGAGCTGACATGAACTCCCTGGAGCTGTGCCCCTGGCTGGTTCCAGTTCTGTCCATCAAGTCTGCACAGGACACACGGACTCCCTTTCCCACCCAAGAGCACTTCAGAGATTCATCCTAAGGCTTCTTCTATCTAGGGCAGCCCTCTCGATTTCCCTTTAGCCTGGCTCCCCCTACAAGGCTCCAGACTCTCTGCCATCGTGCCACCAGGATCACAGTGACAGCATCACTGTGAAAGGAGCTTGCTGAATCAGGCCGGGTCCCTGGGGCAGCGGCTATTCCCATCCCTGAGCCGGGGGATGCTGCTGGAAGTGAGAAATCAGGGGTGCAGGGCTGGGGGGACGTTTGGTAAAGTTGCCAGAATGGGGACAGATTAGACCCCTGGCTGGTGGGTCACACCCCAAGGAGATCAGGGAGGGGCTGAATCCAGGAGAGGCCTGGTCGCTAGGAGGATAGGGCAGGTAAACAGGCCAACAGCTGGGCTAAGGTGAGAGTGTTTTGCTCAGGGCTGGGTTGTGTGAGAGGCTGGCTGAGTGCTGTCTTTCATTAGGGGTCGCTCAGAGCTTTTCTTGGCAGCTTCAGCCCAACAAGGCTGATCTGGGCCAAGAGGAGTCTGACTCACTGGGGCCGTGGGTCAGGCTGGGTGGGGCAGGAGTCAGAGGCAGCATAATCTCTTCTGGGCCATCTGAGATTGTCTGAGGTTAGAGATGGCTGGTGGCCAGCAGGCCTGGGGGTTGATCTCTGTGGTTTCTCCCGCAGGGCCAGGACTGGGGTGCTATAGCAGAGACTAACCACAGCCTGGCATGGGGCTGGGCGGAGCCTGCAGGGGCTCTGCTGGGGGTGAAGAGGAGCTGCCTTTGACGCTCGTGCTCAGATGCTAGGTCGTGTCTGGAAGGACCTTGCAGGAGCTCACCACGCCCTTGTCGCTTGACACTTTAAAATGGGGTGACCCTTTGATGTTGTATATATTGAGCCCCTGCTCACTGCATCCTATCAACAGCAATAGCTGAGCATTCAAGCTTTCCTTCAAGGCCCTCTGTCCACGTCGGCCCTTTCTCCCTTTAGGCCAGGCCCTCCCCCACCCAGGTTGGCTTCTAGCTGATCTCCCCAACTTCAGGCACCCTGGTCCCTCTCTACCTCGCCGCTGGCGATGGATAAATTATCTTATAACACTACTTCATCCTGCCACTGCTCCAAACACTGCCGAGGTGCTCCACGTCTGAGTTCCTTGCTCCTTGAACTGGGCACGTTTGCTCCCGGAAATGAAACTCTGCATCCAATGCCCAGCGTGCAGAGAAGCACAGTTTTCTGTAATGCTAATTGGACTAGTTGTGAAATAATATAGAATAATAGTTGCACATTTAAGCAAATATGGCTTATAAAAGAGTCAAGTGCAACCCTTTCTATTTTAAAATAAAAATTTCTGGGAAGAAATTTTGAGTCCACAGGGGCCTGATTGATGCCGTGCTCCCAGACCACCTAGGGGTAATGTGTCCGTTCTCCCATCGGCTCAGGATGCTTAGGGGGAGAAGTTAAGACGCTCTGAAGATAACATCTATTCTCCGTCTCCCACAGCTATACCCAGGGGGTTCCACCTGTGCTGAAGCCAGCCTCCAGCTTGTCTGTAGCGTGGGTCCCCGATCCAGGCAGGCAGCACTTCTGGTCCTACAGCTACCTCCAGCTCGGTTCTGCACGCCTGAATATTGCACTCCTTTACCCACTCAGATCCTGCTCACACCCCAGCTTTGCCATCAGCAGGGTGCCTTCCTGGTCTCTCATGGGCTCCCTGACTTTTCCTCGGGCCCATGTGGTCTCTCTCTGTCACCTGCACGCATGCACAC
>NW_012142857.1:1803583-1809356 GCF_000956105.1 Propithecus coquereli | reverse complement strand
AAAAAAAAAAAAAATTTCTGGGAACAAATTTTGAGTCTGCAGGGGCCTGATTCATGCCGTGCTCCCAGACCACCTAGGGGTAATGTGTCCGTTCTCCCATCAGCTCAGGATGCTTAGGGGGAGAAGTTAAGACGCTCTGAAGATAACATCTATTCTCCGTCTCCCACAGCTCTACTCAGGGGGTTCCACCTGTGCTGAAGCCAGCCTCCAGCTTGTCTGTAGCGTGGGTCCCCGATCCAGGCAGGCAGCACCTCTGGTCCTACAGCTACCTCCAGCTCGGTTCTGCACGCCTGAATATTGCACTCCTTTACCCACTCAGATCCTGCTCACGCCCCAGCTCTGCCATCAGCAGGGTGCCTTCCTGGTCTCTCATGGGCTCCCTGACTTTTCCTCGGGCCCATGTGGTCTCTCTCTGTCACCTGCACGCATGCACACTCACACACACTACAAGTTACCCCAAGGTGACTTTGGGTGATTATGGAACAGAAGTCGTATCATGGAGACAGACTACCTGGATTTAAATCCTGATTCCCCCACCTACTAGCTGTGCATCCTTCAGGAAGCCCTACAACCTCTCTGTGCCTTGGTTTGCTCATCCCATCCGTGAAATGAGGACAATACCAGTGCCTACCTCCTAGGGTTGTTTTATAAGAAATAATACGTGCAAGTTGCTTAGTGCAGTGCCTGGCATGTAATAAGTAGCCAGTAAGCATTAGTGCCTTTCATCGTTCATGCTTGCTTTGCTGTCGATGTATTTCTGTGAGTGTGGCTGAGCGTCTTGGGGGCTGGCATCCAAGAAGGCTTTTAACATATGACTGCTGAATGAATGAATGACGTGGAGCTGAGGGCATTTCGCTTTGTGTCTTTGTGTTTTTCTGGCTAACTAAACATGTGCATTCGTGATCATGGCCAGAAGTGGATGCAGGCATTAGGGCGGGGAGTGTCAGTGTTGCTCTGCATGGTCTAGGAAGTTGAACTTGCCCTGGTGGAATGTCACGGGCGTGTTAGATTATGACCAGCTGAGTTACCTGCCTTGCCAGCCCACAGATCTGGCTTCGTCCTTGCCCTTCCCCACGGAACTCCGGGCAGTCCTCTCTGTTGGCCCTGGGCTGGGAGAGAGGCATATCTCAGAGTGACCGCCTGTAAACGGAGGCTGGGAGTGGCAGGACCCGCCTGAGAGCTCGTCATCGGTCCTCCGTTGAGGCCTTGGCTCTCTGTCATTGCTGTTTATGTATGTGTCTCATCTCTCCTGGACAGATGGGAGCCCCTTAACAGCAGATTCCTTGTCTTCCCTGTAGTACAGTATCTTGCCCATAGTAGGTGCTCTGTAAACATTTGATGAATGAGTATTCACTGGAGATGGCAAACTACAAATTCCACAAATTCTGTGTTGTTTCGAACCATCATCCACATAATATTTCATATGTTACAAAGCACTTTCCTTCCTCTACCTGCATTGGTTTTCTCAAATGATCCCATGATTGGAAGAGAGAGGCAGATGGCACTCTTCTTCTCATTTGGCAGGCCCAGAGAAGTGAGGGCACCTGCCTGGAGTCACACAGCAGGTTGATGTAGGAGCTGGGACTGACCGAGGGTCCCAATGCCCAGACCTGGGCTCTTTGTGCAACAGCATCACTGACCCCCTTGCTTGGGGCCCTGGACTCTTCCCTGAGGATGTCTCTCTCTTTCATGGAGTGACCACGGGCAAGTAGTTTAAGCTTTTGGCATTTGGATTCAATATATACAAGCACACATCTCCTTTCAGGCACTGCACCGTGGTGTGAAGCTAGGTCTTCCCGTGTGCAAGCTGGGGTGGCGTGCAGCCCCTCTCCTTCCTTTCAGCAGGGATACACCTCTTCTGCACTTGATCTCCTTAAGGGCACAGTCTGCCATGTCCTTTAAGTCCTGGAGCCACTCACTTCCTTTTAAACCTTGATCCGTTTTTCCTGCACAGATGTTTATTTTCTAAAACCAGTATTGATTTGGAGTGGGGAGGAAGGGCTTCCCCTGGAGGGTGTGGAAATTGGGACAGATCCCATCAGGTGTTGTCCCAAGAGCTTCTTACTCAGGTAAAACTCAGAGTCAGATGACTGCTAAAGGTATTCTTGGTGGGAAAATGGGCAACTTGAAGACAGAACGGAGGTGTGTAGAATGGGATGAGGGCAGTGTTGGCTGGGGGTAGGGGAGGTACTTTAATGGCTGGTGCTAAATCTTAGGTCTTTCTTAAGCACCAGTCAGAGGGGCCACCTGGGCTGAGCTCTGCTGGTGCAGCATAGGGTCGTGCCCATCATCCTCCGTGCCATGGCATGATGCTTCTCAGCAGGACAGAACATGCTTAGGAGCCCTGGCAGGCAGTGGCTTTTCCCCAGTAAACCTTCAGTCCTTCAACTCTGGCCTCGCATCACACGTTTTCTGCACGCGACGAGCCTGAACCGCCCTTTGATCCTGGCTTGGTCGAAGACCGATGGGTGAGTAGTGCGCAATGCTGCCACTCTGCTGGTGATCCGTGGGCGCTGGGGGAGACCAGAGTCAGAGCAAACAGACCCCCAGGTGAAAGAAGACCATCGAGGGGTGTGTGTGGCCCCACTAAGCCAACCCAGAATTCAATGCGGTAATGGGATTATGGAGCTTTACAAAGTCCACCACTCCCCAAATATATCTCCCACCAGCCTGTCCACGAGAGCTGAAACCCACCGTGAGAGAGGCGCTCCTTCCAGTTCAGTTACAGCTTCATTCTGGCGTGCCTTCCCCTTCCCCTTCAGCTGAACCAGAATGCTCTTTCCTTTAAGTCCTGAGAGCAGAGACCCTCAACCTTGACAGCACAGGGTCATCTTCATCCAGGGAGCTTTAAAAAACTCTGACAGATCTTCCTCCCAGCTCCAAATCGATACTGTTTTTAGAAAATAAACATCTGTGCAGGGAAAATGGATCAAGGTTTAAAAGGAAGGGGGTGGCTCAAGGGCCTAAAGGACGTGGCAGACTGCGCCCTTAAGGAGGTCAAGTGCAGGAGAAGTGTATCCCTGCGGATGCCCAGGTCCCTCTCCCAGAGATTCTGACTTAATTGGTCTTGGGTATGGCCGGGGCATTGGAATTTTTAAAAGCTCCCCAGGTGGTGTTAACATGCAGCAGGGTTGAGAACTCCTGACCCAGTATGTTCTTGCTGCTCCAGGTGAGTGGGAGCTCAGGGTCAGGTTCACCTGGGAGCTTGCCAGAAAGGCCCCCTCCCGGCCCCATGCCCAGAACACAGCCTGCCTCGGAACAAACACCTGGGTGGTTTTTCTGCTCACTTGAGTCTGAGCACAGGTTTCTCAGGGGCGTAACTGGGCAGTGCTGGGAGTGTAGACAGCTATGGGAAGGGGGTGGTGGATGGTGGGAGAGGGCCTGGAAACTATCTTCACTTATTTCAGAATTTTTGGTGAGTGGTCAAAGCATTCAGAAAATGAGCAAAATCGGATTAGATTTAGCAATGGCAAAACGAAACCAAAACAAAAGCTAGATCTATGACTTTAATGAAACACTATTTACATCCTCTATCTCCAGATGAAAGGAGGTGACAAGCACTCCAGTCTTTTTCAGGGTGTGTCTTGGCCTCTGGAAGTGAAATCCCTCTTTCTATGCAGCCCGCTCAGCGCCGTAGCAATGGCATGCTCCCATGGAAGCCAGTTGTAGGTGGGGCGACATTTCCGACATAAAAATGTATCACCTATGGAAATGGAGGCTCGCTCAGTTATTGAAATAGCTAAACGGAGTGCCTTTGCTTTACAAACCTGCACAAGACCACAGAGAGGACAGACAGATGGGTTACTGATTTGCCCAGCCCTGAAGAGGACAGAAGTCTGGGCCATCTGGACCTATGAGGGCGAACCAGAGCTAGGAGGCTTCAGTTAGGGTGCCTGCACGGAGTCTTGCTGTGAACTTCAGTGAGGAATGCTGGCGGCAGGGCATGCAAGCTTGAACGGAGAGCACTAGTGAAAACCACAAATAGCCACACGATAAGCGTGTGCAGTGCCAAAGAAGAGTGAACAGAGAAAGCCCCACTTGGGGTAGAAAGGGGCATTTTGTGGAGGCAGTGAGGAGGGAAATATAGTTGTGTTGGCAGAAAGGGAGGAAAAAGTGGACAGATTGGGGGATTTTAGACAGACACAGAAAAAAGGGAAGAACAACAGGGGGAAAGGAGTCGAGGAGGAGAGGAGAGAAGAGATAATGAAGCCACAGTGCAGGAACAATGGCGGTGAGGGTGGTAAGGGAGATGCCGAGGAGGAAGTGAAACAAGGCTAAAGAGGGGATGGGGCGGGGGACAGGTGTACGCTCGCGAGCGATCTGTCCCTGTTTGGAAGGGAGCAATAGCCTTCAAGCTGCCGAAGTCTCCCTGGTGGGGCTTCCTCCTTCCTCCCTCCCTTCCTCCACGTATCCCCTGAAGGATGGAGCAACAATCTTCCCTGCGAAGAGGCACTGGGGCTCTTCTGTTCCATGGCCCTGTGGCTTCTGGCGAACCAGCTGCAGTTGGACATAGACATCTCCTGGACCAGCTACCCCAGAGGGGAATGCAGAGGGGACCCGGTGTGGAGAAGGGAATTGACAATTCCAGCTTGATTCCACCCTTTCCCCTCCCTCACGCCTACCCCGATCTACAAAATGAGCTTTCTTCAGATTCCCAAAGAAGCCACTTAGGGTTGCATTAATTGAGCATTAAGGAATGCATGCATTTTGGAAGTGGCTGGAGGTGTTTGCCAAGATGCTTGTCGCCTGACCCCTCTAAAGCTTGGCTGAGGTAATGGGGCAGATAAGTTGGCTATATTTAAACAACCAAGACTCTGAAGGGATGGAATGTGTCTGGACATCCCTGGAAAATAAATTAAGATTGTTGTGAAATCGCTGAAGATGTGTTTTCTAAAAGGAGGGTGAGCATTGATGAGCAAAATCCAGGAGAACGTCGCAGGGGGTGGAACAAAGAGAGTAGGGACTCCAGAGCAGAGCCAAATTCCGGCTTTACCACTTATGACGGCGCCATATTGGTCCCGGATTCCTCCTTGTCTTAAGAGGACTAGCAGAGGGCCCAGTGCACCGCCTGGTGTGCAGTAGGTGTCAACAAGTGTCATTTCTGTCTCCTGCCTCCCTTCTTTTCTGGGGTTGTTCCCAAGCTCTAAAGACTCCAACTGCCAGGGATTTAGTGAGAGTGGGTTTGCTAAAGTAAGTATTTGAGAAGGTTAATCTTCCTAAAGCATCGATTTCTCCAAAGCAGATCATGTGATGGATATTGTTCATTCATTCCAAAGTGTTTGCTGAGCATCTACTATATACCAGTCACAGGGAATTAAAGTTGAGAAAGAAAAAGCTCTTTTTGCTCTAATGGAAACCAGAAAGTAATGGGGTTGTAGTGGTTCCCACTGGAGAGTAGGGGTTAAACAACCAATCTTTTGATTGTTTAAAATGACTGAGAGGCACTACCAGTGTTTATTCGGTGAAGGCCAAGAAGGCTAAAGATCCTGCGATATGCAAGACAAGCCTAGATGACAAGGAATTGTTGCACTCAAAATGCTTGGTGAGAGGCCCTGGTAGACTGCAGATAGAAAAGAGTCATGAAAACCAAAAACTTTCCTGTTGGTAGAAAGATTTTTAATATTATCATTTTCCTAGGATCAACTTTTAGGAGAGATTTGAATTGGGCTGTTTCTGTTTTTCAGATTTCACAGGCATATCCATCCCCCTGCTAGCCCTCTCCATCCACATCACTACGCCACTGCTTTTTCGGCAACGTTCCCAATTCCTTCAC
>NW_012142857.1:1739589-1801734 GCF_000956105.1 Propithecus coquereli | reverse complement strand
GTATGCCTATATGTTACTTAAAGGACAAATTTATTCATTCTTCACATATTTTCTCAGTGTCTCATGAGTGCACTCCAGAACTAAAATGTTGACAGAGATAAAAGCATCTCTAAGGATGTCTCACACTGTTGCATTGAGATATTTGAAATCCCTCCCAAATCACAACTATAGTAACTGGAAGAGCTAATTATTAGGCTCTTATTAGGTGTGACAGTCAGTCTCCGAGGTGGCCCTTGATGATCCTTGTTTCTCGGTATTCACAGAGCTGACCTATGTAACCAACAGGACATTGTAGACATGATGGTCTATGACTCCCGGAGCTAAGTTGTGAAAGACACTGCCACTCCAACCTTGCTCTCCTGAATCACTTACTCTGGGGGAAACTGCTGCCTTGTCATGACAACTCTCAAGCAGCTTTATGGAGTTTCTCATGGAGAGGAACTAAGACCTCTTGCCAACAACCAGCATTAACTTGCCAGTCATATAGGTGAGCCACTTTGGGAGTGGATCCTCCAGCCCCAGTCCAGCCTTCAGATGACAGCAGCCCTGCCTGACAACTTGACTACAATCTTATTAGATATTCTAAGCCAGAACAACCTAGTTAGGCTGCTCCTGGATTCTTGGCCAAAGACATCAGGAAGATAATAAATATTTATTATTGTTTTAAGCTGCTAAACTTGGGCATCTTGTCACACATTGATAGATAACTAATACATTAGCCATTAATACCACTTCAAGGATCAAATTAGATGGTTTCTTAGCAGAAATCTGGAAAAGTATATTTTTTATGGATGAGGGTTCTTGGGGGAAGGAAGTAACTAATATTTAAGGCATATCTATGATATGTTAGGTACTGTTACCTATGTTATCTATTTAATCCTCCTAGCAACCACATAGAATAGTGTAGAGGGTGCTTGCTTACTAATGTGGAGGTGGTCTGCTGCCAAAATGGGATGATAGACCATGTGAGAAAGATCTGTTGGCCTCCATTTTTGCAGGAAATTATTGGTTGAGTTTCATGGGCACAAATGTCTCTTGGGGAAACAACCCTGACAAGGGATCAGTTTTGAAGACACAATCAACCCACTAACTGAGGAATGAATATACCCAACCCGCTGGCCTCCCCTCGGGTGCATTCCCAAGAAGTATTAAGCAACATTGCTGTTAAGGGTGTTGAATGCATGAAAAAAATGAGAATGCAAAGTAAGAAAATATTACAACAGTTAAAGCACTCCATCATTTAGTTATTTGTCCATCGGTAGAAAGGACCTCTCATTTGCAAGACTTGTAGCCCGAGGGATGTGGAACCAATCCATGATCCCTGTCCTCCAGGAACTGAGGGGTGGTTAGACACATAAAAACCACATAGGATGCATTACATGGAAAATTCCTGTAGTGGAACCTGTAGCGTGGCTTGCTCAATCCTCTTTTCTAGGGTATCTTACTATACCCAAGAGGGTGGACAGCTAAAAATTAGATTTCTCAGCATCCCTTGCAACTTAGTGTTTTACAAGAAAATTAAACTCTGTCAATTACAGACATTTAGGCAAACTTTAGAATGTGGAAGTGAAGTACAAGACTTCTTCCTACTCTTTTGCTGTTTTCTGATGAAAGTAAGGCTCGTGGACATATGATGTTTTCCTTCCGCTCAGTGCTTGGTCACCAGCTTTGTGGGGTTTGAGGGGCAGTAGTTGCAGTGGCATTGTGATTCTGGCTTCCTGATCCCTGCAATACAGTGGTGGGTTCTTGAATGCAGTAGTGTTAGTGGTACGCTCAGATGCAGTAGCTCCTATGGTAGATCCATTTTGTGGTGTTCCGGAAATAATTTCTCTCCCATCTCTAGAGCTCCTTCTGTTCCAAATTTTGTAAGCCCTAAATCCTTTTCTGCTTTAAATACCTGTAGTGGTTTCTGTTTCCTATGCTGATCTCTGACTCATGGATGCCATAGAAAAGGAACCAGAGAGTGTTATGTGAGATTGGAGCAGGGGAGAAAAAGGATGGGATAATTAGAAGGAAATTTTTGGAGGAGGCAACTTTTTCTGCAGAAAGGAGGATGGGTTTCAAACCCCAGGAGAGATGAGGCCTCCCTGGTGGGAGTGACTAAAAGTCTGTTTCTTTTTCCCCCAACTTGGTACTTCCCCATTACCTTCTACCCTCCAGCTGGATGGGTTATGGTTTTTATTGAGGCCTGGACTTGAATGAATAGTTATTTGGAGTTTCTGTTTGTTGTCACTGGGAAATGTGTTATTTCAATAGGGGATTCAATACCCAGAAAACAAATCTCATGGAGCCTCCTCACATATCCTGCAAAGATAAATGCATCTGGAAAAGGCAGCACATTTCCTTTCCTGTGGCCTCTCTTCATCACCCTGCTGGAGACCGCAGGCTGCTGTCCCAAGCTCCTGATCACCTATCTTTCCAGGGGAGGATGAAGTGGAGGGGCCAGGTGTTCTCTGACATGGCAAACCAGAAGAAAAATCATTGCGTTGGGAGTGAGGGAACCTGGGATCTGAATTTAGCTCAGCTGCTTACCAGCTGTTTAACCTTGGGCAAGTTTAATTAATAATCAAATCTTTAATATCTTGTGCATCTGCCCACTTTTCTCCAATTGAAAGGCTGCAACCTTAACTCAGACCATTATCATTTCTCCTGTTATCACTCCTGTTATCTGTGCATCCTCCACAATCCATTCTTCCTAGTGCATCCAGAATAATCTTATAAGAATGCAAATTAGATCATATCACCTTTCCTTTAAAAGACTGTAATGTTTCCTGGTGCCCCTGGGATGGCAAAACTCCTGGGCAGGACATAAAGTCTTGTTTGTCTCAGTGGAGTCATCCTCCACTCCAGAGGGGGCTGTATTTTAAAGCAAACTGAGACCAACTGTCCCCAAAGTGCGGAGTTTGCCCTGAAAGGTTCATAAGATAGTCCACTGGGGTGTGGGTAGAAAATATTAGAACTTCTATGTACATTTTTATTTAAAAATTAAGAAGGAAATTAAGCTTTACCAGCATTTAATATAAGGTGCCCTGGCTCAGATTGTTTTTCAAGTTGTCACCTGTCACATGTGGTCCTTGTCCACCAGGTGGGAAGATCAGCATTGCAAAGTTAAGAGGTTGGTTGTTGCTTGTGCAGGCTCTGGTGCCAGACTGCCTGGATAAATGCTTTCGTTTTGGTTATTAATATTATATTATTATGACACTCATTCTGGGGAAGAGTAAAGTCTCATAGTGCAGAAGGATTTACAGAAAATGGACACTCAGATTAGTAAGATTCCTGCAAGGAAGACTAATGCAAGCCCAAATGATTCATAAGAAGGTGGTGGGGCTATCACTTCCTCAGTTCTGGGATTATGAGCTCATTACCAGCCACATTGTAAAGTAAAGGCAATGACAATCGAATAAGCCACCATGAGAATTAGGCCAAAAAATAATTTAAAATTATGAAGTCTTCTTTAAACAAAAATTTATATTCATGTTCATTAAAGATGACCTTCACCTAAGTGTGTATTGTGCCTCGACATATTGGCTGATACAAACGCACACATGTTATCTGCAATTAAACAAACATACTGGAGGTGTCTGCTTAAAAATATTTTTCTAGTAGAATTGCACAGTAAAGAAATTCAAATGGGTAAGCATACTCATGGAGCTAAAATTAAAACAAAAACAAATAAGAAAAGAAATTTGGAGGCTACTGAGGTAGGCATATATGTGGTCTTGACTGTGCAGCAACTTTCCCTAGACCCAATACATATCCTCTGATGCAGTGTATGAATGTGGGCCCATTGGTTATTGGTGCTCCTGACACATTTATGAAGCACGGTTGTTTCTATGCCCTATATTTTCAGTGGGTTTTAGAGTAGACTTTATGATTTGAAGTATTTTAACTACAAAATCATTTGAAATGGATATTGTCAGATATTTACTGAGAATTTAAAAATGGTCAATGTTATGTACCATACAAAATTATGTTGCTGATAGGACAGAGTAGTATGGTAACCGGCATCCCCATAATGGCGAATTGCCTCCTGACATTAGGACCAATTGGATCATATAGCAATTCCATCATTTAGAAACCAGTAAGAAATGACCTTTTTGCATTGTATTCACCCTTGAAGTAATTTGTTTATCCCCGCCCCCCACTCGTCATCAAAACTCAGTCAATAAACCATAGGGATTGACAAAGTGCCACTGTTGGGCAACAGAGAAGAATTGGAAAAGTGAGTTGTCGGTGGTGAGTGACTAGTCATAAATAATCAGTTTATTCCCATTGCAGAAATGTCCCTGACCAGGAGAAAATTTGACTAGTGGGAAATTTGAATCCAACAAAAGTGGGCCACTTAATTCTGTATGACTATATTCGGGAGTGGATATGTTCTCATTCTCTAAGTAAGATGGCTCTCCAAATACCTGGTCTTGTTAAAGCCACGTCTTCTGACACTTAGACACTTTCCAGTTACCTGGCATCTGAAATTATACCATTAGTGATTCACTCCTTTGGGTTAAGCACAGACCTCCTTAGGTATCCTCTTTTGAAAAACAAGCTCCCCTGGGAAAAGTCAGCACATCAAGTCAATGACCCCTCAGTGTGAGTTGGTCTATTAAATGATTTCCCTGCTGGGAGAGCTCTGGGGCAGTGTTAGGATTGTTCGTGGGCGTCCTGGAAGGGGCTGTATGAGAGTGGATGAGAGCTGAGGGTTGGAAAAGAGAAAAGGCAAAGGGAGGAGCATGGAAAAGGACAGCTTTAACGGTTTCAGTTTTGACAAAGAAAGAACCTAATTTTAACCCTTTAGTTCAAGTCTAAAATAGACTACATCAACCACTAATTTATCATAATCCTCTGGACTTCGGTAGGACTCACACCTTTCAGAATTAATTCAGTGTAATACAACATTCAAGGGACTTGATAAATACAGTGAACTCTCAGTTTTCCGTGACCCTGCCATCTGCTTGCTGATTATTGATGGGCAATTCAGGACACAGATGAGACCACTCTCTGGAAATCTCACCCATTTCCTTATCAGTTATGGACAAACAAGAGGCAGGAAGGGTGAATTTCTAGAAAGAATAGAAAAATGCTCTTCAAAGCACAAAATTGCCGTGATTGGAGATCACCTGTCGTACATTTAGCAGGATGTCATTTCTCATCGTTGCTGTGGGTGATTGAGCAATGGCCGTTCTGATGGAATCTTTTTGATGATTCATTTCTGATGTTCACCTCCCTGCTTGTTCAGCAAACTGACACATCTGTTCAATACCGCCCCCTCTCAGCAACTGATTGATTCAGTGGATTCAGTGGAGGAAAAAAAAAGATCAAAGTCGTGTGACAAAATGTGCTTTTTGATAGAATTTATCAATCAGTAGCTAACTAAATTGATGGGTTATTTTTATCTTGATTTTTTTATTTTTGTTTTCAGAAATAACAAGTTAGCTAACTAAAAAGACCAGGTGTCTAATCGCCTTGGCTGGTGTGCTGACAGATATTTGATATGACATCAATTGACTAAACTGACAGGAATTTGAATGAGTTCAGTCAAAATGTTTGAATCTATCAGCGAGGAGTGTCAACCAATTTTTGCTCTGGAGAAAGCACTCAAGTGTCTGTGTTTTACCGTGAGAAATCACACGCCTTTTTGGCTCCCGGATACAGAAAGAGGAGAATTCTTTGAAAGAACCTGAGTGAATTTTTGTGTCTTCTGATCTCTTGTAAGGGCTTGAGTTTCTCCAGGAAAGACCAACTTCTGTGCCCATCATGGTCACATGTTTCAAGTCTCTGGGGAAGGCAGAGTCTCCCTCTGGCAGACGGGAGTTGGGAGTAAATGTGTTTTTCACATCACATCATAGACCCTATGCTAACCCCATCATTGGGGCGAGGCCAGAGCTAGTCCATGAAAAGGCCATGCAGTGGGCGAAAGGGGTTTTCAATTTTCTCTAATCCTTGGTTCTGGCACCCTGGCCTGCCTCAAATTCCTTTTTTGATCTTCCTCCAACTTTCATCTGGTTATCCATTGCACTCATACTCCTTCTCCAGGGCAAATATCCTCTAATCTCCCTAAGGAATGAGGGACAAATTACTCCACTCACTCAGTCTTTCCAGGAGAGATTACATTTTCATCAGGGACTGACGTTATTTGTACACCTACTATGTGCCAGGCACAGTGCCGAGTACTTTACACACGTTATCTTATTAATGTTCATAACTGCCAACCATTGCACAGCTCATCCCTGGCCTTTTGATATTTCATGAAAGAAGCTTTTTTGGCTAAAGTTTAGAGCTGAAGTTCTGGTGGATTTTGAATATATTTGGCTTGATCTGGGCAGTGACCTGGCACTGCTATAGCAGGCCCTGGATCCCAGAAAGAAGGAAACCCTTGGGCATCATGTACAGCTGTGTGTACCCTCACCTGATGCAAGTCAGTGCAATGGCCAATGCCAAAGACTCTGAATGTTTGGATTTTTCAGGCAGTCCACCAAAGCTGATGCTTCTTGGATAAGACCAAAGGAAATGCTCCCAACCTTGTCCAAGGAAGTGCAAGTCACTCTAATTCATCAGAAAAGATTTAAAGGTTGAGGATCATCAAGGGTTGTCTCATTGTACTACAGACTTGGAGTCCCCTCAAGTCAATGCCTATGAATGGGCCAATCTGATCAATTGATTCGAGAAAAAACATTGTGCAGACTTTTCTTCAGTGATGTTCATTTAGCAAAACATCTTCTCAGGCTGGTTTCAGAGATCCCTTCAATATCATTAATGGAGAGTGCTAATCTGCTGGACTGAAGGGATAGAGGGAAAAAATCCCCACTGGAATGAAGACGATAGAATCAAAGTAGTTGTACACAGACCCAGAAGATACTGTAGCCCTGAGTGGCGAACTGGTCCAAACTTGTCCCTTTCTTACTATGTGGCCGTAGAATAGTTCCACTGCAAGGCACGCTCTCTCCCTTGGACACTCGGGGCCAGGGTCAGCTGCCTAGAGAGTGTGGGGAAAAGCCTGGGAGAGGAGGAGATGGCCGAGAGATCTGGGTTCTGCTTAGGGCTCTCCCACTGGACACTAAATGCTTGGAGAGAAATGCACATTTGTGACCTCATGGGGTTTTCTCTACGGTGCCCCCATCTGGTAGGTCAGGCTAAACCTCAGAAAAGTTAAGTGACTTGTCAAGGTCATGAGCCAGTTGGTTGGTGGCCGAGTCAGCATGATGGTGCAGGTTGGGCCATGCACTTTCTTTTGCTCTTGCACCAGATTGTGTGGTGCAGCATTGATCACCCTGAGGGGAGGCAGCCAGGTTTGGTGGAATAAGGGACAGCCTAGGGAAGTGGTGAAGAATGAGGCTCGGGGGGCAGATGACTAAGTCTGAGTCTTATCTCCCCACATCCCTTCCACCTCCTAGCACCACGACCTTGGGCAGGTTACAGGGCCTGAGTTATCTCATCTGCAAAATGAGGATGGAGATAACATTGACTTAGGGTCAGCTTCATGGGCATGCAACCAGTGCAATTGCATATGACCCCGCATGAGAGAGGGCTCTGCAGTCACCACCTTGAAATTCGTAATAATTCAAATATCTTCAGTTACTCAAAAGCTTGAATTTGTGTTTTGTAAGTGAAGTCCAGTGGGACAATGAGGCATGAGCCATTGGATCCTCTGCTCACACTCAGTCCTGCATCCTGCTGCTTTCCCAGTTCTTGGCTTCCTACTCCCCTACTGCTTGGTGAAAGCCAGGGCCCTGCTCAGCCTCTCCCCCCTTTCCCCCCACCCAGCGATTGCTGTTGCCTTCTGTGCAGAGGTGTGCACAGGTGCTGAGGAGGGTCAGAGTTGAGCACATGTACCTTGCAGCATCTTAGCCCCATCCTGGTACCAAGCGTATCCTGACACAGAGGTTACCATGCTGTGGGGGCTACCTGTTCACCGTGAGTTGCGGTGGAGGTGCAGGGCCTGTGGGAAAAGGAGATGCTGGCTCGACTCCTCCTCTCCTGGTTGGGCACGGCGAGTCAGTCTCATGGCTGGGGTGTGTGTTGGGAGTGGGGACCTGGCAGCTAGTGGGCCCTTTGGGAGTCCATTGAATTGCATGATGGGGCCCCAGTGCCTGTGAAGGCCTGCGCTCACCTGGCAATGTTCCTTGTGTTTCAAGGAGCGTGACATTAAATAGCAAATAAAAACACCAAGACTGGGGGCGGTGGGGGGAGGGAGAGAGAAAGAGACAGAGAGAGAGAGACCACTCACAGAAGAAAGAAAAAGGTTTTTTGTTTTAGTGTCTTTAACTGCATCTCATTGTCTCTGCTTTTTGAACAAGGGCCTTGCATTTTCATTTTGCACTGGGCCCCACAAATTCTGTAGTTGGCCCTGTGTCTACCCCACGGGCTCTCAGGGCGATTAGATGGGCAAGTACCTGAAAAGGGTTCAGGACATTGCCTGTTGCTCAGACAGCACTCAGTGTCCTCTTTGTCCTTGTCCCTGCTGGGGTGCAGAGATCCTGCTATTTTCCCTTCACTCTGGAGAGAGAGGGCCACAGTGACGCTCCATGGGAGGGCGTCTCTCTCCATCAAGCCCATAACAAAACAGTATTATCTGCTCTCTTCCTAAGTCCTGACTTGCTTCTTTAAATCAGGCCAGGTAATTGAGAGGTAACTACTTTTATAACAGTCAGAGCAGGTCGGGGCCAGGACTGTCTCAGGCATCTCGCTGAACCCAACTGGAAGGAACGCAAGGGGAATTGTCATATGGCCACGTCCGCTGCGATTCAACTCATTGCCAGCACGATAATGAATTCAAGAATGAGCTGCTGAAATGAACCCTTGATCAGGAGGGAGACAGCAATTGTGCCGGTTATTAGCGATTACTCCTGGATGGGGGTCAGGGGTGTGAGCAATAGAATTAAATGAATTTCCTTTGAAAGTTCTGCTGCGCAAAGTAAGAGATATAAATGCTACATTATGCGTTTAAAATGCCTCCAGGGTTTGGTTTATAGACTTGTTTATATTTATATATTTATTTGAATGTTTATGACTTTCTCTCTGTCATTTTCACATTGGTATCTCCACACTCATTATGATTTTATGACTGCTTTTTGGAAACCAGTGGCTGCATACACCAGCATATGATTTGATGAGAGCAGGATATCTAGAAAAAGAAAACAAGCTTAATATTATAGTTAGGGGGAAGAGCCTTCCCTGGGGTAAGAAAGTTAAAAACAAAGCGAGAGGTCTGCATGCTTTAGTTAGAATCTTGGGGAGCCGTTGCTTGAAGGCAGCGAGAGATGCTCCTTAGAAAGGAGGCAGAGGCCTCGAGTGGCAGAGAGACTGATCAGTGGTCTCAGAGCGAGTTGTTTGAAAGTCAGGACACTCTTTTCCTTCCTATGCACAGGGCCGATTTATCTACTGGGCGCAGTAAGTACAATCCCTACAGCCCACAATACTTTTAGGGGCTCACGGAATGCTTTCATTTTTTTTTTAAATAAGTAGAAAAAAATGCATATAATCCAGCTTACATTATATTTGTCTCAATACCGACACAGTCATAAAATGTAATTTTTAATATTTTTTATGGAGGAAAGGACCTACAAAAGTAAGTGCCTAGGGCCCCCACAAGTCATAACGAGGCCCTGCCCATACAGACCACCTAGGAGAGCTGCGGGAGAGACGCCGGGGCCAGCCCCCTGGCCAACCCACCCCCACTGCACCGACTTTCCACCCCCACCCCATCTCCAGCCCTTTCAAGCTCTCAGGTATCAAATGTCTTTTTATCTGTCTCTCTACAGAGAGATCATGTCAAACAGGGAATGGGGCTGCTGGGTGATGTGTTCTGATGGGTAAATCATGGCAGAGATAACCTACGTGGGCAAATACACACCCGCAGTAGAGCCCTGGCTGACTCAGTCTCGATTAGAAGGCACTTGAGGGTGTTCTGGTCTCAGGGTGTCCACCATACGTGTGAGTCATAACTGCTGTGTCAATGGCTGGGTTTTATAGAAAGTTCCATTTGGTAGAATGCAAGCTGTGTTGGGCACCTCTGTCTGGGTGTGTCTTGAATGGCCTGCACCTTCCCACACCTGACCCTCCTGAGGTTCCCTAATCTGAGAGAAAGGGACTGTGCCTTGCCTGGCAGCTCAGGCCTCTCTCTTACTCACACCCCACTCCCCAGTGCACCAGCAATT
This sequence comes from Propithecus coquereli, assembly GCF_000956105.1. NCBI lineage: Eukaryota > Metazoa > Chordata > Mammalia > Primates > Indriidae > Propithecus > Propithecus coquereli. The sequence goes on along the minus strand of NW_012142857.1, from coordinate 1,791,580 downwards.
CCTATTAGCTCCGCCTCTAAATTATATCTGGAGTCGACTTTTTTCATCACCTTTACTGCTGAGTGACGGAGCCTAAGGCACCATGATCTCTCTTCTGGATTATGAGAATCGACACCCAGATCTGTCTCTCCGTGCCTGCCTTCGTCTGTTCTCCACACAGCAGCCAAAGGGTCCTTTGAATATGTACCACGAGTCCCGCCTGTGCTCGGAACCCCTCCAGTGACTTCACGGCCGGCTCAGACGCAAGCCAAAGTCCTTCCATGGCCCCCTGGTCTCTATGACCTGGCCTTTGACTGCTTCTCTGATGTTATCTCCTGCTCCTCGCCTCCATCCCTGCCTTGAGGGTGCCAAACCCACTCTTGCCCCTGGGCCTTTGCACGTGCCACTGCTGCTGCTTAGAACAGCCTCCCCCGGGTGGTCCTGTGGCTCCTTCTCAGGAAGGTGCTCTCCAGCCACCCTCTCTACTGTAGCACGGCTCCAGCATCCAGTTTTCCCTCCCCTCGGGGATGAAGTCTCCTGAGGGAAGGAGCCGTGTCTTACTCACTGCTCTATCTCTAGGGCCTGTGACAAATCACATATTTCAATAATATTGGTTGAATGAATGGATAAAAGACTGACAGTAAAGTATCTATTTTTAAAAAATGTCTGAACATCTGCCTATACCTGTAGGTTTTCCATTTTCATCACAGACTCGGATCCTCAGGTGGAGCTTGTTGGTCTCACCTGGGCCCTGCTTAGCTCCATCTCTTGTCTATTCCCAGGTGCTTTCCCGGAATAGCCCAGGAATTGGTCTCCCTGCCTGGGCCTTAAGGTGTCCCTGAGACAGAACTTGGGCACATCCCTCCCCTGCTGAGGCCCCTGGAACCGTCCAGCCCCGGCCTCTCCCTCTCCTCCTCCTGCTCCTGGTGGCAGCAGCTCGGGTCTTTTCAGTGGCTGCAAATTGTCCCACTGTCTCAAGCTGTCACTCTTATACCATAAATTATCATGACATGAGTATCGCTCAGAACAGTTCTCAAATTGACAGGGAAGGGAGAAGGAGAAGAAAAAAAAATCTCCCCAGTAAATTTCGGGCTGAACTGTGGGAAGAGGAGGGTAGCAAGGAGGGCTGCCTCCAGGGCTGGGGCAGAGATGGAGGGAGAGGACTGTTCTGTGCACTCCCTCTGTTGGGCAAAGGTTCTGTCTGTCATTTCAAGTGACATTTCTGGAGCATATGTTGAGGCAGGCGGATATGGGGATGTGCGCTGGAGGGTGGGGTGTGCTGTCCATCAGTTAGTGGTGGGGCAGATGGCAGGCGGGCTGGCCCAGGGGGAGGAGAGCCCCAAGGGAGAAGCACAGAGTGCAAGGTGATCCGAGCTGGTCTTCCATGGGAGGAAGAGGAGGTGAGTCAAAGACATGGGGGAAGGTTAGAGCAATGCATGGGCTTTGGCCTGGAGGACTGAGCTGCTGTGGCCAGTTCCAGGGACCACGAGAGCATAGGGAGGCCGCATCAAAGAGGGTGAGGTGGACAGGGTGGAAAGGTGGCTGGATGCTGTTCTGTGGAGGTCACGGTTCACCTGGAAGGCTGTGGGCAACTGAGGCAGGAGTCTCAGCACAGAAAGGGCTGGCCCAGGCTCCTACCTTAGAAAAACACCCTCTTGGCAATGTGGATTTGGAGGTAAGAGGCCACTTCTGGAACTCACTTGAGAAGTGATAAGAAACAGTGAGAAGACATGCAATCAACCTTCTTTGGAGACCCGTTTGGGGTTTGGATGAGATTGGTTGATAGACAGCTCAAAGGCCATTCCTGGAGGACAGGGACATCTGAGAGCCACGGAGGCAGTAGAGGGGTGTGACAGCAGGGAAGGTGGGTGGAGGCTGAGTGGCCAGGAGCACAGAGTAGCTGTGAAGGCAGTGTTTTTGTGTCATCTTGGTGAGGCACAGTTCCCAGTTAGCCAATGAAACACTGATCCAGGTGTTGGTGTGAGGACACTTTGCGGATGTGACTAAGGCCCACAGCCAGTTGACTTTAAGAAACGGGGATTATCCTCCATGATCTGGATGGACCTGATATGATCAAATGAAAGGCCTCGAAAGTGGCACTGAAGCTCTCCTGAGAAGAGAAATCCTGCACGTGGACAGCCGCTTCAGCCCGTGCCCAAGAGCTGCAGGCTGCCCCTCCTGATGGGATGCCCATTGGATTCTGAACTTGCCCAGCCAGCTCCACAACTGCATAAGCCAGTTCCTTGCAATACATCTCCTAATAAATATATCTCCTACTCGCTCTGCTTTCCTGCGTGAACCCTGACTATACCATAGCTATGACGGGGACCAAACCTAGCTGCTTGCCCCAGGTGGGTGTCTTGGTTCCCTGTGTACTGTGTCCACTCTGCAAATGAAGGTGCCCCTGTCCTGCCTCCTTCATCAGCAGCCCTGTGGAATGTCAGGTGGCAAAGACGAGTGTGTCTGGGAAATGTCCACCTGGTGTGTGCATAAACACACACACACACACACACACATACACTGGCAGGACTGACTCTAGCCTCTGAGGGAGACCCGGACCCATGCAGCCCAACAGGCTTGACTTTGTGAGTTATTCCCTTTCTCTTGTCCAACTTCTGGGTTTCATACATCTCCGGAAATACCTATTCTGGCTGTCTTCCTTCCCTTTTAATTCTAATATCTCCCTGCTCCCCAATAAGGGTTTGAAATATACCCGCAGTGTTTTGAACGAAGATCCTGTTCTAGCGGCACATGCCTCCGTTAACCAACACCAAGCTCAGGAGTCCTGGGGGTGAGATTAATTTTGTGCTAGGCAGCCGTGCCAATTACCACTGCTTCCAGTAGTATTTCAAACTTATCAAGAGCGCTTGGCAAGCCAGGCATTTCCACATGGTTTACCCACATTAATTAATTTAGCCCTATGCCACCATGGCGAGACAGGAGAGTGCAACAGGGATGCATAGGCAGAGTTTGAAGGGGGGCCGGGAGGAGAGGTTCCTTATAGACAGAGGCAGGGGAGGATCCTTACAGAGCAGATGCTTTCCTCCAGTTTATAATGGATGGTTTTCTCTTTCTTGCATGAAATCTTCACCCCTCTGCAGGAGGGGCTCCATGAAGCATGAGCCACATGGCCCCGTGACATCATTTCTGCACTCTGTCTTCATGATGGTTGGGAGTGGGGGACAAAACCTCCTTAATGAATATGCTGGGGGCAGCCAGCTCTATCTGATGTTGACTCCAAACATCAGGGATTGAGTCAGGTGAACTGAACAAGAACATTCAAGACTTCTGGGCATGTGGAAGGGAGGGAGGGTGGGAGGCGGGGAAGAGGCAGGAGGCTGCCACTAAGAGAGCACCCCGTACCTGCCAGGCCACATGCGAGAGTCTTGCTTGGTCCTAATCCTCAGAGCAACCCTGCTAGGAAATGATTACTGTTTTCTTTTTATAGAAGGGGAGACAGAGGCTCTGCCTGGCATTAAAATCTTTGCTGTTTCCTCTATACGTAGGAGGTCATGAGATCTGGCTGAGAGGACACGATTTTTAGCACCAACCACATGACTTCTAGTGATTCACTTACTGCTGGTGTGCCTCAGTTGAGTTCATGGTTAAATGGAAAGATGGTTTAGTGCAGTGGCAAAAGTGTGGGGTTTGAAAGCAGACTTCCTTGTGTTCTAGAACCTTCTATGTTTCAGCTTTTTAATAAAAAAGTCTACAAAATGAGAATATAAATAATATCTACCTTAGAGGGTTATTGATAAAATGAGATATTGCATATAAAGTGCTTAGCATGGTGCTGGCCACACTGTTAAGTGCTAAATAAATGTTAACTATTATTAATTCCTCATGGAGACATTGTGAAGATCATTTTCTAGCTCATTTTTAATGAGATCCTGCTTTTTGCATAATGTTATGCTTAAGGAGGGTGCTCTAACAGATATGCACACACATTGAAAGGGTGTAAAAGCATAGTATTATTTTTATAAGGCAAGGAAATAGTTTGAAAAGGTGGTCGCACAAGTAGGTAAAAAATGTTGAGATGGTTGAATGAATGAGACGGTCAGATTGTGGAGGGGTTAACGCAGGAAGGTTTCATGGAAGAGTGAAGGTCTGGGCGGGGCTTGGGGAGAGGAAAGCATTACGTTCTGGGGAAAGCAGCAGTCATTTCTGGAGCTGGGGGAACTCTCGCAGGGCTGGGGGGGAAAGTCGTGCATGTGTGACTAGGTGATTGCCTGGTAGGCAATCCTGACCAGGTGTGGTCAGGGGAGACAGGTGTGCCTGTCATGACCAGGTGTGACCGCTGCCAGGGGTGGTCGAGTCAGGGTCGTGAGGAGCCATGAATCTGTGTGTGGGAGTCTCACTTTGGTGATGAGACAGGCTGTGGAGTTCTGGCTTGTTTTTGAGAGTTCCAGAATTCAGAGTGGAAAGACATCTGGTTCAGCCTCCGGTCTATCAGACTAGAAAAGATGATCCCGAATTTTGCAAGGAAGAGACAAGTGAGGTGCCAAGAGTTGTGATGGGCCTAGTATCTGGACGTGTGGAAGACTGTCCCTACTCTGGTCCATCCTGGCTGTCCTGATGCCTTCTGTTTGCAGCAGGGACTGGTCCAGGAGAGAGAGGAGAAGAGGAGATGATGGAGGAAGGGAGGGACAAGCTGGACCTTGCAATCCTAACAACAAAATGAGTAACAAAGACAGCTTAGCAGGTGATCCTTGAAGATTGTGGAGAAAACCTGCAGTGCTATTTTCTTACCAGAGGAGGCCGTGGAGTGTTCAAATTGTTTCCCCCTCCCCCAATGCCTTGTTCCCTTGAACCTCATATCTAATGTCTGAGCACTCAGTGATGCATCTTATACTTACAGATCCCATTGCTCTAGTGCATTTCCTAACACTCTGCATCTTGGTACCACACGCTTGAGTCGTCTGTCCTGTGGTCTTTTGCAAGCCCTCCAGTCTAGTAGTGAATAATCAACTCTTCTCTCTGTCCCCTCACCCCTCAACTCTGTGCTCCAAATCCCCACATCCATGTAGTCCGTGTTCTACCAACATCCTGCACTCTGGTAATCAAGGTCTTCATTCAAATCAAATTTAAAAATAGTAAACAATCCTAAACACCTCATGTGCTGGGAAACTCTGGCAGGTGCTTTTTTGTGCTGCCCAGTGCCCTCTCCACTGGTCAGGTATAGTTCCAGAAATTTTTTATTGAAGGAGCTTAGGGGTGACAGACTGGCTGGAAGGTGGGGAAGGTGCTAATGTTTAAAGTTGTATTTGCATAGTAAGCCCATAGTTTTTACTTAGCTTGAATACTAAAGATCAATAAAAATAGTATAACTTTCTAAAAATGCTTTTATTCACCCTTTACCCAAGACTGAGGCAATGCTCACCATTTCTAAGAACGTTATTCTCAGGATTTTGTTGTTATTAAATCTTATTATTATTTGGGGGGTTGTTGGAGATGGTGAGAGGTCTCAAGCCTGCGCCCCTCCCTCCCAGCTCTCATGGACTCACAGCGATGGCCCATGTTATATTTCTATTGTCCAGCTTTGCTCTAGAACCCTGGATCTTTAGTTGTTTGGCAGTGCAGGTTCCAAGGGGTCCTTTTGTTCTCTGTGAGGTTGGAGAGGAGATCTGGGGAGTGTCTGATATATTGCAAACAACCACTCAAAGGAATTGCTTCACCTTACTGCTCACCTGTGCCTAGCCTTATGAGGAATAACACTCACGGCCATGTTAAAGATTACAGAAGTTGAAAGTACATAACCCAGACGTAGGAGGATTTGTGCCTAAGCTGTTAAACTTGAACTGTCTACTGGGCCTCCCTGGCCCTCATTAGGCCACAATGCTTTGCCTCCTTTGCCAGAGAGAGCCAGACAGACCAGTCCAGGGTCAAGTACTGCCCCTTCCTGCTCTCAAATGCCTGTTGCTTTTGGCTGTGCAAGGCCTTTGGAGTGGGTAGGAATACAACACTGTGTGTTTTGGCTGGAGCAGAGCCCTGGGGACTAGACTCCCGCCTTCTAGTCTTGGGTCTCAGGCAGCGCGCATGGCCACTGTGGGGCCACTTCTTCCTGCATCTGCTTCCCAAGAGGTAGACTGGGAATGGGGTGCCCAGCTTCACATGGAAGTTGTGTTTTTATGGTGCTCAACTTCCAGCTGGAAACAAAACTGGTTCCATCTGATATCCTCATATGTGGTGTTGGCAACAAGGATGTCAGAATATTTAGACATGCAGACAATTGGTTGAGTTTGTATTTATTGTATAAGCCTCTATAGACTCATAGATTGGGGTGAGGAGGGGGGAGAGGTTGAAAAATCATCTAGTGTAATCCTCTCATTTTACATTTCAAACAAACACCCATCAAGAAGATGGAAACTGCCATCATTGGGTCAATTCCGTTGGTCAGTAATTTTCCCCCCAGGATGGAAGAGAGGCATTTGGTGCTGACTGTTCTTGATCCCAGTGATTATTGTACATTAATTACTCCCTGCCATGGAGCTAGAGATATTGGACTCTCTCTCTGCTCCTTTGTCATCTGGCTGTTGCATGCTGCTGCGAAGATTAGAATCAAAAGACTCTGCACCCTTCCCCACGTCTCCCAGTGCCTGTCACTTGAAGCTTAGAAATCTAGTGGCTCTACTGGTGGGTGGCAATTGGGCTAGGCTGGACCACAGCTGTAAAATTGATGAGATGTCTTTGGCTCTCCCAGCTGCCTTTCGCTACGTGTGCTTTCACTCCATGTACCCAGGACTCTTAGTGTGTTGGGGGTGCCTCTTTTGGTGGCAATCAGGTAAACAGCCAAGAGCCTTCCTACTCAAAGTGTGCCCATGGCCGGGGGCTCGTTAGAAATGTGCAATCTTAAGCTCCCCCTCAGACCTACAGCATTCTCATGCATTTCCATAGGACTGCTAGGGGATCTGTTTGCCTATTACATTTGGAGAAGCACGGTATTAATGAGTACAGGTCTTACCACTCTCAGGGGTATTTGCTTGTCAAAAGAGTAAGGAGAGAGTATGAACAGTTTAATTAAAAAAATGCACCTCCATTGCAGGTGAGGCGGGGAGAAGTAAGACCTCAGTGATTGACATCTGATATTTATGTCTGTGTGTTTGGCGTTGGGGGTAGGGGTGGGAGTGGTGAGGGTGGTGGGCAATTTGAGAGCTCTGACTCTGGAGCCCGCCTTCTGAGCTCCAACTACTGGCTCCGTCACTTATGACAGTTATGTGATCTTAGTTGTGAGACCTTGGGCAACTTGCCTCAGTTTTCTCATCTGCCAAATGGGGATAATACCATCACTACATTGTAGGGTTGTGAGGCTGAAATGATTTAATTGAAGTCTAGCCCTTAGAACAGTGCCTTGGCACACTGTCAGCACTCCATCAATGTCAGCCTTTATTCTGATCATTTTCCATGCATGAAGCTGCCCCTGGCAGCTGGGTCAGAGATGTTAAGGATTGCAGGGTATGACATTTCAATTTCAGGGACTTTTGCATGGATGACAGGTGAGTCCCAATGTTCGTGTCTGCCCTTGCATTCCAGGGGTCTGGACTTCTTGGATCCCTAGGGTGCTAACATATGGGATGGATGGCCCCACTTGGCTTCCTGTGAGACAAACTCTGCACACACATGTGTGCTTCTGCAATTGCCTGTGTCCTGTGGCAGTTTCCAGAAAACAAAACCAGTTCACCTCCAGGGACTCTTCACCCTGTTTTGTTGGAAAATAAACATGCAATATTTTTTATGATGTGAATTATAGTCCAATAGGAAATGAACTAAGACTGTCCAACTTCTTTAGGATGGGCCATTTCATAGCTGGGGGGAGTTTGGGTCTGTGAGTTTATGTAAAAAACATTGTCAGCAGCTCTGATCTGAGGCAAAGAGAGCCAACACCCTCAGTGAAGGTCTCTGTCTTGTTGAGCCAGGGAAGTGGCATGCTTTGGCAGAAAGAACCAAATTGGGATTCAGGAGCCCTGGGTTTTCAATTTGCTGGACCTTGGGCAAGGCATTCTCGCTCTCTCTCTCTCTTTTTCTGCCCTTGGCTGCTCAGCTGTAAAACAAGAGGGAGCTGAACCCAAATGTCTGCCAAGGGATTGCTGAAATCTCATGTGTTCTGCAACTAATCATCCCAGCAGCTAAACTGGTCACAATGGGATGTTCACCAACTTGGGAGAGGAATCATGGCGCCCGCCTCATTTTTTGAGAAGAGTTGAACCTTGAGAAAGCCCAGTCCTGCGGGGGCACCCGAGAGCCCTCCTACTCAGACACAGAAATCTGCAAGTTCCCCGGAATTCCCGACACTCCTCTGCCCTCTTTCTTCAACGGCACCTCCCGCCTCCCAACCCTGCCCCAGCCTTGCCACTTCCCCTGTCTTCAGCAAGTTAACCAAATTCTCTCTTCGTGGACAGTTCAATGGAAAGTTAGTCTGAAACGACAGTATATCATATTTCATGAATTTAATAGGGTTTTCATGATTTTACAAAGTGCCTCCTCCAGACACTCGCAGCTGGAGGCGGCTCAGCGGGAGGCTGAAGCCCTGCATCTGGGTTTTTCAACTCTTGCCAAAATCCATTGAATTTGATCCGGAATGACTATGAATCTTTGGAATGTACAGTCCCTTTTCTCTTGCCTTATCCAAATAAAAAAAGGGGAGTGGGGAGGGTGGTGCTGGGAAATGTCCTATGAGAATTCCATATGGAAACACTAAATGTGCATTATAAAGGATTTCCTATAAACAAAATCACAGTCAGAGATGTTGGCCCCTCACCATGTTGAAAACAAAGGGGCCTTGTGTGTGTGTTTGTGTGCACTCTAAGACATACACATATATTCATTCGGGGTACCCTTGTGGACCCCCTTTCTCCCTCTAGCTAACTCCTTCCCTTTCCAGATCCCCCAACCCCCAAAACTCACCCCCAACTCCTAACAAGAACAAACTTTAATCGTTCTGCGCAGTAAATCCCCTACAAATAAATATCCAGGGCAACTTCAAACGCGCTTAATTGGAAGCACATGGGAAGAACTCCACAGTCCTGGCCGAGGCTGCCGAGTTGTAATTTAATGTTATGATCTGCCATAAATATGCGCCATAATGAGCGGAGTTTGGGTTTCCCTTCTGTGTATCAGAAAACTGCAGGTTTGAGTTTTTTTCCACATTCTTCTTTCTCTTTTGCTTTGCTTTTGTTCAGTCATCAAACTTCACATTTAACGCGTCCCCCACCCACCAACCCCAAACAAAAAAGACAACCGCAATCTAAACAAAACCTTCCTCTCCCTTTAACCTCTCCCTGCAATTCCCTTGTCCAAACCGCGCATGACTGTGCTGTCTTTCCCTTTGCTGTAAAAGAATTATGGTTTAGGGTTTATAGGGTTTTTAAAAAAGTATTCAATCACCAGAATGGGAGAAATGAGGCTAAACCACCTCTGGGTCCTCTAATGGTTTTATCACAGAGCTATAGCTGAAACCGGCTCGCGGGAACAGCGAGAGGTCATGGAGTCCATTCCCTGCCTGCACACTGCTTTATCCGAAGTCCTGAGGTCCATGGGTACCCGCCTTGTTCTCAGAGATCACCCAGAAAGGAGTTTCCATAACACTCTCTGGCAACTGCTAAGCTTACAATATGGGAAGTCTTTCACAGGTTCAGTGGAGGTCACATGATTTAAGGCTGTTTCTCTTCATTCCATCCTTAGAAGATGGAAGACATTCGGTTGCAATCCTTTGCGATAGCTTTATTAGGGAGAATGCCCCCAGCCAAGGGGGTGGGAGAAATTCTTTCTGGTTTTAAAGGGGCAGAACTCAGTGCCAAGTTCCCTGTGCACAGAATGGCTGCATATCTGGCCTGGAGGGGACTTCAGAGGCCTTGCAGTCCAACTGCCCCTGGAGAGCCGGAGTCCCCTCAGGGCTGCCCCTGACTTGCTGGTCCTTCCAGGAGTCGGGAACCCACCATCTCCCCAGCCAGTTCCTTCCCTTTCAGAGAGCCCCAGTGATCAGAAAATCTCCCTTCTATTAAACCTCCTTCTCCTGGCTCCTGCTGGTTCTCATTCTGTTCTCTGGAGCTACACAGAATAATTAAATTCTCTCCTCAATCATATCCACCCCAATTTTTCCCTTTCCAAAGGATTAAAAAAAGACTGACCTGGCATTTTCAGTCCCCTACCCGCTCAATCCAACATACAGTCTAGACCACTCAGCAGAATCTTGGTCTTTGCTTGTTCTCCTTATGAAATGGGGATAATCATGCCATTTGTTCCTACCTTCTAGAATGGCTAGGACAGTTGCAATGAGATGAAGGGGTTTGTTTCCTCTGTATTTTTTCTTCAGCACTGACACAGTATAGCAGGGACTGGGGAGAGTGGGGACTTTCTCACATAGCTTCTCATCCACATTATCTTCACCTGCCTGTCCTAGCTGGGTGGTCCTGGGCCAGACACTTTACCTCCCTGTGGGTTGATTTCTTCTTCGGGGAAATCAGAGGGCTGGATTAGATGACTCCCAAGATCGCTTCTGGTTCAACAGCCTCACAGGGGCAGGTATTGATGCCAGCTAGAGCCTTGGAGGCTTCTGTCTCTCAGATCCTGCTACCCTCTGCTCAACTACCCATCGGTGCTGACAGTGAACTAGACAAGAGGAGGAGAAGGCGTGGCTGTTGCCCCCAGAAACCTACCTTCCGGGTTCATGAGTCAAGAAATAGAGAACAGAATTGAGGGGCTGGGCAAGACATTTTAAAACCACATACCCCAAGGGGTATCCTGGAAAGGGGGTTCTCAACCCCAGTGTTGACACACTAGTGAAAGCAACTGTTGTGTTTGGTACATTACAAGTCATGTGTTATTTTCAATAGTTAAGGTACTGAGTTTGTGAGTGTATAATTAAAAAATTAAAGAGAATAAAGTCTTTTTTCCAATAAGGACATCATTCTCATTCATGAACATTCTAGTATAGGTTCTTAAATTGGTAGAGAAAGGGTCTTCTCATAATTCAAGGCTTTCCAGATTCTGCCAGTTTCCCTGCCTGGAGTGTGTGGCACTCAGAGCCTTGGCACTGCTTGTTCCCAGATCTGTGACTCACCCCCTCACGTCCCTGAGGTCACCTCAAGGTGGCCTTCCCTGACCACTTCCCTTAGAGCAGCACTGCCTGCCATTCTCCCTAACTCACCTCAGTTTTTAAATAGTATTTCTCACCCACTGATGATGTATTATATATTTATTGGCATATTTGTATGTTACCTGTCTCTGTCACAGGAAGGCAGAGAACTTTGTCTTGTCTGCCTCCATATTCCCCAACACACACAATAAGTACGTGTTGAAAGAATAAGTGAGTGGCTAAAGCCTTACTTTTCCCAGGGAGAGGTGGCATCATGGGGAAAACCTCTAACCTGCTCAAGTGTGAGATAGGGTGTCACCTGTCCCACTCAGGAAGAGGCAACTCAGGGACTCACACCCATGAGGAGCCACTTCCCAGAGTGGGCATCAGGGCACCTGTGAGAACGGCTTGTGCAGAGGGCGAAGGGAGGCAGGTTAGGATGGGGCATGTGGAGTGGGCAGGATGGGGGTCGAGGACTGGGGAGCGGGTGCTGGGAGGCGAGGGCCCAGCAGACCAAGGGGCCACCTGGGCAGCTTCACTGCTGTGTTCTGGCCTCAGAGCTGCAGGGGGCCAAGCTGGATGTGCCTGGGGGTATGAGGGGGTAATTCAGGTATGCCTGTGATAGGAAGATTTCTAGAATTGTAGCTCTTAACCTCTCTGGGTCCAGTGGTAATTCTTATTGATAGGAAGTCATAATCTCGGAACGTTGGAGACAGAATGGTTCACATTCATTCATTCAAACAATATTTGCTGAGTACTTACTATGTGTTGCTCTAGGTACTGGGAATACACCAGGTTAAGAAAACAGACCAAAATTTCTGTCTTCAGGGAGATTGCATTCTAGAGAGGGGAGACAAACATCAAAATTCATAGGTAAATCACATACTATGCTGGGAGGTAATAATTGCTATGAAGGGAATAGAATAGGGGAGGGATTTCAATCTTAAATATGGTGGTCAGGGAGCGCCTCACTGAAAGGTGTCCCTTGCATGAGACGTGAGGGCCAAGGGAACAGTGAGAAGGCCAGAGTGTCCAGAGCCCAGAGCGAGGGGAAGAGGAGGAGGAGATGGTGTCAGAGAGGTGGCGGTGCGGGTGGGGGTTTGACTCTGGAGGAGGAGGGAAGCCAGTGGAGGGCATTGGGAGAAGGTGTCGTGATCTGACTTCTGCCAGTCACCCAGACTGGTCCTTTCACTCTAGTGATCAGGAAGAGGTGCAGAGGGGTTAAACGGCTTGTCCACAGCCCATTTCTGACAGACTCAAGAAAAGGACCCAGGTTTCCCTGGTTACATTCCGTGAATCTCTCACTAAGTTCTGCTGCTTTTGATCTTAAGATTCCAGCATTTACTGTTTTTTTTTCCAGAGCATTTTCGTAAACATCATTTTGTTCTGTATTCAGAAACCTGCTATAGATTCTTAAGGTCCGATTACAGAAGCACAGGCTCAACTACAGGGATTAAGGATTTTCCGAAGGTCACAGAGCTGGAGCTAGATCCCATGACTTCTGATGCCTGGGTCCCTGCCTCAAATTTGTAGAACCCTCTCTTTTCACAAAAAGAGGGCCTTATATTCTCTACCCCGAGGCTTCTGTGGGGCAGCTCAATGCCTGAGCTAATGAACAGGTGCGTTTCTGAACACGTTGCTTTCACATCTAGCTTGGGAAAAATCAAGCCCTCTTAGCTGTGCTCCTGCACTGCCCAGCAGTCACCGGACGGGAGGAGCGGTCCTGGAAGGAGGGACATTTCTGATACTCGATCGCCATGTGAGGCAGAGGGCAAAATGCTGCTGGCTGTTCGTTACCTGGTGTCAACCCCACATACTGAAAGCAGGAAGAATACGTGGTAATTAATAAGTGCACACGCAGCACAGGATCCTGGTGGGGCAGGCACGTGGAGATGAGATTGTGCCAAGGTGCAACAGATCTGGCCTCCTCTTAAATTAACCTAGCCCATGGGACAAGCACTGTTTCTGCCTGAAGTTGTAAAAATGCAACACCATTTAAAAATTCGCTGTCATTGACAAAATTCTGAAAAGGGCACAATGGCCACGTTACTGTGTCTCTGTGTGGCTCTGATTCTGTGATTCCAGACCTGCACTGTTTCAATACGTAGCCACCAGCCATGTGAAGCCAGTTTGAGTTGAGATGTTCTGCAGTGTAAAACACACACTGAAATCTCAAAGGCTTCATATGAAACTGAGAATGTGAACTATCTCAGCAATAATTTTTAAAAAATATTTTTGATCTATTGGACTAAATAAACAAATTTATTTTGGCTGTTTCTTTTCACAATTTTTAATGTAATTACTGGAAAATGTAAAATTACACATGTGGTGTGCATTCAATGATGTCTTGGAGCCAACTCATGCCAGCTCGCGAGAGCCGTTTGTGTGTCTTTCTTCTCTGTTTCTGTGTTTAGTGAGGTCAGGATGGTAGTGTGAAATCAGCCACAGTGGGTGTTTTTACACCATGGAAATTGGCTAGTGTTACAAATTGGGGCTTTTTTTTTTTTTTAAAGATGGTTTACCAGCACATTGCTCCTCACATAATATTTCTCAGTCATTGCTATTCTAGATGTTTTGTTTTCCAATATTTCTTTTCTGGGTGTGTAGGCTGAGTGCAGAAGTTTTATATGCTTTCTTCCATCTCCTTCCCTAGTGCCTATATTATTTCATTCATTTATTTATTCGTTCATCCACAATCATCGAATAACTACTATGTATAAGGTCCTGTTTTAGACCATAGAGAATTAAGAGGATTAGATCACAATCATGCTCTTGCGGCACTCAAAAGCTAGTGAGAGTGACATCTGTAATAGAACAGAACTTGGGGCAGACTACAATGGCAGTGGTGAAGGCAGGGCCCAAGGAATAGGGCAACCTGCAGCACTTGGATGGGATGAGACACAGGGGCAGGAAAGGTTTAAGAGAGGAAGGGCTAATTGAGCAGGGCCTTTAAGGATGAATAGGAGTTTGTTAGTAGAGAAGCTGGGGAAGATCATTTCAGGGGTTGTCATAACCTAGGAGGCAGGAAAGGGGGTGCTATTAGATGAGATGGAAGGAGGATTTTGGCATACAAAGAGGAGGGCTCTCTATATATGCTGAACAGCCACACACATACGTTTTCTCTGCTCCTTCCCTCTCCCCTCCACCAATGACTCTCTTTCTAGCACAGGAGGATTGGAATGTAGAGCATCTAACCTCTAAACCCTCATGTCCCAAGCATCAGGGATTCCATGCTGGAAACAAGGCTTTGATGCCAGACCCTGGTGGGTAGTGAGGAGGTCAGACTGGACCCTCCCCATGGGCTAGGAGGGAGATGGACTTGAGACTCTGTGTGTGGATGTTGAGGGCTCCATTTTGCCATTTAGAGTGTTTCTAATGGGATAGGTAACTGTGAAATTTCCAGGAGTGTGTCTCATTGGAGATGCCATGGGAAGATGGAATACAACCTTGGTCCCTTGGTGCCAGCATCAGGGTGGGAGCAGCAGGGGAACTGGGAGGAGAAGGTCACACTTAGTAACATTACACTGGAGAGGGTGGAAGAGTATGTGGTCAGAAGGGTTGCTGTGTGACCTGGAAAGTCACCCCTTCTCTGGACCTCAGTTTCCTTGTCTCTAAAATGAGCATGTTGGACTAAATTCTATGTGTTTTAATGTTTATTGTATTTGTTGATGATTTCATGTTCTCTCTTCTTAAGTTTTAAGCATGTGACTAGAATATTTTCTATTTCTCATGAAATAAAGCCTAAATGAATTAATTTTTTTATTGATGTAGCTTTGGTCAGCATCACAAATGGTCAGCAGTATACAATAGGAAAAAAAGAAAAAGCTTTCTCCTTTGCACTTTATCCCTGCTTAGATATGGCTGTTGATACTAAGAGCTAAAGGGCAGAATTTCTAACCTAGGAGCAAAGGGTTTGCATATTTCCCAGCATCTCTAGCGCGATAACATTGTCTTCTTAATTTGTCAGATGCTGTCTCAATCCCTCCTGAGATCAGGGGCTGCACTATTGAGACGCTAGAGGTAGAGGCTTGGCTACCTGAGCCGTGTGCCCATGGTGAACACGTCTGATAAAAAGGATAAGGTCAGCCCCCATTCTCTCTTGGTCCCTAATGTGTGCTTCCTCACCATGTGGTGCCTTCACTGTGAGATGACCCTCACCAGGTGCAGCACCATGCTCTTGGACTTCCCAGCCTCCAGAGCTGTGAGCTAAATAAACTTTCATTCATGTTAAGTTACCCAGTCTACAGTATTCTGGTATAGCAACAGAAAACAGACTAAGACAGAGGGCTTCTGCACTAGGCTGAGTGCAAAATGGGGAAATGAGGGCAGCTTCTCTGGAGGACTAGAAACAGATCAGGTTGCAGCTCTCCTGGGACATCTTAGAGGTAGTGCTGCTCAGAGACTAGACTGAATGACTGTCCTTTAGGCTCATTCAGGACCCAGAGGCTGCTTGATAACAACAGCAACATGAACAACAGCACAGCTGACACTAACTGCTTACGGGCCCAGCACATCTCCCAAACACTGTGGGAGTAGAACTATTATTATGTCCATTTTGCAGATGAAAAAACTAGGCTCAGAGAAGGTATTTCACGTGCCCCAGGTGAATGGCAGTGACAGGATTCAAATCCAGTCTGTCTGGCTCAGAGCCCTTGATGTCGGTGTTGCTTTTGGCCACCACCCAAGGTGCCCGGTGTGGAGGTCTCTCTTCTCTTCTCCATCTGGCTCTCCTTTGTTTCTATCTCTCCACTGCTCTGCACTATCCTGGCTCCACGGCCTCCTTATTTAGCTTGGATACCAACCCTGGTCATCCCTCCTCTGGGCCCTGGGCCCCTCGCACCTCTATCTGTCCCTTACCTGTCCTCTGGCCCTGCAGCCTTATGTGAAGCACACAGGTGGCCCATGTCCATCACATTCTCTCATGGCTGGGCCCACATCCCTCTGCCCTCTGTCCTCAGCCCCCTTTCTCATTCCCCGCTACAAGGTGCCCATTGTAGATGATGATGCTCTTTTCGTCCCCACGTGCCCCTACTCTACCTTCCCTGCACAGTGTGAGAAGATGCCACCGCATGGAGAAAGCAGGGACACCCTCCACATTCCCTCCCTGTGCCAAGGCCCTGGCCTCTCTGCCTCTCTGCCATGACAAAGGAAGGTCCTGTCTCCTCCTGAGGTCACCCCTTTTTCCAGCTGTCCTGCAGAACAGCCAGGCCCCCTGCCTCCCGCCCATCCTGGCTTTGCCGATGACCTCTCTCTTCCGCCTTTAGTCTTTCTCTAGCAGCAGTTTTCTCATCACCTGCAAACGTTCCTGCTTCGATCATCCTGAAAGTCAGTCCCTCACCCACTGTCCCCCTCAAATTAGTCTCATCTCCCTTTCCTCCTGACGCCACACTGAAGGAGGTCTCTGCTCTCTCAGCCTCTGTTTCTTTAGCTCCCGTTGCTCCACGCTCAGACACCTGCCTCTGTGCTGTCCCAGATGGCTCTCTGTCTGCATGGCCCAACCACAGGCCGGTTTTCCTGTCTCAGCCCCACCAGCTGAGGCCACACAGCACAGTGGGGGAGGGCTTGGCCTTTCCTCACAGCCTCAGTCTGGATCTTGGCTTTGCCCCTTACCAGTTTTGTGACCTTGAGCAAGTTATATAACCTCCCTGTGCCTCAGTTGTTTCATTTGTAAAATGGAGCTCACATCATTGTCTGTGACATATGGCTGTTGTGATTAAAGTGGTTAATACATGCAAAGCAGTTAGGATGGGGAGTAGCACAGGGAAAGCCCTCCATGAGAATGAGAACCAGGTACAGCGAGTTCCTCTCTTGCTCCCTCCTGTGGCTCAGCCTCCATTTCCCCTCAGGCGTCCCTCTCCCTGAGGCCGAGCCTTCCAAGGCTCCTCTGCAATCTCTGTCTCCTCTCCAGAACTCCCCTTAAAGGCTGGTGCTCTCCAGGACTGTCGTCTCTCACCCTTCCTCCAGCCAGCCTTGCAACATGTTCTTCTCCCGTGACTTTAGCTGAGATAGGTCTGCTGACAATGCCCACATTTCTTTTTTCAAATTCTGGCACTTTTATTGCACAAACAATTATGTTCACCATAAAACAATGCAAAGTATACATAAGCAAAGAAAAAAGTAATTGTAAAACACTCGTAATGCCATCATTCAGAGACCCCAACTGCTTCTTAATACATCTTTGGGAGGAGCCTCTCAGTGTTTTCTGTGTGTATGTGTGTAGAATATGCTGTGTGCTGTGTAGTATAAACGTTTACGTGTGCTCACGGCAATGTGCGCAGTCTCTGCTCACCTTGAGGGCCGTGTAGTACTTCATGGTAAACTGCCCTGTGATTTATTCAGCCATCTCCTGCGGGGCACCTGGGCCCTCTGTGGCCTTGATAAACTTCTCTGTGCTCCCAGCACCACAGACTCAGTTGTTATTCCCCCTGGAGGAAGCCCTGAGGGCTCCATCTCCTTAACTGCCTCTGGGCATGTCCACTGCAGGCACTTCTGGCTCAACAAGCTCCAAATGGAGTCCTTTGTCTCCCTGCTCTTGCTCCCCCAGCCTCAGCAGAGGGCAGCTTACCAGCCATGCTGTCTCTCAGTCTAGAAATCAGACAGACTCTCCCTATTCCCAAGCCCACCCTCTCATTCCATCTCTCTGTAACTGTTCCCCAAATGTGCTACCTTCTTCCTGTCCCCACTGACCCGGCTGTATTTCTGGCTCATTTCCTACACAGTTGAA
Source organism: Propithecus coquereli (assembly GCF_000956105.1). NCBI lineage: Eukaryota > Metazoa > Chordata > Mammalia > Primates > Indriidae > Propithecus > Propithecus coquereli. The sequence continues at coordinate 1,773,806 of NW_012142857.1, read as the reverse complement.
ACCCTTCCTGCTGCCATCAGACATCTTTGTAGACAGCAAGACTGCTCTTGTGGCTCCATCTCAGGACTAAGGCATTGTGGCCTCTTACACTCTGCCTCAATCCATTTCTCCAATGCCGATATCCCAACACTCCCTCCCAGACCTTCCAGACTCATTTCAAGCCACCCTCAGGGCCTCCCAATCACCCCAAACCACCTTTCACAACTCTGTGCTTTTGCACATGCTATTCCTTCCGCATGGTGTTCCCTTCTTTTGGCGCTGTGCATGGTGCGCACTTCCTCGCTTTAGCACCGAGTTTCCTTTTGCTGCAAAGACTTTCCTGATGCCCCCAAGTAAAATTAGGGGCTCCTCCCTCATTTTGTTTCCTGCAAGTTTTGGTCCATACTTCCAATACTTCACTCTGTATTTCCCCCACTAAGGAGCATCTTGAGGGCAGGGATGGGGTCTCATTTGTCACTGTAGCCCTAGTGCCTGTTGTGGGCCTGGTGCAGCTGGTGCCTGGCCCATGCACAGTGAATGAATGAGTGAACCCCCGATCCCAGGCTGCTGGCATGAAAGCGTAGAAAGGTATGACAATGACATATACCTAAAAATTACAGATCTGCAAACCATGAAAGCAGATTTCTTTCCCTTCTTTTAGAAGAAAACATAATTTTAAAGCATTTGAGAATAATTGTAACTTACAAAAATCACTTAAGGAGGGGAAAGCAAGTTACCTGTTCTCTATACAGCCCTGTTAACACGAATACTTGACTGTGTCTTAACGCCTCACTACCATGTCCAACCCTATTGATGAGAAAAAGAAAACTCCCATGGCAATATTTACCCCTTGGACAAAGTTGTGTATTTTTTCAAAGAGCTCTACATTGGTAATCTCATCTGATCTTCATAACCTCCCTGGAGTAGACTGTAAAAATGGCCTCAATTCTTCATGCCTGCCCTGCATCCATGCCCTTTGTAACTCTTTCCATCAAGAGGTGGAGTTTATTTTCCCAGCCCTTGGATTGGGGCTGACCTCATGACTTGCTGTGACCTGTAGAACATGGCAGAAGTGATATATTGCTAGTCCTGAGTCTAGGCCTTCAAAGGCCTTTCAGCTTCTGCTCTCTCTGTTGGAGACCTGTGACTACCAGGGAATAAGTTCCGGCCAGCCTACTGGGGAATGAGACACCACATGGAGCAGAGCTGAGTCAGCTGATCCATCCCAGCTGAGGCCTCTGACATGTGAGCAAGCTCAGCAAAACCAACTGTTCACTCACCTTTCAGCTACCCACTGACAGACACATGGGTGAGGCCATCCGAGACCAGCCAACTCCCAGAAAACTTCAGCTCCTGGGCTAAATATACTGTTGTTTTAAGCCTAAAAGTTTGGGGTGATTTATTTTATAGCCATCCACCCCCAAAACGTACAAAGAGTATCCACTGTATGCTTGGACTTGGCCTTGAGATAGTGGGTGGCATTCAGGGCAGGCAGAATGTGTGGTTTACAGTCTGCAAAACTCTCAGTCTGGTAGGTGATAAATAAGTTAACAAGTCTGAAATAATGATGAGCGACATACCAATGCTGACATGTAAGCAAGTGATGAAATTTGTGGTGGACATTCTAGGTCCTAAGGGCATGGTAGAGAGAGTGGTGGTTGTTTGGGAGTAGTCAAGAAGGGGTCATAGAGAAAGTGGACCCCAAAGCAGGACAGGACTTGAATGGTCAGAGGAGAAAGGGAAGAGCCCTCTAGGTGGGAGAATGATAGAGCCCAGGGAAAGGAGGAACATTTCTTCTGCTTGTGAGACAGATAAGGAGGTTTTACCCACAGGAATAAAGGGACTCCAGGCCTTGGAATAGGGTGAGTTATTCGTGGAAGGGAATGTAAGCTGCCTTTGCATCTTTTAAAGTCCGCTTCCTCCATAAAGCCTTCTTTGGTTACTCCTAAAAGACTGATTTATCATTTTTCTGAATGCCACGTTCTTCAGTAAATATTCCATGGCTTCTCCTCCACCAGAGTGCTCATTCCTGGATGACAGGGCTAGTTTCCTCCTTTCTTTATATCATCCATGGAGTTGGACGTCTACTGGGAGAGTTTGACCTGTGTGCGTTGACACATGATGGACTTCACTGTGGACACGTTCCTGTAACCCACAGCCATGGGATCACAGCTGCTCACTCCAGACCCCTGTCATTTTAAGAGAGTCCTGAAGACTATTCTGACTCTACCACGTAGTCTAGTATTTTGGTCTGGGAAATGTGGTGTTAACAGATGGGCAATTGGATTTTCAGCTGAGGTCTTCTGGGTTGTAAGGGATGGGGAGAGGTCCCCATTGATCTTGGCCTGTCATGGGGACTCTAATATGGGAGGTATGCTGGTTTTAAAACACGTGCACAAATTCTTTGACACTCCTTCCAGCTTCCCTACCCTTCATTACAGGATGGCCTTAGTGACCTGCTTCTTACAAAAAGAAAGTACCAGACATGATACTTTGAAGCTAGCTCACGAAAAGCGAGATGGCCTCTGCCGGGCTCCCTGTCATTTTGGAGAAGGTTTTGGAGCCCTGAGCCACCATGTGCATTAACTATGTTTTTTATTGTCTGTATTCTGATGCTTTGACTGTCCCTCCAGGGCTAGCTGGTTCCTAGAAAAAGTAAACAACTCCCAGGGAGGGTGCTTTCATATGCAAACCAGCCAACCAGAGCTCAAGCCCCAGCCACCTCCTTTATGGAGTTCCCACCCTCCAGGCCGCTCTACTATCCCAGACCCAATCACTCCAGGGCCATGTACCAGCCAACTAAGAACAGCCTGCTGCAATCATTCCAACCAGCCAATTGTCAACCTGCATGCCCGGACTCACCAGTTGTTTTCTACAGAAACTAGAAAAGCTCTTCCCCACCTCCCGGTGCTGGTGCTTTTTCACGTGGCTCCCAGCAGTGTGGCATGCCCCCTCCTCTTGGGATCTGTAAGTGTAACAAACTATCTTCTCAATGGCAACCATCTTCCTGATCCATTGGCCTCACCATACCTGAATAATGAAACCTACATTTTAAAACACTGTGTAAGAAGTCTGCCCAGCTCGAGGGAGCACATGGAGAGATCGCATGGAGAGGGAGGGAAATGCCCAAGGAGCCCCCACTGTTCCAGCCTTCTCAGCCCGCACCAGATGTGTGAGGGAGTCTGTAAGAAGACCCCTGCTTCAGTCACCTTTTGACGGCAACTGTGTGGAAGACCCCGAGCTAGAACTGCCAATCGACTCCTAGAACCAGGAGAAATTCTCATCACAAATGACTATTGCTTTGTAACACTAAGTTTGGATAGTTTGTTGTACAACCATAGGTACCTGAAACAGGACAGGTGATCAAGGTTATGGTTCTGCATATTTCATTCCTGTTCTCTTTGATGGACAAATCACTATCAATGCCTCTCCAGGATCATTTAATCCTAAATTTTGAAATCCCTCTAGTTCAAGCAAGATGCTACAGGCTGCACCACTCAGGGCACCAGTACTATCTCTCTTGTATCACTTGGTACAATGCTTCAAAGAAAACATCTAAAGCCACTTAGAAATATTTCCAGGGGCACCAGGATGAAATTCAGAGCTCAGCATGGCCAATCAGAAAAAGAAAAAAAAAAAAAAAAAGAGAGAGAGAGAGGAGGGGGCGGGGAAAAGAAAGAAAATAAGACAAACTAGGCTTTCAAAGAAAATTGAGATCTGGAGAGCTTTCAACTATTTTGATTTATATTTAAACATTTCTTGAGATTGAAGTCTTGATCAGCCCAGTTCTCTCAAGTTCTGCCTCAGCGCTGATTTATGGGAAGGCCGGGCCAGAGCAGAATGAAAGCAAAATGAGGTGTTCTTTAAAATTACCTTGGAGCACTTGAAGGAGAGCACAAGTGCTCACATGGAGATTGAAAAGCAAGCGATGAGATGAGCTCCAGAAGCCTTGGATCTGTGGGTGCCTGGCGGTGCGGGCAGGGGGCTGGTGAAGGATGGACCGCAATCTCTGCAGGTGAAGCCCCTGCAGGACGCTTTGTTTGGCTTGGTTCCCCATAGACAGCTCTCCATCCAAGGGGGGATCTGAGAGCCCAGCCTGGCATTTTGATTTAGTGACCCTTCCATCACCAGCTAGAAGGGAAAGACTTAAACACGGAGAGAATGATGGGCACGCGGAGGGAGAGCCTGGCTGGCAGCGGGTTGTGGCGGTGGAATCCAGACTCACCGGGCTCAGGGGCTGACTCACCCTTAGTCCCAAGCAAGACAAGCCCCGGACCCAGGTTCTCCACCCTGCTCCTCCTACCACCGCCCCCTCCCATGGGCAAGACCACAGGGCCAAGAAAATGTGCTCACCTCGAGCACATTGCCCTCTTTTTGACCTCACCAGAGGTACCTGGGATCTACATTGCCAGAATAAATGGCCCCAGACCCATTTCCATGGCCTATAACGGCCTCCTCCTTCATCTGTCCTTCTGTGCACACCCCAAGACTTGAGGGTGGCCAGGTGGTGGCTATTTATGAGAGGCTGTGGAGGAGCTTGGATGCATGGTCTGGGATGTTCACACGCATGTGCATAAAGTTCTTAAAATGTAGGATGGGACCAAGGGTGAAGAGAAAAGAGCTATAGGCCAGAGACCTCCAGCTTCACTACAGAAAGCTGAGAATTTTGAGAATTTGAAATTTAAAGTTGTGTTTCCAGGCCAGTAAAAAGGTATATTTGTTGATAGGAGGGAGCATATTGTATTTGACATTTGTTGTCTTGATTTATAACTCTTGCGTATTTAGGCATATGGTATATGTGAACTCCTCATGCACTTGTGCCCTAGGCCTGTGAATGTTAGGAGAGAGCCTGTGCAAAGGGCAGAGGCAGTATGTGCTGTCGGTCTATTGTGTCGTCTGTAGTGAGCTCAGTCTTTCTCCAGCCCTCTCCGTTGAGGATGGGACGGTATTGCTTTCAGCTTTAAGGTCCCTTCCAACCTCCTCAGCTCAAGAGTCAGCAATGGCTGCTCTCATCTACAGGAAGAATCCTGAAGACCTATGGAACATACTGGACCCAATCTGCTCTTCTTACCCTACCTCCCACCATTGTCCTCTTCTCCTCTGTGAACTTCCTGTGTGGTGGTTCAAGCCTTTTCACTGCTCCTCCATGCTCCTCTCCCTCCAACTCCTCTCCACTACACATAGACACACATACACTCACACACACAAGCACACATGTACATGTGCATGCATATACATGCACACCCATATGTACACAAATACAGCATGTACATGCAATGTACACCCACAAGTACACACATACATGTGTCCACACACAGTGCACACACATGCACACATGTGTGTGCAGCTGAGCAGGTTCCTTCCTCTCAACTAACTCATGACACTTATTCTGTCTCAAGTACCATTCCTGCTTCTCTCCAACCCTCCAAATCCTACCCATTTTAAAAGATCTAGTTTCAGTTGAACTTCTTTGACAAACTTATTCATTAGTTAATTCACTCAAAGACTAGTATCTGACACTGGCATGTACCCAAGTTACAGCCAAGAAAACACGTTTCTCCCTACTCCAACTCCCCCAATCTTTATTTTCTGAACTCCTACTTCATATAGCATCATTACTACTAAATTTTAATAAAATTTAAACATTGTTCTCCAAATTTTATCAATTATAGATTTTGTCTCTGAAATTAGATTATATATTTCTTAAGAGCAGGAACTCTCTGCTGGGCCACTTTCGTTTTACACTCACTGGCCAGCAGAAGTTAATGGTTTAAAGTTGATATGCCGCAAAGACCCACAGATTAAGTTATAGGCAGATTGATGGGGGGATTGATTAATTTGCTGCCAACTCCTGTCCCATGTAAGAGAATTTTCAAAGCGCACGGGTGGTCTGGCTTCCATCCTCTCCGGGCCATTTTTAATCATTCCCTTGGATTAGTCACAATCTATTATGCATCTATCATGTCTGAGTTTATTTCAACCCCTTTGAACATATTGATATTTTGGCCTGAAGTCTTAATAAGAATGATTTCTGTATTGTGACTTTGAGTTTTTATTTGTAACTTACAACAAATTACTCTTGTGGAGAAGCTTTTGTTGAAATAAATAGATTCAGTTATTTATTATTTCTTATTATTTCCACATGACATTTGGTTTTCTTTTATAACATCTCTTCTAGTGGGCCTAGAATCCCTATTTCTATCTCCTGTTTTTTTTTAGGAGATTGGAACAGTATTGGAGCAGTGTTTCTCAAAAGTATGGTTCCTGGGCCGATACCATCAGCATCACCTAGAAACTTGCCAGACATGCAGTTATCAGGACTCAGGACACACCTGCTTTTTGAACAAGTCCTTCATTGGTGCTGATACATGCTAAAGTTTGAGAACCACACTATTAGTTGAAAGAACACTGAGCTGGCAGTATAGACTCTGAACTTTGGCTCTGGCTATGCTATTAAAAGGCTCTGTGACTCACTCTGAGTCTTAGTTTTCTCATGCTCATTCTTCTGTCTGTCTTGGTGTCTTTGGGGATAAAGATGGACTATTCTTTTAGTTTTTTTGACTGGTGACATGGTGACAACAGTAGTGATACCTCACAAAGTTATCTAGGGATCAAATAATTCATTGCATGCACATCCTTACAGATTTTTTTTAACCTCTCAGAATTAAGGGGGCCCAGGCTTTCATTATTTTACACTGAATTGCATAATCAAGAAATCTTGGTTTCTACCATATGTGTTACAGCCCAGTGCGGAGTGCACACATACTCGCCCAGGGTATACTTGAAGTGCCCAAATAAATTGTATTTATGATGACAATAAACAGAGAAGAGGAAGCAGCTTCTCAGAGCTGGAGTGGTCACTCGGAGAAGGTTGCATATCAAAGATGAGTTTTCAACTGGGATTTATAGACAGGCTACAAAGAGATGAATAGTGAGTAAGGGAAGTCTTGCTCCACCCAGGTAGGTGAATGCCAGAATGCCCAGGTAGGTGAATGTGTTTAAAAGTGCAATTAACCCAATACCCAAAATGGGGGTGCAGAGTGGGGACAATGAAACATATTAACTACCAGGAGTGGGTTATGTCTTGAGGGGTTTAGTGGAAGAAAATTTGGAAAGGATGTTGGGGCCAAGTGTTGAGGGTCTTAACAGTAGCCAAAAGAATCTAGAAATTGCAAGAGAGAACGTTAGTATAAGAGGGTGTGTTTTAGATTTCTACAGGGTCAGTTGGATATTTACCCAGTAATTTGTTGGAAGTGTCTCATCACGTGCTTTTAGGAAAGAAGATGGAAGTGAGGTCTGAACCCTTGAAAACTTGGGGAATTGCCTTGGCTGGCTCCATGGAGCCAGTTTAAATGCGTGTGTGTTAATTAACTCCTAACAGCCTTAAAGACTGGCCTAACCACAACGCTTCAAATACCCTAGAGGAAAGGAAGCACGTTCATCATGGAATTAGTTCTCAGTCCTGGCTACCTATTAGAATCACTGGGGAGCTTTTAAAAACATTCATATCTGGATCTTACCCCAGAGATTTTGGTTTAATTGGTCCAGGGTGGGGTCCATGCACTGTTACATTTTTAAAAACTCCCCAGGTGATTCTGATACGCAGCCAGGGCTGTGAACTGCTGCCCCTGGAAAAGCCAGCAGATATAACTGTAGGTACCAGATAATGTTCTATCAACCCCAACAACCTGCATTCTATTCTGCTCCATGAGGAAATGTTTCTGTTGTTTCAGACATCAGTTGTCTCTGATCTTTGGTGGCTCTTCAAATAATGGAGCAGATTGCCATGGTCTTGGCAGCTTTGGGAGTCTGGCAGACACGAGTGATCTTGGCTGGCATGTTCAAAAATATGGACCCAGAGAAGAAAACATAAGGTGTGGACTCCATTGAGTGGGGGAGCAGAAAGGACTCTGGGGGGAGGTGTCTGAAGACTTCTGCATAACACCCAGCAAGGAGTCAGGAGCTACAGATCAGGACCATAATGGTAAAGACATTGTCTGATTTCTTAGAATTTTATAACTATCACATTTATTTTTTATACTCCCCTCTATAGCCTCAAAGCAGCTGCCAGTAAATCTTTGAAATTGAAAAAGGATGTCCGGCTTGTTGTCAGGAAAGGAAGACTGAAGGGCTTTGTGGCACAGCGTCTTGGAGGGCAGCACCCCTGGGCCTGGGCATGAACAGCTTTCAAGAGAGAAGAGTAGGCTGCCAGAAGAAAGCCAACCGAGAGCGAGAGTCCTTGGTGGCTCTATTGTGTTTAAAGTGCAATTAACCCAATACCCAGCACACAGAATTTATTAAATAAATATTTGTCAAATTGACATGTGTCCTGTCCTGGCCTCCATTCCTTACAGGTTGTGTATCCTTGAGTAGGTTGTTGATTCTTCTAGAGCACTAGCTTCCTCCTGTAGAAAGTGGGGTTAACCAGTCTTCAGGAAGTGCCTCAGACACAGGAGAATGAACTGACTAACTTTGAGGAGTCTAGGGTTAGAGCCTAAAGTAAAAGTAAAGGGCCTTTGATGAGATGCCATTTTCTCCAGGTCTCAAATTTTAGCTTAACAATTCATATACAATGTGCATTCATTTATTCATCTTAATTTCACTGAGTAGTGCCTACTCTGTGCACAGCATTACTCTATAACATGGAACAATGATAAAAAAGACCTTTGTCTCACGCTGTTTCCATTCTTGTGGAGGGAGATGCAGTTGACTCCACAATTTCTCTGTGTTTGTTTGATATAGAAATGAGGAAACATTATTTACAACTTCAAATTTCTTAACTCTCTCCTTGGCCCTGATTCACAATCTTGGTATCAAATAATGCTCCAGGAGGAGGTGTGTGGTCCAGGTCCCAAAGGTGTGTCATCTCAGATGGGAGACCCCAGAATAAGAGTATTATGAGGGTCAAATAGAACGATGGAAGTCACACAGCTTGAGTACTCCAACATCCTATGTAAATGTAAGGGATGTCTACCATTTTGTAGAATTTATACTTGCAAGTTACTAATGTATCATGTGCCAGAACACAGAGGGCTCAGAGCCTGTAGCTATGCTTTTTCTAAAATGCTCTTGCTCTCTTGCTGCTCTCAGACCCTAGTATTTGGTACCTATAGGCATGCATGAAACTTAGAGGAGGGTGCTTTAAAATCTACCATTTGGTTAAGTGCTAACCATATAATCCAAGAAGAGCTTCATTTTAAGGTGATGGTGAGGTGAGAGTTTGGGGAGTGTGCTGTCTAGGTCTTAAAGAACGTGAAAGATGTCATGGAAATTTAGCACCAAAGGGTAACCCAGAGTGGTTAAATGACAGGTTTAAGGTCACACAGCTAATAAAGGATGGAGCTGGGATGAGAACAGAGGGCTGTGCTCTTTTTCTATTTCCTCGCTATTAAGAGATGCTAACCACATACCAGTCCATACCAATCCCTCTCCAGCTGGTCCCCCTCAATGGCACACACTTGCTATGGGATGAAAGATACTTTTTCCTGCTTATCTGGAGTCATTTGATACAGTTCCAATTCTTTCTTCATTTTTGACAAATCTATAATGAAGCGCAGAAAAGAATGATGAGCATCAAAGAATTTTGCAGTTTTGAAGACCACTGCAGTGCTTTTAGTCAAACTGTCTTGATTAAGGGGGAGGGTGGGTAGGTAGCAAACTAAAGCCTGAGGAAGGAATGTGACTAGTCCAAGGTCACACAGCTGGTTAGTAAATAGCTGGGAAGGGGCCCAAGGACTCCTGGCTTCCTTCCCAGGGCTCTGTCTGTCACTTCCATTTGGAGTGGGTATTGGTGTGGAGCTGCACTCTTGATGGATAATTTAATGAGCCAGATAACTTTACCATAACGGCACGAGCATTTCATAGTAAATCAGGCCCATTGTCATTACGGCTTACCTAATTACCCACATGTAGCCAGCCAGGGTGAACTTTCCCCTTGAAATTCCTATTTCATAGAATATTGATTTCCTAGATACTAATATATTGTTGTAGGATGGCCAATACTGGTCGGGGATGAGATATGAAGTCTGGATTAAATACACCTTGACTTGCTTTTTATAGCATTGAATCCCTAAATCTTAAATTTTATTTCGTAAGGAGGAAGCTCGGAGTGGATTCTACAGGAATAAGAAACTGTAGAATCAGTACATTAACGAGTCATTTAGACTAGAGTAAAGGGGTTGGTTCAAGGTTAAGAGATGATTTTTATTTCAAATAGGGAGTTATTTGAGAGCATTTACAGGCTGTTGGTAAGGAACTAGCGGAGAGGGAGGATTGGATTTAGACAGTCATGAGTGCACCAGACCTTTCAGACTGGAAGTGAGTGTGGGTGAAGATGGAAATAAATAGAAGGTTGAAGCTGTGTGGATAAGGGGAAGGGGTTAGGAGCGGTGCAACTGAAGCCTGATGCCCTCCTAACTAATGAAATGTTGGAAGTGCAATTTAGGCTGGAAACAGAACCCCATGTTTAGGGAGAAATGAGAGAGGTAGGTACTTCCTCCCACTCCCATTGAGCTAATTCAAATCCTACTCAGTCTCCTGGGAATGCTCTCAGCTTACAGTAAATTCCTCTTCTTACTGCATCCAGCATTTGCTACCAATTCCTTAGCATTTGGAACACGACTCTCCACTGCTCAGTATTACTCTTGACTTGCCCCAGAGTGACATGCCAAGCCTCTCTGTATCAGTCAGGGTAGGTTAGGTCATGCTGCAGGAATGACCCCCCAAGTCTCTGTGGATGAAAACAACCAAGGCTTAGTTCTTGCTCATACTAAATATCTGTCATGGTCTATGTCATTGTCAACATTGTCATTCGTGGACTCAGACTGATGAAGGAGCTGCCTCTCTCTGTTGAAGAACAACAGCTCAAAATCAGCAGACTGCTCTGGGCTGTCCAGCCAGCTTTCTGTCTGTCAGCTGGGGTCCCTTTAAGGCACAAAAAATTGGAGGTAGGGAGGTCAAACACAGGCCAGTGGAAGTTTCCACACTCCGTGTGTCTGGGCCAGCGTCTCTGTCTATCTCTGCTTGGGAAGAGTGGGCCCTGTTCCCACAGGCTGGAGATTTATGAGTTCAGTCTGGGAGGAGGGGTGTTGGCCTTTACTTCTCTGTGGGAGCAAGTGGGTTTCTTCAATGGTAAACAGGGTTAGAAGAAAATTCAGAACTGCTGCCCCTCTGTCTATGTCAGGCTAACTCCCTGGTCCTTTTTCTCTGTGTGAGTTGTACACACCCACACACACACACATACACACACGATGTGCACATGTGCTCAGCTATAAAACGAGGCAGAGTGATGGTGGTTTGTATCTACACATTCTCAAATCCTCATCTCAAGTCAATCGCCAGACTCCCACTGATCACATGAGCCTGCAACTTTAGTTGTCACTTGAAACTTCCTTCGACACGCACGCGCACAGGCGCGCGCGCATACACACACACACACACACACACACACACACACACACACGCATCGTGAAAGCCTCTCACCTTGCCTTCCAGCCCTCACCAGCACCTCTCATAAATCTGACCTTCTGAGCAAAGCCGGAAATATTTTCAGCCCGCACTGCCCTGCAGTTATCTGTTCGTGGAGATATAACCTCCCCGCCCCCAAGATTCTCCCTTTAATACAGTGAAATATTGAGAGTCAAGAGCTGTAAGTATTGAAGGTCCATGTGGAGATTAAATGGGAGTCAGAGGTCAGCAGCTGACTGGCTGAAGCCTTGCATGTCAGTGGAGGGACAGACACAGGGAGAAAGTCGGGCTGGGTTGGGGAGGCTGGGGTGTGGACGCGTGCGCATGAGTGTTGAGGGTGACAATAGGGAGAGGGCAGACATCAGCTTTCTATTTAGAGGGTTTTTAAATGGTCCTGTGTTATAAGGTGTTTGGTTAAAATTTTGTGCTTACGGGAAAATTCTCCCCGTTTTTTCCATTGAAGGCAGCAGTATATCATAGCGGTTAAGAAGAGGGGTTCTGAAATCAGACTATCTGAATCTAAATCCCAGCCCTGTGATTCTAGCTGTGTGACTTTGGCAAACTCCTTAACTTCTCTAAGCCTCAGCTTCCTTGTCTGTAAAACGGGCATGATCAGAGCATGGAGCTGGGACTGCTGAGTGCCTAGCACAGGGTGGGAAATTCAAAGTTCCTCTGACTATTCCTTGATTTTCTATCTGAACTGATATTTGGGCCCTTCTATATTGTTCTGTCCTTACATGTAACAACATGTGAACTATCCAGAGTTCTCACTTCTGCAATGGCAATGGCCTGTACCTGCTTTGTTTCCTTAAGCAAACCATGCACAACCCTCCCACTGCTCTGCCTCTGAAGCAAGACGCACCTCTCCCTGCCTGACACTGGTGCCTTGTGACTTTATCTGGGGACCAAGCTGGAGCTGAGGGGTCAGGGTAAAAGGGCAGGGCAACTTTCTTCTCTCCCGAGTCAGGGCCAGCTGGGATGATTCATAGGAAGGAGGAGAACAGCCATCAGATTCATTGGCGTTCCTCGCCGTGCCTAGAAGGGTGCTCTGCTCGTGGAGAGGAGGGTCAGGGCGCACTGATACAGCCCTGGCTGTATGTGGGTAGTGACTGATGTGTGTGGCGTGGCGGAGAACATCCTGTGCGTGCTGTCGGGAGGCCTACGGATAGCTCGAGTTCTGCCACTGACCGGATGTGGAACTCTGGGCAAGTTGCCCGACTTTTCTGGGACTCAGTGTCCTCATGTGTCAGACTGATGGCCACCATGACGCCAGGCCATTTCTCCTGCAGACTTCACACTGATTCCCTCGTTCCCTCCCAACACATGCTGGCAAATGCACAGGTGCACACAACCCACACACGTGCATGCATGCTCACGCAGAGGCACATGTGTGCACACTCACAATACACCACAGGCGCAGGCACATGTGTGTGTGAATGCATGTGTACACACATGCACATACGTGTGCTCTTCCTCAGCCATCTGAATCATACCCAGTTCGAGTTCTACCTCCCGCCTTCCTGGGCCTTCCCATCCCACCCTGACGGCCTGCTCGTCTCGACTTCAAGGCTTCCCCACACAAAGTCTCACTTTGATTCCCCTGTCATGTCTGGATTGTTTGCAGTTCTGTGCTGTTCTTGTCTTTCCAAATGCATAGTTAGTCCCCTGACAGCCCCAGTTCAAGGTCTTCTCCCCCAGATCTTCCAGTGTGCAGAAGTGAGTTTCCTATCCTGTCGATGGATTAGGGCCCTTCATCAGCACAATGTGCGTACACAGTCATACGCTTCTATGTAGTTGGCGAAGTGAGTGAGATATATTAACAATAGTCTTTTTTTTTTTAACAATAGTCCATTAATTCTTTTCACCTCTGATTTCTCCCTGTCATACCCTCCTCATTTTGGGTGGCATTGGAGTGGCCACTTTGGACACCAGCTGAGAGGTAGTTGAGTGGGGGTGTGTCTGGTTTGGGTTCACTGGGAGGTGTTTGCATGGTATTTAGTCATCTCTCTGTAATTCATGTAGCCCTAGATGTCACCATGTGTGAAAGGCATCCGGGAAAGCTCCTGCTGCCCACTGCAGATGTGATATGTCTTCAGGTCGTGTCATGAAGGGGACCTGAAGTTGCGTGGAGACCTGAGTACACGTGCCCTAGGGTGCCCTGCACTGGAAGTATATGGACGGTGGAAGAGGAGCAAGTTTTACAGTGCCCAGAGCAGAAGCTACTTGATGGGAAATTGCCCCAATCATTAGGTGTGTAAAACAACAAGCAGAGGATTCTCATCACTGCTAGTCAAAATGAAAGTTCTCTCTTGTCAAGAATATATTCGATCACACAAAGTAATACAATTATAAATGCGCCATCCATTTTTTTTTTTTTTTTTTTTTTTTGAGACAGAGTCTCACTCTTTTGCCCGAGCTACAGTGAGTGCCGTGGCGTCAGCCTAGCTCACAGCACCCTCACACTCCTGGGCTCAAGCGATCCTTCTGCCTCAGCCTCCTGAGTAGCTGGGACTACAGGCATGTGCTACCATGTCCAATTAATTTCTTTCTATTTTTAGTAGAGACGGGGTCTCACTCTCGCTCACGCTGGTCTCAAACTCCTGAGCTCAAACAATCCACCCGCCTCGGCCTCACAGAGTGCTAGGATTACAGGCGTGAGCCACCGCGCCCGGCTCGTCTTGTTTCTTTTTTGGTGGGAATTACTGACTTAGAATTTATCAGAATCCCCATGTTTAAATGTCTTGCTGATTTCAGATGAAATACTGACACTGACGGAGATAACATTAAACTCATTATAAGCTACTACAATGAGGACATCGATGACAATCTGGTTAGTAAGTTTCATAAATTCAAAGAGAATTTTAGATTTGTCATTGTGAAAGAAAAGTCGAAATGCCCTGAAATCTCACAGCTCAGATGTGAAAGATACTTGACAGAGGTTTCCCCAAAGTTGAAAATAATTCTGAAAATTCACGACATTTCCAGTGACAAATTGTGAGGCTGAAAGAAACCTTTCCAAACCGTGAATAATAATGTACAAAATTTGATCAACTTGTTAGAAGATAGACTAAATTATCTTTGTATTCTCTCTATAAAAATGATATTGAAAAATTATAGTCATTTAAAGAGATGATCAAAGAGTTTGTAGTTTGTTGAAAGATAGACTGAATTATCTTTGTATTCTCTCTATAAAAATGATATTGAGGAAATTATAGTCATTTAAAGAGATGATCAAAGGGTTTTTAGCCAAAAAAAAATGTAGAAAGAAGAATATTACAGATGTGTGTCAGACAGTTATTCTAGATTTTTGTGGTGCTGTAGAATTTGTCAGTTTTTTAAAATGTGTCATTTGTTGTGACTTTTCTCTTTCTCAATAAAATTTCACTTTCAAATGTAATTTTGTATTTGGGATTTTTTATTCTTTTTCTTCGAGACAGTCCTCTAAATTATGAACACTTTAGGCCCCATGACGCAGGTCTGCCCTGCGTCCCTCTCAGCTCCTGCAGAATGACCTCTTGCAGCTGCTCTCTGGCCTGTGGCTGCCAGCACAGACTTTGGCCACGAGGGTCGGGTCTGAGGTGGCACTGATGAGACGCCCACCATGAGCTGGTGGGGAACACAGGGCTGGCTGACATCCCACATCCTTGGAGACCACCTGCCTCTTATCCTACAAGGGGCAAAACTTTTGTCACGCTGCCTCCGAGAACCCAAACCTTCCCACCAACCGTCTTGTCAGGGCCTGGCTGGGCCCTGCCAGTTCCCCCCTGCGTTTCCTTTTAATAAAATTTAATGTTTTCATTTTCAAAGACCTAGAAAATCCAAACACTTTTTAAAAGCCCCGAGGAACTATAAAAATTAATAGCACAGGGATAATTTCTTTTTCAGTGGCGACTCAATTAAACCTGCCAAAGTCAGACAGTGTGATTTAAACGCACCGCTTGCAGAGGGACCAGAGCAGAGCAGGCAAACATGGAACGAAACAATAATATTTACCAATTACCCTCTTGGATGTTTCCCACCCGGTCCCTTCCCCCCAGGGAGAGTTATTTTTCCTTCCCTCCCTCCTCTCTGGAGGCCAGAGCTCAGCATCCCTAATTGTTTTCTCCTTGAATGGTCACATTGCTATCAACAAGTGACTGAACTTCTTCTCTGCTCAGGGTAATGGAAAAATACCACCCGGGCTCACTGCCCGGGGCAACAGGCCACATGGACATCATCCCGAATGTGGGGCTAAGCTCAACTTTGAAAACAGAAGAATGGCTCCAACTTTGTCCCAGCCAGACACTCCAGCCAGACTAGACATCTCACATTCCGTGCTCAGTCCTGCCGCAGGGCACTTGCTCCTGCTGTTCCCCTTGCCAGGAAGGCCCTCGTGCCCTCTCTCCTGTTCACTGAACACTTACTACCGAGCACTTAAATCTTCTATTTTCTTTGAGGTCCCCGTCAAGATCAAGTTCTTTTAGGAAAGCTTTCCTGATAAAATCCAGATCCGTGTAGATTTGACTCTTAATCTGTCTACCTTCAGCTGTTCTATATCGGGTCAACTGCATATTACCTCTAAATCATGTATGAACTGTACGGGCACTGTCCTAGATCTTTTAGGTTTATAATGGGCTTATCCCTACTGCTAGACTGTAAGCTCCTTTATGGAACGAATTCCTCTGTGTGCATCCTTTGCGTTGTCCAGTCTGTTTAGTTTGGTGTTCTGTATCCGATGAGGCTTACTAATTGCATTTAAACTGAAACGGAGAGTCTCAACATTTTCTCTGCAATAGGAGAAAGAACCACATGCCTCAGGAAATAGGATTTCAATGCAGCATTGTTCGCATAGAAAAAAAAAAATAAAAACATACCTGAGCTAAATGTCCATCAATGGGGAGTGAATAAAGAAAATATGGAAAATGAAGATTTTCTATAGAGTAGTTCAAAAAAGGAAATGGAGTCAGATCAACAATATATATAGATTCCCCCAAATGGAAATGTTGAGTGAAAAAGGTGAGTTGCAGAATAATATGTTTGTTAAAATACAATTTATGTAAATTCCATGCCACATCAACCAATACCACATAGCATTTTAGGGTCCATGTGAAGGTATCCATGTGTGAACACATGATGAGAAAGAAACACACGCAATTTGTGGTAGGGGTTGCTGCTGGGGAGGGAAGGAGAGGAGATGGGGAGTGGGACTTGAGAGGTTTTAATTCCTTCTGAATATTTTTTCTTTTCACTATTAAAATAGAAAGCAAATAAGAGAATATTAATGTTCCCTGCTTGGTAACTAAGAATGTGGGTGTCTGTGAAGAGTCTGGCAAGACGTCCCCCAACAAGCTGCCCATCCTCCTGACACACGTCTGGACACCGTTTCCCAGCCTCGTCTTCAGTGAGCTGCAGCCATGTGACTGTAGTCAGGGTGGGAAGGATAGATGGCACCTCCAGGTCTGGCCTCTGGAACACCTGGCCTGGGGTCTGCAGCCCTAGCAGTAGGCAAACTGGTCACTCGTTTTGCTGTCTCTCCCTGCAGTGGCCTTCCTCCAGCTAAGTGGGACCACAGGGAACGAGAGGAGGAGAGTACGACCACTGAGCAAAGCTCCGGGGCCCCTGCTGCGTGCGTACAGCACAGACGGCTGGCTTGCTGCACACAGGCACTTTGACCTTCAACTCACCTTGACCAGCTTCTCACTGGCCTCAGACATACTTTGCTCCTTCCTGACCTGCTTCCCTCCCAGAATGTCTTCCCTGCAGCTTTCTGCTGTTCCAGCACATGCTCAGCTACGAAGTCCTCTTGCTGGTCCAGGCCCCTGTCCCTGGTGACTCTGCACTCCCACTCCCCACTCTCACCCCCCACCCCTCCCTTCCGGCCTCAGAACTCTTATCTGCACTGCTTGTTTGGGCTTTCACCACACACTACCTGGTGCTGTCACTTACATCTTGGCGACAGACGCAATGCCTTATCTTTGTATCTCTCTGTCAGGGAATGACCTAAGCTGACTTTTTCTGTGTTAAGCAGAAGGGATGAGAATAGCAGCATTTAATCTGGTGTTCCTCTGTGAGTCCCAACCATGGAAATTCTGAATGGTATGTCCATCAGGGTCGTGGAACAGAGGCTTCCTGGGCATGGCCCCAAGTCCCCACGAGGTGTCCTTGTCTAGATACGACCTCTGCCTCCACGTCCATGCTGGGTCAGAATTGCCAGAGTTGGGGTCCAAGGGACCTTTCCTGGAGAGAGGTGGGGAGAAGCAGGAATGTATCCCCAGGACATATTAGAAGGGGAGGGCACAGGGGCTCCCACCAATGAGCTGTTGGGGAAGTGGCTGAGTTTTATTTCAGAGAAGATCAAGGCTAACTCCAACCAGGGTTCTGTGACATTGCTTTAAACTTCATGGTTCCTTATGCTTATTATTTTCATTTTCACTTTTCATTCCTCTGGAGGGACTCCAGAGAAGATCCCGCAGAATGCAAGGGGATTGTGTGTTTCAGAGGCAGCTGGGAAGGGGTACAGGGAGACTTCCGGAATCAGCATCCTGCTCCTCAGCCTGTCCTAGGGAGGAGAAGGCTATGCAGGGAGCACTGGGACCTCGGCTGGAAAGGAGAGCCACAGAGGGGTCCAACCCCACAGTGTCCAGGTAGAAAAGAGGGGCAGAGGGGAAGGCCAAAGTAGAGAGGAGACCCTGGGGGCAGAGGTGGAAGTCCTCATCTGTGGAGTAGCAGTGGCCACTCATTGACCTCTTGGCCTTGGACAAAGCCATCTAGGCTCCCTGATACTCAGTTTCCTTACTTTTAGAAAAGGGATGATACAACTTTGCCTGACTGCTAACGTTCAAATGAATAAAATATGTGAATGTATTTATCAACCCTTGGGTGCCATCCAAATACATGCTCTCCCAGTGGCTAATATAGTAGATTCCAGGTAAATATAGGCCAGCCAGAACGAATAGGCAGATGAACAAATGAGTGAATGGATGAAGGGATGAGGTTCCTAGAGAGGGGACGTATATTCACAGCAGGGCCAGAGGCCCAGGCATGGATGTATAGGCAGAGGTAGTAGCTAGGCAAGGACACTTAGTAGGGACCTGGGGACATACCCAAGAAGCCTCTGCCCCACAGCCTTGACGTGATTGATGTCTTATTCCCTGAAGGCCACACAGCCTGGGTCAAGCATCTTCTCCCCCGGGGGAGAGCCCTTGGACTGAGATCCGGTGTTTGCCGCTAACAGTGGGTCCTATGGGTTCCAGCACTGCAGTTGAAAGCCAGAACTGCGTCCGCTCCAAGGGGAAACAAAGAAGTCTTTTGGATGTTAGTAATCTGGTCTCTACTGACTTTAGCCAAATGGCTCACAGAGCACTATAACCATATGTTTAGAAAATAAAGACCATCATACGGGTGATTAGAGAAGACACTAAGACAAATCCAGATGGAAATTCTTTGGAGGGGAGTGTAGGGACCATGCACATTTTATACCACAGGGATTTGTCTTCTTGAGACACCTAATGGCCTACTTTTCTGGGAGATGGAGTCCTAGCATCCTATTTGGACACTGGAGCCTTCCAGAAACTGGTCAGATGGTCTTTCTGGTGTTCTTTCCCACTTGGGCTGCCTTGCATGGACCTCTCTCTGTTGAGTGGAGCTGAACCCACCAACCCATTTTAACATGCCATCTTGCTCCCCTCTTTCTAGCCAACTCTACCCCACCATCAGGGCCCCATTGAAATCTCACCTTCTTCCTACTGGATTAAGGGGTTCAGCTTCAAGTACACCTTTGGTCTTCACCACTCTTCCTTTTCTAGCCTCCCTGGATGCTCAGTCCTATCCTCCATCTGATATTTTAGCTTTCCCTGCCTAACGTTGTGGTTGAGTGTCTCCTCTTTTCTTTAACACTGTGAACCCCCTGAGAGAACTGACTGTGTTTAGCCTATAATTCCTTGTGTCCCCTAATCCACCAAGCACAATGCTGGGCACATAAGAAACTCAACAATATTTGTCGACTGATTGGAGAAATAGTCCTTAGTGACTGAGTAATACTTTGTGCCCTGGTATCTCTGGTCAAAAGGACAACTGCGGGGAATTAGAACTTTTCATGCTCTCCAAGGTGCAAGTATCAACAGGTGACCCCCACCTGGCTTCAGCTCGCACCTCCATATTCCCCACACCACCCCAGGGAGGCTAGACTCATCATTATTCCCTACAGAACTCAACACCTGTGTGTTCCTTCTGTGGTGTTGCTGCCTTTGTGGTTTCTTCTTTGCTCAATATCTACTTGATTCCTAACCACTCCCCTTCTACTCCTGGGACACAAACTCGCAGCCCAGTGTGGGCCCCCACGAGGCCCTCTTCACCAGTTCTTCCCCCTTTCCACCTTTTCTGCACTGTCCTGCTACTCCAGCTCTTGCAGTTCAATTGGGGTGGGCGATATGCCACGTGAGGCAGGGTCATATTGGTGACGTTAGCAATGGTTGTCCAGAGAGGATGAGCTCACTTCCAGCTGTGATCCTCAGGGGTCTGCAGAGGAGATGGCACTTGAACTGAGCCTTGGAGGACAGGAAGGATATAAACTGGCAAAGGAGAAAGAAAGTAAGATTTTGGGGAAAAGTGACTTCACAGAGTGACTGGAAAGGGCGGGTGATACAGGAGATGGGCAGAAAGGTAGCGAGGACCAGGAAGGGGAATGAGCTAGCAGGCCACCAGGCAGGCAGCACGGCAGGCCCTCAGTGATGCCAGGAGGTTTCTGAGTGTCTGTGAGTGCCCACCCTGGGCTAGGCCAGGGTCAATCACATTGGCTCATGCATGTGTCACTCATGGGAATGCCCAGATCCTCAAGTGTGGGGAAAATTCATCAGGAGTTGGAGGGAGGGCACCTTCACGGGTCTATACTCATGTCAGTCTGGGGAGGGTCTCATCTAAGTGCCTAACTTGCCTTAGGGGTGTGACTAGCCTCTAGGTAGGATTTGTTAAGTGGTAAAGAAACCATTGCTAGGCTCCTTGCAAGAACAATGAGGGAGTGCTTGCCAGATAGAACAGGCAAAACAGGGGAGGAGGCCACACCGGGAGGAGTGACTGCTCACAGACCCCAGGCCCAATATGAGGGAAGAGAGAAACTTCTTATGGCTATAATCCAACTCCGGAGAAGCTGGGAATTGGGACCCTGAAAGAGGCAGTGTTTGTGGACATTTTGGGGAGGCGAGAGGAGAATGTGAGTCAGAACCAGCTGCTCAACGCTGTTTCCAAATGCCTTTTCCTTGGGAAGTTCGAGAGCACATAGCCACAGAACCTGAGCCCATGGTATGACGGCATGCCAGGAAAATAAATCCAACTTAGACACATTAATGGGCCTGGCAGCCTGGCCTGAGCATGTTAGGCACCCCTTGGAAAGAGAGGCATTGGCAGCTAGAGGACGTCCGGGCCAGCGTGGCGGGGGCTGGCAGGAACCTATGGCAGGACCAGTCAGGGAAGGGGAAATGGGCAGTGTGGCATGAGATGATGGAGTGAGAGAGATGGAGGGTATGACACGGCAGTAGTCAAATGTCTGATGAGCTGCCACTGGGCAAAGTTCAATTCTTGTGGGCAGTGCTTCCACGGCAGCTAAGCTAAGAGTATAGAGGATGCTGACATCTACATGCTGGAGGACTGTGCGGCAAGCGAAGGTGCTGCCGACACTAGAATTGCCTACTCCTTCTTGAGCACTCACCATGCATGAGGCTTGATGTTGTATTTCACTGTAGCAGAAACCTGGAGGACTCAAGTTTGCAGATCTCTCACTTTGGGTTTATTTTGAACATGTGGGAGTACTTCCTTTTGGTAAGAGTATTCTAAAGTTCTTGTATGCATAAAGTTTTTACACTTAATATTGGCAATAACGGTGTAGGAGTGGTGTGTCTCAGGAGTGGGAAGGTCACGACAGGCCCCTCTATGGGTGCTCCATACAGGAAACAACTGCCTACGTCATTTTTGGCATGCACATTCAACTCGCCCTTGGATCTCGCTGTTCACAGGTTGCATGCAAGGTCATAGGTAGATACATGTAAACTGTATTGCATACATATAAATATGGAATTCCAAGCAGCAGGGATATCACAGCAACCTATATTGTCTCATTTAATCTTCAGACAAATCCCATGATTTAGGTACTATCATCATCATTTTATAGAAAGGAAGCCAAGACATAAGTAAGTTGCTCAGAATCACTTAGCTGGTAGGTGGCTGAGGTAGGACTTCAACCCAGGTCTACTTGGAGGCCTTAGTTTCTATGCTGTGCTAGAGGTTTCCAAACAAGGCAAGAAGGGCAACCTGTTAGGTAGGCTGATTAGAGAATTTCTGCCTTAGAGGTGGTGGTGGGTAAGATTCCTTTAACCTCTGCAGGTCTCCCGTCTGGCCTCTGGGGTTTTCAGGCAAACATTAACACACATGATCAGGTGGGTGCTATGGTCAGGATGTTTGTGTTCCTCCAAAATTCATACCTCGAAATCCCAACTCCCAAGGTGATGGTACTAGGAGGTGGGGACTTAGGGAGGTGATTAGGTCATGGGGAGAGGAGCACTCGTGAATGGGATTAGTATCCTTATAAAAGGGACTCCAGAGAGCTGCTTTGCCCCTTTCTCCATGTGAGACTCCAATAAGGAGAGAGTGGCAGTCTGCAGGCTGGAAGAGGACCCTCACTAGAACCTGACCATGCTGTCACCTGATATTGGACATCCAGCCTTCAGAACTGTGAGAAATAAACTTCTATGGTTTATAAGCCACCCAGTCTATGTTCATTTGCTACTGCAGCTCTAATGTGCTAAGACAATGGGCTATGCCTCCATACTCCTACTCAGCGCCAAGGATACAGAACTGGGCAGACAGAGTCAGGCACAAGGCCAAGGTGGGTGAAGTTTGTCTACAGAGTTCCTGTTTCCCTTGTAGTGTGTCCTTGAGTACTTGATCTGTGTCTCTGAAGGAACAGTGGGCAACCAAATGGAGAAGGCTGGAGCCAGAGGCTCAAATCTAACCGCTTGGAGTTCCTCAGCCTTTTTCAACCCATGATAAAATAAATTTGCGCCCTTCCCCCGAGATCCAGAGAGGCCCTGAGTTTGGTGGGATGGAAAGTGCTCATTTTGAACTGTAAGATCAGTTTACACATCCTCACCAGCCAGGAAGATTCCATGCAGTTTTTCTTTCTGTAGATTGTGTTAAGGAAGTCATGGGTATCCTCTAGTTTTCCAAATATGGATGCTTCTTGGCTTACAATGAGATTACATCCCAATAAACCCATTGTAAGTTGCGAATATCATTAAGTTGAAAGTGTATTTTCCATTTATGATGGGTTTATCCAGATGCAAATCCATGGTTAGCTGAGAAGCATACTAAATGTGTGTCACTTTCACACTACCATAAAGCTGAACAATCCTAAGTTAAAGCATCATAAGTTGGGGATTATCTGTACAAAACTGTACTATACTATTGAATGTTCTTATTCAAACCACCAATGCTTCCTTCTCTCCTCCCCACAAAATTTCGATATACCCCTTAGAAGGACGTGCCACCCTCTCCCTCTGCCCTCACAATTGAGAACCACTGGTCTAGTGGAATCCTTACAGCTGAGAAATCAGAGACATGAATTAATTTGGTCACAGCTACAAAATGACTCATTCAGCTCATTCAATCTGGTTCTAGTCAACAAATATTTATTGAACAACTACTGTGTGGCTGGTATTTTATCTGATAGGTACATTTGCATTTTCAAATCCATCTCAAGGGAAGGGACCCTCTGATCAAAAGATTGAATGTTTAGTGGTAGAATTTTGCCTACCGATGGGGGTATATTCTTTTAGTTGGAAATCTTCTAGATACCACTAAATTCTTACATCGTAGACAGATGTCTGTTCAACCAATGTAAAAAGGGCCAGCCCTGCCTGGATGCCCAGGTTGGAAGATGGCAAAAACGAGGGGGTTTTGAGACCTCGCCCTAGAGTCACAGCATATCTGCCACCCCCCTCTTGTCAACACCCTCTTCTCCCTGGAATTGGCCCTATACCCTGCCTGCTGTTTTCTTTGTTGTCTTTTCATCCTCACCATGTTGGGCAGAAGGACACCCCCCTCACTTCCCCCGCACCCCCCCATCCTTCCCAGCACAAGGTTCCATTCTTCATTAATGCTGTTTTAAAGCCAGCGCGGAGCTGTTTTCCAGATGTGGCCATGCGCAGACAGTAATTGTACTCTGTGATCCCTTCCAGCTGCTGCCATCGCTTGCCAACAAACTCCCCCAACCCCCACCTTGCAGCCCCAGGAGTCCATGTTTGGGGGCTGCAAATTAGGGCAAACGTTGTAAAATGATCATGTGCTACCCACGACCTTCCCCCACAAGAATTATGGACTTTATAACTGAGCTAATTGGCATTAGGTCTTGCCTGAAAGGTCAACAGAGTAGCAGAGAAACAGGATCTTTGTAAATTGATCGGCTGGTTTCCCCCTTCTTCCCCCCAGCTCCTTTTCCCGTTTTGAAATATGGCCTACCTGCCCCACGGAATTGCTGACTCTCGTAAATTACTTCTTTGACTATATGGGACTGTGGCACATTGTCTCACATCATGTGGAAGGCAAGCGGGGATGTCGAAAGGGTGCGTAATTATACCCTGCAGATTCTTGTCCCATACCGCAGGCTTCAGCCTCTGTGCGCCTCCGTGAAGCGGGGCATTGTAATGCTCTTGACCTTCAACTCAAGCATGATTTAGCCAAGGGTAGCACACAGCGTTTGGTGTTTTTATTTATTTATTTTTGCTTCAAATACACGAGTTCCTTTGGAATGATCTTGCGGCACGGTATACACCCTGGCCTTTCTGTTGTTTCTCAGATGGGAACCCTTGCGTGGTGTTTTCATTCCTCAAATTCTTATTGAGCATATTATAGGCGGGGTCTGAGACTGACTTTAGGAGGGCAAGAACGTTGGTTTTTGGAATCAGAAATGTTCCATTCTATCTATAGATTGTGTGGGCCCCTTGCTGCTTGGGGTGAATTGAAGCCTTATGGTTTCAAAATGTCTGTCCTCCCCCATCTGGAGCTCACTGTTTGGGGTTAAGCATTGAAAGTTCTTGTTAAAACATATATATAGTATGTGGGAGGAATAACTCATTAAACCTGTGGTTCTTACCCCTCTCCCCCTTTTTCTGTTAGCAAGGGGCCCTGGAGAATCTAATGAAAGTTGACCTCATCTTGCACACACTTACATGCATTTTGCCTGCAATTTTAGGCTGTTCTTGCCCCTTCGAATCGCAACTGTGGATCACTTCTAAGTTGGGAATCCCTGCTTGGTTGTCATCATCACCCATGGGCACCTGAGACCACAGGAGCTATTTGGTTCCTTCGAGCAGAGAGGCTGCAGGAAACAGCGTAGGCTGGTCCAGGGAATGGGAAAAGTGACAGGAGCCAAGTTTCAATGGCCTATTTTTGGGTCACAATGAGATGGGGAGCCTGAGAGTCATCTGTTTGTATGTGCAGCTCTTTTTCAAATGTATGTAAATGCTGCTGGGATGTGAACATTGTGGATTCCCTTAGAAATGCGGACATGAAGTGTTTTCCCAATTCGCTGAGGCTGAGATGGTAACTGCTCTCATTCCGGGAGGGGTTTGGGAGATTCCTGAATGCTGAGCTGGGAAGTTTGGGAGCTCTTGTTCTGCTCCGTCACCTGGTCCAGCTCTCCATCACCTCTCACCTCATTACCACCTTAGCCTGAGCAGCTCCTCCTTTCTCCTCTCCCTCGGCCAACACTGCAGCCAGGTGGTCCTTTGAAAGTGTCAGGTCCTCCTCAGAGAAACCCTGCCATGCCGCCATCTCATCCGCATGGAAGCCAAGTCCCTGCTGTGGCCTGGTGCTCTGACCTCCCCTGCTGGTGCCCTCCTGTCACTCGCTCTACCCCAGCTCTGCGGCCTCCACCCCCCAGCAGTTGCACGAACGCTCTGTGCAAGCACCCAGCTCGTGTTTTCTGCACTTGCCCCTACCGTCTGCCTGTGTGCACCTGTCCCAGGTGTTCAAATGTCTTGTCTGCTCCCGCCTTCTGGGTCGCTGCTCCTCAGAGACACTGTCCCTTCCCACCTTGTCTGACTGCCGCCCACCCCAGCACTCCTCTTTCCTTGTTCCTGTTTGTTTTGTTTTCCCCACACACCCAGCACCACCCGGCTGCCTCATTATTTGCTTTTGTCCTTATCTCTCCACTAGCAAATCAGCTCCTTGAGAACAGGCACTTTGTCTGGGGCGTCCACTGTGACATCACAGTGTGAGGTCCCTCGATATTTGGAGGGCACTGGGGGGCCAAGAAAGGAGAAGGGAGACCCCCACAAGCAGCCTAAGGGGTGGCAGGGCGCAGCTGCACCCCCTTCTCCCTACTGTGCTGAGGGCACCGGGAGTCAGGGGACAGAGGCTCAATCGTGTCTCATCTGTCACACCAACCAAGCGCATCCCTTGGCCTTCCTACCTGATGGGGCTGCACACAGAGTTTGCCTGGCCTCTTGCCTGGTCCCTTGTATCTTTCAACCCCGAGGAAGGGCCGGCTAATGACGAAGGACATATGTGGACGACACCCCTGTATTTGGGGGCCTTGTACAAGGCTGCTATCTACTGACAAGTTATTTTACCTCTTTGGGTCTTATTTCTAAATCTGTGGAATGAATGAAGGGGTTTGTTTAGAAAATTTCAAAATCTAAGTGATTCCATTATGAAAAGGGATGTGAGGTGCTAATTGACTTCAAACCTTTAACAACACTATGCAGTAATACTTATGGCCACGTCAGAGGCCCTTGACCGGATCCCACATCGGTGACCCTGCCTCCTTCCCCACCTGTCCGAAGGCCCGTCGGTGCACAGGGCACATGAGGAACTGTTTCCCCCCACGGTCAGCCCGGAAGCCCCAGGCAGCCCTCTGCACTTTTGCTTGGATTCCTGTGTTAGGCAGCTCAGCTCTGTCCAACCTGACTTGGCCTTAGGAGTCAGTTGACCCCACGACCCACATTCCCATGAGCTTCTCTTCACTCCTGGCTGCCTCATCTGTCCCCAATTCTACTTAGCTGTCATCAGGGGTGGGAGTGGGGGCAGACAGCTCTGCCTCCTGTTGGCTGCCGATTCTGACCATGCGGGAAGTCAGGCAGAGATGGCACCCTTGGGAAAGTGTATACAGTTGCCTGCCATGAGGAAGGAGATTGACAAGGGGCAGAGTGGATCACATGAGGCCTCCAGAGGGGGTTAGGCCCACCTGGGCGTGACAGACAAGGATGAGGAGAGCAGGAGGAGGGCAGAGCTGAATCCAAATGGGGTGATAGAATGTGCCGGACACGGACCCTGCCTGGCTGGGGCAGGCAGAGTGGGTAGGAGCCCCCACCTCAGGCCTTCAACATCCTTTCCTCATACCACATGCAGACACAATTAGACATTCGGATGTCTTTCTGAACCAATAAAGCAAAAGCCTCCTCCATCTGTGTTTCTCTGCCTTGCCCTGATGGGCTCACATGTGAAGAGAGGCACATGCTTGCTTTTCCTGGACTGGAATTGGGCCCTGAGCCCCAGCCCAGTCCACAGGCCAGACTCTAACCCAGGTCCCATCTCTTGCTTCTCCTTGGGGTTGGTCCTGACCCTAACGTCCCTTGACTCCATGTGGAGAGAGCATCCTGTTGCGTTTGTTGCTGAGAACCCCTGCTGTATGTAAACCTGGGCCAGGCCACCCTCAAGCAGGGAGGCCAACCCCATTAAGGGAACACAAGTGAATGATTCCTTTCCAGAACCCAGTTTCCCCTGATGGCACAGAGCGTTCCCAGCCTTTCTATTGTGTTGTGTCTTGTGGCCTCCTCTAGCTCATGTGCACCTGGCACGCCTGCCTGGCCAAAGCCATGCTGCCCAGGAAAAACCAGGGTGCGCATCAATGAGTGAATTTGGTCCAGAACCAAAAGAACCTAGGAGAGGGGCAGAGAGTGCCTGCCTCTGTTCAGGGTCAGAGTTCACTTCTGGGTCTCCTGTCTACACCTTTGACCTCCGGGACCTGGGACCAGAGATCAATTAGCCATCAGCTTTTGCCAAGCACTCCCATCCTAGATGATTTCTCTGGAACTTAATCTCCCAGGGGTGTAGACACGGGTCCTGCCTGGTTGTGACTGACCCTGCCTACTTCCCGGCACTAGGCGTCTAGTAAGTCTGACCTGTCACGCCTGTGGAGGCCCACTGGCTGGCTGACCCCCCTAGCCTTGTGGCCAGTTCATTCTCGTAGCCCCTATGCTGAATATCAGCTGAGGATCAGAGCTCCACAAGGTGCCATTTGGATGGACAAAGAGAGTTTCCACATAAAGCTTCCCTTACAACTCTGGGGCACGGTGTAGATGGCAGTACGTGGATGAAACCAGCCTGCCACTGCAAAGCCAGTACACTGACAACATCCACAGCCACTAGCCATCAAGAAGTGCCGACTGTCACAGTCACTGCCTGCCCTCCTCTGGGCCAACCTTTCCTCCCATGATACACACTGGCCACTATCTCCTTCTGTATAGTCTCTGCTCCCCATGTCTGCACCTTTCTGCCTCTGCATTGGGGAGCCCCCAGGTTGACTCATCTCACTTCCCCTTTCTCTCATCGTAGAGGAAGAAATGCCAGCGAGCTCGCCTTGGCTCGGCTGCAGTCAGGGCCAGACCTGCCACAGCCTGGCCAGAGGGAGCCTCCCCAAATGGTCTGGGCTCTGTAGTCCCAACAGCAGTAGGTATTTTCTTGTTGGTGAGCACCAAGCCTCGGGCCCCCATCTGCCGCAGCTCCGTGCCTTGAGCCTCACACGGCCGCTTTTCCTTAAGAGGTTTTCACAAGTTCAGAGCAGTCCTGGGTATTGGGGAGTTGAAATTATTTTTACCCATGTGCAGCTGAAATAGCCATCTGCCATCACACCGCCCAATTCCCCACTGTGTTTAAAATCCATCTGGAGTTCTTCTTCTTCTTTTTTTTTTTTTTAATTCTCCATATTAAAAAAAAATAGTGTCTTGGTGCAAAGGGAGGTGTCATATCCTGATGTCTTTTCTGTCTGCAGCGGAACTTGTCCTAGAGTAGAGGATGGACTTAGGGCTACTCTTTGCTTGTTCCAAGCCATATTGATTAATTATTGGTTCTAGGCCCATGGGTGTTCCTTATTCTAGGGATGTCTGTCTTGCTGTATCTAAATATAATCCACAGCCCAGATTATGTCACCTCTTTCACGAAGCTTTCCTGATTACTCCAGCCCTCACATCTCTGAAGTCTCCATAGCAGAAATGGGCAGTTCCTTAGCTCTTAGTCCTTGATTTTCTTCTGTTTGCCTCAGTGGTGGTGGCTTTGTATCTTTAAGTTCAGTGATAACTGGGACTGGACCTCCTGTTGATCTTGCAGTGACCGCAGAATACCCAGCCCAGAAGGAGGCCTTCGATAGAGTCTGGGTGTGCTCTTTGATCCTTCTCCTCCTTCCAGGGCTCCTTAGGTCATGCCTTGCACAACTCCCGGTTTCCCCACACTTGGACTCCTACAATGTTAATATTAATAAAATCTCCAGAATTCAATACAGTGCACATGCTCTTTCTGCTTTGCTGGAAGTCTCCATGGACACTGGTGCCTGGGGATAGTATCTTACACCCCATTGAGTACATACTGACCAGGCCAAGGAGGGGCTCAAAAAATGACTTTGATAAAATAAAGATGGTGTTGGTGATGGGGCAATTTATTTAATAAGCCTCTGTCAGGGTGCTAATAAGTGCCAGAAACCTTGGCAGATGCCGGGGGTTCAGCAATGAGTATGTCACACTCCCTACCTTCAGTCTAGTGGAGGACAGAATATGAGCATTTCAAGGTGATTCCACTGGAGGCAGCAATGAACTCAATATGGGATTATAAAAACTTTGGTATTTGAACTTGAGGGTTTAGGAAGAGGAAGCGCAAAGGCACAGAAGTGGGCAGAATTTGGTGTGCCCAGGGAGCAGCCCTGCTTCTCTGTGGCTGAGGCATAGGAGACGTGGGCGGTGCTGAGAAGTTGCCCTGGAGAGGTAGGAGGGTCAGGGCAGGGGGCCCTCACCTGCTCAGCCCGAGACTCCCAGCCCAGTTTCCTCATCCATTGTTCAATTGCAATGGGTGCATTTATTTGAACTTTCTTTGGTAATGGGGTCTGTGGGTTTGTCCTTCCCTACATGAAGTGGGACTTCCTTTGATTCATCTTAAATTGTCCGTTCCATCTTTCTGTGGAGTTTGGTGTAGTTGCTGTCCCTGAAGCCCCATTGCCCTTAGTCTACTTGCATGCCCTTTGAAAGAATAAGGCATATATGGGGAAACATTTGAAAACCAGGAAATACATCTACCTCCCTTGTGACTTTGGATTTTTGGATCCTTTGTGATTTCTTTAACTCCTTTGAGCCTCAGTCTTGTCGTTTAAAAAATAGGAAATAGGAAAAACAACACAGATTCATGTTCTTTATTGGGTGGTTATGAGCTCAACTATGACAATAGACATAAAAGACCCTTGAAACCTGAGAAACTTGCAATGCAAGGGCTTCTTACCCCATGGAAGGAAGCAGCTGCTCCTTCCTCCCACACACTCTCCTGCCAGGCTACACCAACTTCCGTGGGTCCCTTGGTCTCCCATGGCAACTTGCTGTAGCATCCCACTGGCACTTTTGCCTCCACACAAGGCAGCACTTGCTCATTAGACATGACAAATTACCCTCGCTCCACTGGGGTATAGATGGAACTCTGCGAGGGAGAGTGGGTTTCTTCCTCCGCTCCCCACCCCGACTTCCCTTCTTCTCCCTCTTCATGTTCACAAGTGTCTCTGAAACAAGCTGTCTCCTGTCTGGGGAAGGCAGAGCCCAGGCCGCACAGAAATGGGGCTTGGGATTTGAGCAGGCAGCTGTTCCATCCTTCCTCCCAAATGCTTTCCACAGCCTGGCTGGCTCTGGCCCTGCCATGCTTGTAGCACATCTGAATATCAGTTTTTTGTGTAAATCCTGAGCCCAGCACCTCATAGCCCTACTTTTGGGGCACTGGAGTGTATTGGCTCCAGGAATCCACTGAGGGCAGAGCATTGATGGACCAGAAGTCAAGTTTCTATTTCTTCGACTACTCCCTTGTAGAGAATGATGAAAGCCCCTCGTGGTCACATTTCCAGCCTTGGTTCATTTTATTTCCACTCAAGCAGCAATGCATGTCCTGAATCCTGGCTGTGAAGTGAGGGGAATTGGCAGCCTAGGAAGGAGGAAGGGGTGGGCGTGGGGGCAACCTTTGGCAACGTCATGGAACTGATCAAGAATGCCACTCCAGGGCCACTCTCTGGGATCTCTTCTCACTGTCTCTAGGTGCTCTGGGCCTTTCCAATACCCACTGCAGACACTCCAACATGCCAACCCGGTCTGTCCCCACAGTCCAGCACCCTGCGCTCCTTGGCTGCATCTAGGTCACCACTGCGGAGTCGAAAGATCACCAAATGAGGAGGTAGGAGACCTGCTTTCCAGTTCCAGGTTACACGACACCATCTGTGTAAGCCTCAGCTAGGTACAGGGAGGGCGCTGAGTTGGGGACGAACCCTCTGAGCCCATCTAGCTATAAAATTTGTGATTCTTTTACCTGGTTCCTCTTCTACGCTTCTCCCTTAATCGAAAATCATTTTTCCCATGGTCCATCCCCTGAGCAAACTCTTGTTCATATGATAAAGGAAAGCTCATGCCACAGAAGGTCTTTCTGGCAGCCTCAGGTCCCATGCCCCTCCTCCTTCCTCAGCCTGGCGCAGGGTGACAGCACATGGCAGGCTTGCTTTCCTGCTTCCTTCTGAAGGACTCCCATTGGACGAGGGTCCCTGCATTCACCACCATGGGTCATTCTCTTGTTGTTTTGACCATATTGATCCTGGCTCCCACAAACAGATTATCGAGTTCCCTGATGCCTGAAATCAAGTTGGCACCAGACTGGGCCCTCAGAAGGTTTTCATTAACAATGTTTTGAATAATTGATTTGTTGGAAAAAACTCCAAGTTCTAGGCTAGGAGGTCTCATTTGAAGCCATTCTCCTACCCTACTCTGTCTACCTTTCAGCCTTATCCCTCTCTGTCCACCTCAGGCTAACCCTCCTTGAAGACTTTCTCATTATCTGTCTGCTGTGCAGCCCTTCTGTTCTCCAAAGTCCCTTTTCTGTAAGAAGTCTTCCTGGGCCAGATCAGTCCACACTGGGCTTCAACTTCATTTCTTAACCAAAATCCCTTACAGATATATAAGTGTTTACCAGCCACTGTCATGGAGGTCATCTGGTTTTATCATCTCATAGACATTATCATCCCCATTTTAAAGGTGAGTAGACTGAGGGTCAAGGAGACTAAGTGAGCCCAGGATCACAATGTGGTCACCAGAGGGCCCACAGGGGCTGGACAGGGACTCAGATGCAGCTCCCAGGTTCCAAGCTAAGAGCTCTATCAGTTACAACACAGGCAGCGAAGGTCTCGCATCCATGGGGGCTGTGTTTATTCCAGAGCGGTTCCCTCCCTACCCCATGGCTTTCTTGGCTGAGATACCCTCGGAGTCAGAGGAAGAGCTGCAGCGGGGTGGGATAGACTGGGAGGGTAATGGAGGGCAGGGGCCATGGTGCGGGGCATTTCAGCGACACAGAGTCAGGCTTTCAATGTCCCTGAGAAAATTCTCCCTGAGAGGACATGTTAAAGGTGGGGATAGGGTTCTCTAACGTTCAAAGTAATGGGGTTTCTAAATATGATGATGCCTCTTAAGCCAAAATCAATAACACATTTTCTTTCTTTTTCTTTTCCCTTTTGTTTAGCTCCGATAGCAATAGTCTCGGTTTCATAGCTACAAGAACTGGTTGGTCTGGCAGCTACCGCTACCCAAGACAAGAAGGAGTTCTGGACCTCTTGGCCCGTGCCCTAATCAGAAAGGGATTAGAAAGTGCCCTCTGCTCAAGCTGATGCTAGAGGGTCCAGGGACCATGGATTAGTCCCTGGTTTGAGAAGTCTGGGTATTTGTTTGCTTTTCTTCCCTCTGATTTTGAACAGCAGTGAGAGTAGCCAACCTATAGTAAGGAATAAAAATCCCGGTGGATCTCTCTTTGGGGGCTTCTACAAGCATAGAAGAGAATAAGTAAAATCAATAGCTTTCATTGAGAGCTTAGTATTTGCCAGGAAATGTGCAAAGTGTTTACATAAATTATCTCTTTTTTCTCCTGTATGATCTCATGAGGTTAGTTCTATTATTATACCCATTTTAGAGGTGAGAAAACTGAGGCAGATAAATTTAAGTAATTTTCTCAAGGTTAACAACTAGTGAGTGGCAGATCTGAGATCAGATTGGCTTCAAAGCCAATCCCTCTTTGACCTTTCAGGGCTCAGATAAGGTTTTTTTAAAGGACTTGTTTGCAGGCTTCCTTTCCATAGCTAGGGCTCCCCTGTTCCAGAGCTGCTGACTACTGCTCCTAGGACTTGTGTTAGATGTGGAGGCAACCTCAGACCAAGAAAAGCAATAGTTTAGCCCAGTGATTTTAGAGATTCCATCTGATTTGCTTCAGTTTGATTAAATCCAGTTCCACATTGTGTTGGGCATGGCTTGTGTGTCAGGCAGATGGCTCTGTCTTTAGGATTCTCAAATGAAGCTGAATCAATCCAGAAATAATTTTTGAAAGCCTTTGAAGTTTGGATAATCTCTGACTCAGCAATTCTTCTTATAGAAGCTTATTCTAAGAACATAATCTTGAACGTAGGGAATACTAGCTATGATTACGTTCCTCTTTGTTTAGCAACAGTAAAAAGTAATATAAACGTCTCAGGGATAGGGCACAGGCAGGTTATAATACGTACATCTAACACAGGTGTTGCAAGCTCTAATGACACAGTGTCCTTGTGGGTTGAGACCAGTTAGGCAGGAGTGAAACCAGTCAGCATAGTATCTTTACTTCCATGAGGAATATGCCAAAGTTTCCCAAACTCTCTCGGTGATAGTTTTACAGCACTCCTAGGCCAAAACAAATGCTTCATAGTTAGGTTTATTAAGTATACAAGCTCAAATAAACTAATAAGCATTTTATGTCCTCACAACTTAGTAGCTGTTTAAAAAATATAACACATAATTTGAAAGAAAACATACTTATATTTCATTTTTAAACAAATGTAATTATTTACTAATGGGTTGCGTGCATTTGTTGCGCTTTGTACAATTAGTTAAGCCAGAATCAGATTGGACACCTCTGCCTTCATTTCCTGTTCCACTCTGATTTTTCCCATGGTACTTGCTTTTCAACACAGCAACCAATAAAAACCCAGCTTCCCAAAGACGTGATGTTATCAAATGTAGTGTAACCTAATGTTGAAATGTTGAACTTCCTCAAGCTGCTAGTTTGTGTGGCGTCAGACAATATTGAATATCATGGTGTGTTTCTTGATAATTAAAAATATTCTGTAGGGTTCTTGTGGGTTCCCTGTGGCATCTTGGTGTTCCTTGGTGCACAGTTTGGGAACTGCAGAAATATGTTCTCTTCTATTTTCTTGAAACATATGCCTTCTTTATTTTTCTCTTTTAGTTTAGTGTTTGATAGACATAAGGATAAGACATAAGGATAAGAAATATTTTACTTCTCTTTTGACTGTAGCAAAAGAAAATCAGCCCAAAAGCATGATAAATAGCAACTGACCCTCAGCCTCAGTTTTAGGGAGGCCAAAGGGAATGGTGAGGATTGTGGCAAACAAAGCACTAGCAGCTTCCACTCAGTTTCACCCATGTGGCCAGATGGGAATGTGATGTTACCATTTTTTATTTTTATTTTATTATTATTAT